>NC_090931.1:1003250741-1003553772 GCF_040938575.1 Ambystoma mexicanum | reverse complement strand
TTGACTCCAGTTCGGGGTTGAGCCATTGCTGCTGCCACTTTGCAAGGCAATAATTATGTGTGCCTTATGTATTTCCAAGTCTCTGAAGAGAGAAGTAAATGAATTTGGGCATTTAACTGATTGTTATTTTGTGCCCTGATTTTTGTGAATCCCGCTGGAAGCAGAGTACATATCAGTGGCATACACTGAACAGCTCAGAGTTCAGATTCTACTATGGCGAATCTTGCAGAAACTCCTGTTTACTCTGCAAACATTGAGTAATCAAAGGGTTTTCAGGTGAGGATATACAGGCAATGTTTTAATTATTTTTATACTGACCGCAGCCTAACATTACGGACTCAGCAGCACAAGAGAACATCCACAGGTAAAACCTGTGAATGTTTAAGAACATTTAAATTTATGGGATGGGATCACAACGCAGTGCTGGCAGTGCATTTTATTTTTGCATCTATCAGAATTGTCCCTGGACCTAGAATGATAGCAACATCATCTGTCTCCTCCTCCCTCCCCTTAATGTCCCCCCCGAATCCCCCAAGCACTATCTGAAATGTTGTCAGGCCAAGTATGATAGTTAATGTCACATACTTACTGATCATGGCCTGTAAGAATGTCCTTGTATTTTCCCTTGTTCCCTCCCTTGCCTTGAAGTGCTTTGAAACACATTGTGTATAGGCGCTATATAAATAAACTATCGTATCATATGTTTTTCAAAAGCATTTCAATAAGGAATTTACAAAGATTGTTTAACCAAGAAGAGCTGTGTTGGGGAAAAATGCTTGAATGAGGGACTAAAAGCTGAGTAAGAGCATGTATTTGTTTTGCATTGGCAAATATATGCCAAAAAGCTCCATGTTAATTTGAGAGCTACTCATCGATTCATGTTTTTTCTTTGCATTATGGAGCTTGTCGCCCAGTATTTATAATGGAAAAAGCAAATTTCCCAGAATGTAAAAAAGGACTTAATGAGCATCTCCCATATTACATCGGCTTGTCAGGCTACATTCTGATGTTGTCTACTAATGACAAGCATTGACAAAGCCAACACTTTTGGCTTTTGTGTAGACATGATCTCTGTATTATTCAGGCAATGCCATAATATTCCTACCTGGCCATAAAAAGGCAACAGCTGAAAATGATGTTAGTACCTGGGCATATATAACAGCAGTGCCTTATAAGTGCTTATTTAATGCCTATACAAGAGAAACAACCTTTGGGTTTGAATGTTTGTTGGAACAGGAATTAAGTGCAAGGGACAGCTGCAAGGACACACATACTGCTAACACATCAAGTGGCTGATGGTACTCTTGGTTAAGACAGTTTTAATACATGAAGGGCTGGTTTATAGCTGTACTTTTGCCATTGCTTTTCAGAATGATGATCAGAAAGCACATAACTAGACTTTGCGATCCCAGGGGCATGGGCTTTGGGAAGGGAGGGGAAGATAGTCAGTGGGAATGGCTAGAGGTACTACCATGGCCATGGTTTTCTTAATAGTCAAGCAATACCCACAGAATGTGTGTTCCTCCTTGCATCCCATCTCTCTCCTGTCTGAGCTTCCCGTGACAATAGTTTTGGCTTATAGGCAGCACTTTTAGTGCCACCTAATAGCCAAAACTAAAAATGACTCATTTATTCAGCAGGTCCATAATCCACCATTTCAGCTCTACAGCGCTTTGCCACAATACCTTTTAACATACTGCAAAAGGATTGCAGAACAAAATATATGTATGTAACATTCAACTTCTAAAGTACCTAATGTATCCTTATAATGTGTAGAGGTAGTTGTAAGCTTGCAGTTTATGTATTTTTAAATTAATTGCAGTATTGAAATGCCACAGTGAATGCATACATTTTTATTCCGGAGTAAAAATAAAATTCCAATAAAACCAATCTTTTTACAAATCCACATGCTCATCACCGCTCTCATAGTCTTGCACATTGTCTCTGAAATAAAAGTAGCCCCTGTTCTAAACTATATACAGAATTTTACTCTGCAATGTTCACATTCCAAACCTTGGCAACAGTGTCTAGACTGACTATACGGCATTTGCCCATACAAAGCAGCCTGCCACCGGACCACCACTCGAGAACTTTTGCACTGAAATGCTTTTGGAAAGTTTGCTGCAGGACAGGAGCTAATGTGTTGTTTTATGGCGTGTTCAAGGGCCTGGACCAAATTGAAACCTTTATGATCCTGCTGGCAGGATGGTTGCTGTGCAACAGGCCTGGCTCGTCTGTCTCTTTCACTGAAAGCTCTGAAACAAAAACAAAATGGGAAAAAAATAAAGCTTTCTTGACACATACCAGCTCTGAACATGGCGATTTAGGATGTCCTGTGCCCCACTCCTGGGACAACAGCCCTTTCCGCATTGCACATGGGAGGCTTTTTTTTCACGCAGAATGTGTTTATTTTTGTATGGAAGATAACAGCACATTGCTAGAGGGCCCAAGCCATGCAGCTTTCACTGGAGCTTTCAATGCATGTTTCACTGGAGCCTCGTGACTGCAGCTTCGCGACTTTGACACCAGCTTATCTGCCTTGCTCAGTGGGGGTGCTAGCTTACTGGAAGATGCCAGGCAGCTGCAGGCAATGTAAACAAAATAATAAAGTGGTCAGAACTTCCACTGTCTGCATGTACAGATCTGCTTTGCCGCCTTGCCTCTGTCTCCCATGTGTTAAAATGAGCGAACTAAAACCACTTTAAACAAACAAAACTGTGCTTTGATGCTGAACGCACGGTAAACCGGTATGGACAAGGTCAAGGTTATTGTGATTAAATGAGGAGATGCATGGTAATTATACCGGTATACCGGTGTACCGTTACATCCCTAATGCTATATGTACATATCTTTTTCCTATAGCATGGGAGTGTCTTACACAGGTGCTGTAGGGGCATGTCACCCCTGCACTTCCCCTGAAACATTTTTCTTGCTTTTACCTGACCTCAAGTCGAGGGTTTCGACAATCCGCTGTTTAGGGAGTAAGGTACAATGTAATAACAATACTTTCAGGTTACTACGAGCCTCTCTCTCTGGCTCCACAACTTGTCACACGTGCTCTGCGCACCACCCCTTTACAAGTTTGTTGCCCCCTAAGGCACACCCACAATCTAGCACATGAACTTTCTGCGTGCCGCCACTTGTTCACCTCGTCTGCCAATTCCAAGTTTCCTATACTAGCTCCTCACGTCTCATGCTCTCCGTGTCCTATGTGCAAACCTATGGGTGATGTCACCAATTTACTAAGCAAGTTAGTGTTGAAAAATCAAATAGTGCATGCACACTGTTATAGCCCATTACTCCCAAAACACATAAAAGCCCGCAGCTGTCTTCCCACCTCCAGGCAGTGTTTACCAATATTCTCTTGTGATTGAACTGTATGCGCTGCGTCGCCTAGCATGCAAACCGTCTCGCTCCAGGAGACTTAAACAGTCAACTCACCTTCCTGAACATAAGGTACTTTCGGTAGCATATCATGCAGTGGATGGCAAGCAGAGTAACTCTTACACCAAATAACGTAACCAACTCAGGAAGATGGCAAATGTTGTCTGTTTTATTATCAATTGTCTAAAACAGGGAGTTATAACAGACATCAACGGACGTTGCACAAGCTCTCTCAGCACATCATGCAAATAATTACACTTATATAGTAAATATTCATCATACGTGATGTCATACTAAGTGGCAAATAAAAGAAACCTACGAGGGGTTGCGATACATTCAAAGGGAACATTTAAGTATACTTTCTATAAGGGGTTAGGCTGTGATTGGACATCTACCGTCAGGCGGACAACTCATGCCCACCCTAAGTCATCTTCAACAATTATTAGGTACACAGTATATCATTGGCTCTCAAACTATAAGGCCCTTTGTGAGATGGCCCTCTACTATTGGTTGGCACGCTCGTGTCAGTCTGGAACATTCGGCTCACTAGCAGCACATAAGCTCATACCCCAGGTGTCAGGAGGTGGACTTGACTGTACCTCCCTACCCAGTTAGCCCAACATCTTTCATCACTCATGCCTTCTACCATGAAGATTGTCTTTGAACTTGGCCTTGCAAGTATCCTTGCTTCTGGGAATATAACGGAGTGCGGGCAAGCACTATCATCTTTTTAGAACTCCATGCTCAGCTTCTATTTTCATCCTGGGCTCACGTGACAGGAGACTACGATTCAGCCTGTTTTCCAGCATGTAATTTTCTTAAATGGATACAACTTGCCACTCATGGTGTTCTTTTTTTGCACCTTAACAAGGGATGATTCAGCATTTAACGTTCAATGCCATCAAGAAAAGATAACCAGTCTTGGCTGCTTTAGGCTTGACACCAGGCCAGACAGCCCTTCCAGTTTCTTCCACGATCTTGACTATTCTTTGCTGTGACACAGCCCTCGCCCATTTTCTCCATGGGTTTGAACTTACTAAAGCTGTGACACTGATGTCCAGCTTCAATATAATGACGGCTCCGCCTGCAGTCTATCCACTACGTATAGCTAGCTTCAATGATCACTTAGTGTGCTTGCGTTATTGCATCTGTACAGTTATTGAACGACTTGCATGTTCTACAGTGCTCTTTACACATGAAATCTTCTTTTCGCATATGAACGTTCACTCGATTCTTAACTTCGTCATCAGTTTCTACAAGGTCCATACACTCTCTTCTTCAGCCAGTCTTCTCTGTGTGTCACATTCGTTTCTTGTGACATCACCAGCTCCTTTTCTTGCTTTTTTCATATTTCTTCAGGGACTTCGGGAATACGTCTGATAGGGTTTTCTCAGTGGATATCTCCTCTTGAAGATTTGCCGTGGAATGGTCAAAACCGCTGGTGTCAAGCATGGCACAATTTCAGGCTTCCGGCATACAGGTGGGAGGGGGCGGGAATTACTGCAGAGGCATTCGGCTGCTCCTCTACATTCTGCAATATAGGCCAGCTCCCTTACTAAACCTTGCAGGGATACTGTCATGTATGACCCGAGCTAAAATGCCCAACCCACAGGAAATCCACTATTTAGATAACATCTGCCATCCATGTCCTCGAGTCAATAGTCCAGGTTATTCACCAGAACCGTTTACCTCTAAAACTCAAATGTGTCCTAGACATAGAAAAAAGGACATCTAGCTCCGCCCCTGTCCCTACTCACTTTGACACTGCTGGGTCTGTGGGTGCAAGGCAGATTTGTGGAGACAAATGTTTTTTTCTAGGACCAGGCTCCGGCCCAGTCATTCACAGGGCAATGATGTAAAAGGGAAGGCGAGAGATACAGTGTTTAATTTGATACTTCTCATTCCCACGCTTTCGTGAGAACAGGACAGCCGCGGAGACAGCAGAGGGAAGGAGGTGGGGGGTTGGCTTGATGACGGTGTGTGGACACTGAAGGGGAGAGATGCAGGCTGGCTTTTAGTGGTTACGAGTGGCCTAATGTAAAATGGAGTCTGTGACTAAATAAAATGGAGTCTTGTGGCATACATGCCATGCACTGTTATGTGTAATTCAATGGGTACAGTACACCTTGGCCAGAGGCATGTGGTTAGCTGCGGAATGAGCATATCATGTGCACTCTTCATGAGAATGAAGGGGGGCCTGGGAGACCCTTCTTCCCTTACAAAATACTCAACAATACTAAACAATACTCCACAATATTCAATACCCACCTTCACACCCACAGTTGCTGTTCGACTGGGTCAATACTTACACACCGTGGTCTGCTGGCACTGCTCGGCTTCTGTGTCCACCAGAAGGCATGGGAATATTTTAACCCACCTCAGAGCTGGCTACTTTAACTAGCCCCAGCTCTACAGCTAGCCTAGAACTATTAGATTAGCCTGTATTTTTTCTTCCTGAAAACAAGGTGCATGAACACATCCCTACTTTGAATCAATACAAGGGAACATGTATATAGAAATACTGTAGAGGTTGCCTCTATGTACTGCCTTTATATGTGTGAACACTGTTACTTTGTCTTTCGGTTGTTAATATGATGTATTATTTACCTCACAAACAGTCCTAACACACCCTTGATTTATAAGCTGTCATGTGGCCTAGTACTGTTTAAAACATCATACTATCTATACGCTGTTCATTTGTTGAAATGTGAATATGATAGATGTAAATCCAGCCAGAGGACTGGACCTGCTAAATAAAAGCAGTTCTTTCTGAGTACAAAAGTAATGTCTCAAGATATGTGTACGGAATCTAAATCCAGAGTAAAATTACCCTACTATTGGATACTCAGCTTACTCTTGAAGCACTAATAGACAATGATAACTGATACAGCACAGTAAACACTTCAATTAAGGTTAGACTGTAAAACATTTGACATGTGGTTGGAGCCCCCCCCCCTTTTGTTCTCTACAGTGTCTACCAGAAGGTGCACACTTCCCCGTCCTGGTCTGCCTGCACTCCTCGCTGACTTCGGGCAGGATGATTTCCAAGCTGGCTTCTGAAGGCCTTTCCACAGGATGCGCCCCCATCTTCTCAAAATATGCAAGGATCCTGCAGCCTCTCAGGTTCTGCAGAGGGGAAGACGACATTGTGCCGGCTGATGCAGCGAACAATCAACTCTGCTACCAACTTGTTGGGACAAACTCCCAGTTATTCCAGAGCGATGCTGCAAGTCCACCGACTTGGAGAGCCCAACACCCTCCCCAGTACACACAGAGGACTCAGTCAACAGCAAGTTCAAACTGCGGTTTATTACAAACCAAACCAACAGGGATTGATACAAGAACATAGGTGGATTCCAGTACGTCTCGGCTTCTCCTGGCTCGCAGGCCAGTTTTAGTGTAAAATTACATCACTACTCCGTCATTACTTGGGGCCCTCTCCAAAAACCTATCGCTATGTGGGATTGGCCATCAGGAGTCTAATAATCTATATGTCACCTATACGTGTTATTCTATTGGCTCTTACATGTCAGGTGGCTGGCCTGTCCCATTCCCAAATTACTATTACATTGTTGCAGAGTAGTGTGCCTACCATTGGTTCTCGCCTGTTGCTACCCACCTCAGGGGTGCTAAAGTGTGATTGGCTAGTGCTGATTCCCGCAGGCCTGGGACTCGATCGAAATCTCAGCTCGCAGTTTTCCGCTTCAAGGTAATTTGAACAATTTTGTGTCTGTATTGTAACTTGTTTACACCACCTTTGCCTTATGAGAATATTCTCCTAACAGTAGCAACACTTGTAGCCAACTGCGGCTGGCTGCTAGGACTGGCTTCTGCTTCCCACCCTGGAAGATTGTCCATTGTTCCATTCAGCTGTACCAGGAGTTTAGGGACCACACAAATCGAGCTCTGGGGCTCCAAATTATGAGGATGTATTCTGTTTTCCTGCTGCTGGTCCCTTTGTCGTCTGGGGATTGGAATGTCTTTGTATCTCTTGACCTTGGCTGTGGGCCCTGTCTCACACAACTTGCTCTCTGTCCAGCCTGAATCGGCTCAGCGCGTATCCTGCTCAATGAGTTGAGGCCTGCTGTAATTTTCCTGAACCTTATAATGTGGTTTCTACATTGTCCATGTTATGCCACATTCCCTATAGGTTAGCTATACAAGGTTTGATCAGGTTCCATATACACTCCTGTATGTCCACGTGATTATTGGCTTCAAGCATCAGCAAGCTCGCTCAGGATCTCTTGTGCCTTGCTGTTTCTGCGTTACTGCATTTGTCTAATGACAAAATAATAAAGCAATGACAGTATGTATATGTATCTGTCCTCTAGCTACAGAACTGTGCATTCATGTTCTTCATGTATTTGAGTGTGTGTTTGTGTGGTGCAGTGTGGTCTGCGAGTGTACTTCATGTCCAATGCTGCTGTGTCGCACTGTCTCTAATGACGTCAGCAACATGGCTTCTTGGTGGTTAGTGCAGGCTGTCCATATAGGTGTCTCTGACAATGGTCTTCGGCACTTCACTCACGCATGGATAGATTTGTACCGCACCTGGTCTGTATGGCTGACTGAGAGGGTACCTCTCAGTGTATTTGTCGATCATTGGTGCATTTGGGATTCATCTGAAATAGAATGGGCGGATGTGGGTCCTTCTGGCTTTCTGTCTTGTCATGAACTTGGTGGGAGGGGGGTTGGTCCCAGGCTCCCGACTCCCTCTTCATAACACACACACACCAGAACACACAAGCACAGAGACACAAACACGCCAAACTCTCATTACAGACACGCAGAGCCACCCATCACACACATATATCACTCAAACAATGTATCCCGCCCACTATGAGGACACACATGGCAGGTGCTCTGAAAGCATGTCAGCAGATTACAAACATAAATATGCGCATAATATGCATACTCAGAGTCAGCATGCAGTATTCAGATATTTTAGATTTGTAACGTTTGGGATAAATGTAAGCACCAGTTACATGTGTGTTACATGCATACGCACATAGACGCTTAGAACACATACATGAGAATTACAAACCAAACACATTTAACATGTATATACATAGACAGCAATTAATATGCACAGATATTTAATTCTTGTGCACAGATGAGAAGGCACATAAATGATTGAAGCACACACAGAACAAACACATACAGGATGAATATGCACACATGCTCTCTCAGAAACACCCATACACATAAAAACACAAAAAAGTGGAAATCAGTGGAAAAGAACATTTAAAAAAACAAGAAATCACTCTGTACAGAAGTAAAAACATGTTGTTCCTAACTGTTCATCTTTTACCTTCTGCCTATTTTCCAGTGAAAACTATTTTATATGCATTTTTCTTGCTATGAATGTCCTTCATTGTGTGTGATGTTGCCAATCGCATAAAGGAGAAGTGGCATCAGAGAAGGAGAGAAAGTGTTGTCTGCAGAAACATTATGGCAGCAAAAGCCCAAAGTACATTTTTGTTTTACTTTACAACACAGATGTACTTACATACTTATCCTGCCCCATTAGTAGAATTAATTGTACCATAAGAAGTGATGCTATTTTAGTTGTAGTAATAGTACTACAGTACTCCCCAGTAGTATAAATATTACCAGCAGTAATAACACTACTACCAGCAGCAGTGATATTATTGATACTACCAGTAAAAATAGTATTATTATCGATAGTACGAGCAGTACTACGACCAATAGTGGTAGTAGTTGAACTACTACTGCAACTATTAGTAGTAGAAATAGTAGTGGCAGCACTGTTCCCAATAGTAGTGTTAGTAGCTGCAGCAGTACCAGTGCTTCAACCAACAGTAGTAAAACCAGGAGTATTGGTAGCAGTAGTAGTGTTATTACTGGCAGTAAAATCATTAATGGAGGTGTTAGCCCTACTATAGTTTGAAACGTTTAGCTGTAGTAGTATCAGTGGTGGCAGTAGTATTGGTAGAAGTAGTAATACTATTACTTGTACTACTGCCATTAGTAATGGTAGTAATGGTACTACCAGTACTCTTACCTATCAGGTTAGAGATTCTCTTGAGAATGCTAACTTTCTTGAGCATCAATATGCAGGATTTCATCCAGGAAGGGGAACAGCATCTGTCCTGGTTTTTGTCTTGGATGATCTGCAAGGAGTGAAAGGTCGGGTCCTTCTTCGCCTACCTACCATGTTCAACACTGCCATCCGCCAGCTGTTATTGAGGGTATTGAACAAGCCAAGAACCATGGAATTGTCCTTGGGGAATTGAATCTTTTCATGTCTCAATTAGCTTAATTCACCATGATTTCTCCTTTTTTGTATCTCCTCTACTTATTACCTCGCGTGTGGGATTTTACAGGGGTCTCCACTGTGTCCCATTATATGTAATATCTACATTCATCTATTAAGAAAGCTGAACCATTCTTTCAGGCTAAAATGATTTACTTATGCTGATGACTGACGCCTAGTTCCTCCTTTGAGTTTGATAGTCAGTATGGACCTGGGGAGAATGTTAGGAACTGTTTTTCATCTTTGGCTGGTACTGTTATTTCACCTAGAAAATGAATTATTATCGTTGTGGTCTATGCACTGCAGAAGCATGTATTTGCATTGCTTTTCTGTCCGCGCTGAAACTGTCATTAGGCCGTTGTTGTTTTCATATCCCTCTGTTCAGGGCATGAGTGGCCAAGGGGCGGCAGCCCGTTCGGAATTCTTTGATCCTTTGAGTCTGCTGCAGGGCTACTGGCAGTCCTATCCTCTTTTTGTACTTTGTGGATAATGCAGAATGTTCTCCCCCCCTCCTCCCTCCCCCTTTGCCACACACACCCATTCACACTTTGAAGTTACTTTTTGCAAACATTAGAAGGTGCGCACACACAGACTTCTGTACAGAACGCCATAGCCGCATTGGAACGACCAATGTGAATATACCGGTGAAGCTCCTATTCTATGATGCTGACTGTCATTTGTTTAGAGCTGATTGCACGTGTCAACACCCCACTTCAGTAATTACCAACCCATCTTTCAAGAAACATATCAAATAGTAATTTTTCCAATTAGACTTCTTCAGTTTTGCATTTTTTTAAACAAATGGTTTTGTAGTCTGTTACAATTAATTGGACTGTTGGAAAAAGTGGATCGTTCGACGCCTGCCTCTTTACAAGAACCTAATGCTCTCTCTGTTTCAGAAAATTGTAAGCCTGGCCTGGGAAATGTGGGCGTTTGCTGTGCTCGCAGTTCTGCTGGCTGTCTGCTATTTGCGGTGGAAATTGAGAGATAGCCGGAAGATTGCCACGCTCACGGATAAATTCGTTTTCATCACGGGATGTGACACAGGATTTGGAAACCTTGCTGCGAAGACTTTCGACAGATGTGGTTTCCGAGTGCTTGCAGGTTGCCTCACAGAGGCCGGAGCTGCGCAGTTATCAGCAGCCACCTCCAGCGGCCTTAAAACGACACTCCTGGACGTGACGAACCCAGCCAGCGTGGACAACGTGACCGACTGGGTAAAAGCGGAAGTTGGGGATGACGGTGAGCGGTGCTTTCGTTGGTGTATTTAAAATGATAAAATGTTGTATTTTGACACTTTTATTTGAGGCCAACCAACCTCTGCGTTTATTATTGAGAGCCATGAAGGGTGACAATGTGTAATGTGGAAAATATAGTCTTTTTTGAGAAATCCCATATGCCGCCTCGTTCATCATTACAGATGTTGAACATAACATGTGTTGGCGTGCCCCTTGGTAATAGGCAATGTGCGGAAGACTACACAAGATAATTGGATAAGGAGCAATGCCATCATATCTTTAAAGGGCAATTTGATCCTTCTTTACAATAAAGTGTCAATTGGGGCAGGAACGGGGGATAATACAGACGCGGAGCACTTGACCACTGTGCCTTAGAGAGCCTCAGCTTCACCTCACTGAGGAAGCCCAAGAAGGCTGAATCACGTGTCTGGGGTTGCTGATGGTACTTTTGTTCAGTGGAGAATTGCTTAGCATTTTGATGCTGGACTGCCTTTGTGGGTGGGACCAGGCTGATAATGGAAATGACCCATCTATGAAGGGTCAATGAGCTAAAATGGGGTTCTAGACCCTCCAGAGTGGAAGACATTCCATAGAACAGGTTATTTGAACCATGTACATTCTCAGTGGAGGCTCTCCAACACTCTGGATAAAGCGAATATCCTAAATATGCCTTGAGAGAATGGTAAAGAGAATTCATTTCCATGGTTCACTGTCATGGCCAGGGAGGAAAAGGCTCACACTTAGTGCCTGCATGAACTTCCATTAGGAAAGAGCAGAACCTTTTATTTGTTTTACTTTCTCGTGGTATATTGTTATTCATTTCTCACAAGAAATCCTCTCTCTTTCAATATTTTCAAAATGCCATGATACACTTTCTAGTTGTGATCTGCCATGTCTCCCATACCTTCTTTGACACTACAATTCTTGAGCTGATTCCTACCTCTTTTCAGTTAAACTTCTGATTCCTGGACATTTCTTGAAATGTGCTTCTTCCCCATTTCTGTTTTCTTATCACTGGTTACTTGCCCTCCCACACGCTCTGTAGTTCGTCTGTGCATACACCCCATGTGGTCCGTCATGCTTATGCTGTATCTG
Source organism: Ambystoma mexicanum (assembly GCF_040938575.1). Classification (NCBI taxonomy): domain Eukaryota; kingdom Metazoa; phylum Chordata; class Amphibia; order Caudata; family Ambystomatidae; genus Ambystoma; species Ambystoma mexicanum. The sequence goes on along the minus strand of NC_090931.1, from coordinate 1,003,541,778 downwards.
TCTAAAAAGGTCCATACATCTGGAAATCCCACAAACCTCCATCTGAAACTCACTTTCACCTTCATCAATTTTTCTCAGTCTGTTACACATTTCACAAGTGCTTAGGAACCTTAATACTCAACCTAAGACCAGTGGGTAGAGCTTGTGTGAGGCATCTGTATAATGATGTGTTATTGCCTGTTTGTTTCACCGAGACGTAGGAAATGGCACACTCACTGGACAGGTTCATGATGTGCGTTATCTCATGCGATCAAGATGTCATGCACTGTCATGTACCAGGACTATCATCTAGGACTCACGCATGACACATAGAAAGACACTTAAAATTCTTATATTACACAAAACTCTTTATGATCTAATTTTGGGGGGTTGTAGTGTTTACATGAATATTCAAAAACTAACCATGCCTGCGTCAGTGATCTATCTAGTTTCCCGCGCCCACACCCATCCATCACATACTGATGTTTAAATTGCCATAGTGACAACAACGAACAAACACTGGAACAAAAAGTCTAAGCTCTACATTAGAAAAGGCAGGCATATTGGCTTTGCAAATGGTTGTTTAAAAAAGTTGGCTAATGAGGATTACAAATGTAGGCAATCTCCCAGCATTAACTAGCCCATTATTTCCACACTCCTGCTGGCAATGGGCAGTGACTTTCCCCCATCGTACAATTATTATTGGGGTGACCAAACCCACTGCCCCGTGAAGTGACCCAGCGGAATGTCAGGGGTCACTGATGCAAATGTTTGGTGGCTGACCTGTGGAATTATGCATTAGGGGGTACGAACCTGAGCGCTGCCCCTCCACCATTTCCCCAACATCTTCATATCCCACCCACAGAATGTTCCAACATGCAAAGACTGTGTTACACCTTTTTCTATTTCCAGTGCAAGGGCGCTTGTTTTAATAATAATATATATTTTCTAAAGCTGCGGGAGAAGGTCTTTTAAGACAATTGCCTCATTTCACAGTCTTCCAATAAGAAACATGGGAGGCCTTGCTGTCAATAGTTAGCGATGTTATGCAGTCGGGAGCAGTGCTTTCCTTTCCTTCTTCTCTCAACTACACTGGAGAACACTGACCCCAAGGCTGGAGCACAACTTTGTGAGTGACTATTCCAGCTCCCCTGTACCTCACTTCTCAGGTGCACACCAGAGATCGACTCAGCCACCAGCCTGATCTCTTTACTAGTCTCTTTAGCAAAGAGAAGATTCCTGGACAATAGCTTATTTAACATTAAGAAGCACATACATGTTTTCAGACCATCCTTTCAGTGATTTCAACAGTTCAGTAAAAAAAAATGGTATGCTTAAAACACTTTTTTTTCAGAAAAATGTATGTAAATGAACAGGCTTACTGTTAACACACAATCAGTGCATGCAAGATGTGTTTTTCAGCAGACAAACAATACACTTAGATGAAACATAATGCCTTCCATCTTTTATCTCATAAGACTGACACAGACAATACCGAGCACATCTAGGGAACCCATTGGCTTGTCTGACATACCCAGGTTCAAGACACTGTTCTCGGTTGACTGTGGCCACGTTTCTACAATACTGTTATGATAGAACAATGTTTTTCTCGTTTGTGTTGTTTGTTACCTGACACATTGATCAATCAAAATGTTCATACCATGAGTGTTGTCCTTCATAGACGCACCAATATCCTCTGTTCCCGCAGGAGAGAGTCTTGATATTGTAAATGCCTCTTTTTTGTGCTTGATGCCGATGAGCACAGCGCAAATGTTTACTCAACTCGTCACCAGAAGTTATTTATAGTATCAGGACATTGCATGGAGCACACAAATATAAAGCGAGAGATCTGGATAGTGTTAGGAGGTCTCTTACCAGCTATTCAACTGTGAACACAAAACAGTGTGTGTAAAAGCAAAGGTCATGTACTGCCCAAATGGCAACAGTCTTGCACTTAATGGAACAAATCCGAACTAGCCTTCATCAAGCAATACACAATCATTTGAGAATTATTTTTTCTTATTCAACGACATTGCTGCCTGTTGAATTGTAACTCGTTATTGCCACCTCGCTGTGATAATTTGATTTCCACAATTCATGTACATTTATTTTTGTCAATGGAAATCTGTCCATGTTCTTCCATCCAATGTGTTGCCAATGGATTTTTGGGTTTTGATTTGTAATCGCTCTACTATAGTCTTGAATTCTGGTCTTTAATTTATGTGTTGTGCTTCTAATGTACCATTTGGTGCATACACATAAAATAGCATTGATCATGAATTTGGTATCGCATTTAATAAAGCTTTTAATTTTAGTTTTTTTCACTTGGCAGAACAATTTCTTTATTTGTATCTGTCGTGTGTTTACCTAATTATAATTGATTTTTTATAATAGTTTTTTTTATAATGTGCTTAATAATGAAGAGGTTCGCTGACCCTGGTTTGATCCTGTGATGCTCTGTGTTCTCTTGCTTCCAAGGCGAGCGTGTTGCCACTGAGCTATACTACCCATGCCATGTACACCCATACATGTTATTCAAGGGCCACATTTATAATTTCCATTAATTGTTTTGAGCCAGCCTGTTCTTGTGTGGTTGTTTCGTAATTCCACATCTGGTTTCAGTAAGCTAGGGCTCATTTTGTTCCTGATTGTAGGTGCTTTACGATGTACAATACTGGGGTTTCCTTCTAGAAATTATTGAATGTCTTGATCAAAAAAGAGAGCATCCTAATGGTTCCTTAAAATTTTTCTACAATAACATTTTGTGAGGTATGCATTGTAATAAATCTAACGTGTTCTTTGTAAGAAATGTCTTGTTTTATCTTCTATTGGAAAATATGTTGTCTGGGCTTGGCTATTGATTTCATGTATTCTCTAATGACTGTATTGATATTGTACCCTCTGACGTGGAACTTCTTCAGGGCTGCTGATGCATGTTTATCAAAATCTTTTTCATCACTACAATTCCTTGTAATCCCGAGAAATGCTCCATATGGGATGTTGTTAAGTATATACTTAGTTGATGTTTGCATGCAGGATGGTATTGCCAAATATCTTTAACATATAGGTCCAAAACCAAAAAGTAAATTTTGTCTGTGATTTAGTTTTATTTATCACGAGTTTGATGTTAAACTCATTATCATTTAACTATTTAGCACATTCTTTCAAGCAGGTGTAATATCCATTTCAAATAACAAGGTCATCCATTGTGCCAGGTGAGGCATCGACTTGATCCAACCCCATTAGTCATTTGTGTGTGTTTAAATTATAATGTTTCCTTGTTTGAGTGCTGTGTGCTCTGTCTTTTGGCCCAGTGTTTCTTCTGTGTTGTTTCCTCTCTCCTCCTTGTCCACCCACACCCCTATTGGCTGACTGTTCCCCTGCCTGAGCGAGTGTCATGACCCGGTGAAATTGCCCCTTCTGGACCTCATGGTCATTGTCACGAAAGGGTTTGTACTCCTTGTTCCTCCCAACATGGCCGTACCAAGCTCCGTGCTATGCACTAGCTTTCACGTCATGGCACGTACTATAAATTGGTCACGCCCCTGCGGGTCCCCGCGTCTCACCGCTATCTTCGGTAGTGACCCGACGTGTGCTTACTCTCTACATTGGTTTCCTTTGATCTTCTTACTTCCTTCCTTACCTTTTATCCTGTTCCTGGATTTCCCCCCCCTACTTACTCGTTCATCGCTAATCCTGGATACCCTGGAACCACGAACTTCCCGGAACTCTGAACGCGTCCTGCAACCTGACGAGACTCGGGCGAGCCTATTCAAGACCCGAACGATCCACAGGAAGAGTCCTGCGGCCGAACAAGGAAGATTCCGATCACAGGTGAGACGGGGGGAGATTTACTACAGTTTGAGACGCCAAACGATCAATTCGGATTCTACCATGGAGAATGCTATTCAGGACCTGATGCGCGGAATGCAAGAACTTTCCACAGAGATGCAGACTTTAAAAGCCGAGAATGCAGCGCTAAGACAGCTTGTCTTGTCACGTGACTCCGCGAACAAGGACAGCGTATTATTGGGAGGAGTGGTTGATAAATACGATGGTTCAACAAAGACCTTACGTGGATTCCTGGATTCCTGTTTGGTACATTTTACCTTCAAGCCCTACTATTTCTCAACTCCTAGGGCTAAGGTGGGCTTCATAATATCGCATCTTTCCGGTAATGCCCTTACATGGGCCACTCCTTTACTCAATTCAGGGGATGCTCTCCTGGATGATTATGAAGGGTTCATCGCAGAACTCAAGACCATTTTCAAACGTCCAGAGCTGGTCCACGGTGCTCAAGAGAAGTTACTTGACTTCCAACAAGGATCCCAAGACATGTTGACCTATGTTACCAGATTCAAACAGCTAGCCAAAGAGGCGGACTGGCCCCTGGAAGCCAGTTTTACCTTGTTTCGCAGAGGTCTAAATGAAGAGATTAAGGACGAATTAGCCAGGGTGGCACGTCCTAGTTCATTCCAGGCCCTCCTGGACTTGTCTATGCAAATAGACCTCAGAATCCAAGAAAGAAAGGCCGAAAAGAAAAAGAATAAAGTCTCAATTCAAAGAAACTCCCCAGAGAATTCTACAAGGACAGAATCTGCCAAGAATCCGAGCACTGATTCTGAACCCATGCAACTTGGAGCCTTTCGTGGACCAATTTCCCCGCAGGAAAGGTTAAGAAGGATACACACAGGCTTATGCATGTATTGTGCCTCAGATAAACATCTAGTTAAAGAGTGTCCTCTGGCTCCTCCCCGACGCTCGGGAAATGCCAGCTCCCGATCCTAAATGGAGCAAGGTTTCGAGAGAGCGATGTTTGCTCCACATCAATTCCATCCTTGAACTCTCCTGGACAAAACAAATTGGTGATATTACAGGCCTTTTTATCGCCATCCAAGGACAAGGTCTACCCCATTCTGGCCTTGGTGGATTGCGGAGCAATGGGAGTCTTCATTGATCAAGATTGGGTCAGAAGTCATAACATTCCATATGAAGCAAGAAGTTTTTCACAGCCAGTGGAAGCAATTGACGGAAGACCTCTTTCCTCAGGACCCATAAGTCTGCAAACAAGGGAGATCCATCTTTCCATAAATCATCATCAAGAAAGGATTGTGTTTGACATTATAAAATCAGCCCATTACCCCTTGGTTCTGGGCATGCCCAGGTTACAAAGGCACAATCCATATATTAACTGGACAGCCGGATCCTTATTCCTGGGCTCGGAGTTCTGTATGAACCATTGTTTAAACCTGGATACCTCAGTCACAGCTCCTATAAGTCTACCAAGGTGTCCAGAGACACCACTCATGGTTTCCAATATTGTACAAGTTCCAGAGATCTGGCAAGGGTATGCTGATGTATTCTCTACTGCCATTGTTCAAGCCTTACCTCCACATAGACCCGAAGACTGTGCCATAGAGACTGAACCCTCAGCAGTGATTCCCTTTGGCAGGATGTTTATCCTTTCATAACCCGAAAAGAGAGCCCTCCGGGAATACCTAGACACTAATCTTGAGAACGGCACCATAAGACCTTCAAAATCACCAGCTGGTGCTTCATTGTTCTTCGTTCCAAAAAAGGATACCAAAGAGCTCAGACCTTGCCTGGACTATCGGGGCCTAAATCAATACACCCTGAAAGACAGATACCCACTACCCCTGATCTCGGATATCCTTGAAGCTGTGAGAGGTGCAGTGATATTTACGAAACTGGATCTCTGAGGTGCTTACCATTTGATCCGTATCCGGGAAGGAGACGAATGGAAAACAGCCTTTAGAACACCCTTTGGTCACTTTGAATACCTAGTCATGCCCTTTGGTCTGACTAATGCTCCCGCAGTCTTCCAGCGTTTTATGGATAGGGTGTTCTCTGACATGTTATTTCTCAATGTTATCGTCTACTTGGATGACATATTGATCTTCTCCAAGGACTCCTTGAAACATGAAGAACATGTAAAAGCAGTATTTCAACGTCTCCGTGAAAATCAACTCTTAGCCAAACCAGAAAAATGTTTGTTTCATGTTACATCAGTTCACTATCTGGGATTTGTCCTTAGTTCAGAAGGAATTAGTATGGACCCCTCAAAGGTGAAGGCCATACTGGCTTGGCCCGCCCCAACATCTGTTAAGCAAATACAATCCTTCCTGGGGCTTGCCAACTTCTACCGGAAATTCATTCCCACCTTTTCCAAGATTGTTCAACCCATTGTTAATCTCCTGAAGAAAGACGTTCCATTTAACTGGTCTATACCACAAGACAAGGCATTCCAACGCTTGAAAGAAGAATTCACTCAGGCCCCCATCCTGGCCCAACCTGACATAAATCGTCCTTTTCTAGTGGAAACTGATGCCTCCAATTACGCCATAGCAGTTTTAAAACAAGAATCCGATGATAAGTTGGAACATCCCATTGCTTATCTCTCACGGATCCTGACCACCAGCGAGACTCACTACTCAGTTCTGGAGAAGGAGTTATTGGCTATTCGTCATGCCTTCACTGAATGGAGACATTTACTCCTGGGTGCTAAATATCCAGTTCAAGTCCGTACTGATCATCGAAATCTTCAGGTCCTACAATCCATGGAGTGCAGGAACAGTAGACGAGCTCGATGGGCCCACTTCTTTGCTCAATATCAATTTCAAATTTCACATGTTCCTGGATCGCAAAACTTGATTTCCGATGCCCTTTCTCGGCGTCCCGACTACGTTCCCTTGGAGGATAAGATCTATCCTAAAATGTTTCCACCCACAATCTTTGTAGCTCAAGCGATCAATCTCCTGGAAGAAATCAGAGCACAGACTCAATTATCTGAACTCTGGAAGGACATATCGAAGAAAAATCCCTGGCGTCTGACAATCAAGGAAGGATATTTATTCAAGAACAATTCAGTGGTCATTCCGATAAAAGAACTTCAACAGAGGGTAATGAATCTATGCCATGATACTCTTCACTCCGGCCATCGAGGAGTAACCAACACCTTCCGTCTTATACAAAGACAGTTCTGGTGGCCAGGGATGAAGTCCAGTGTAGTTCAATGCATTAAGACCTGTGCTATTTGTAGTCAGAACAAATATGATAATCAGAGGCCGGCGGGTCTGCTTCTACAACCTACGTTGCCAACCAGACCCTGGGAAGTTATTGCCACTGACTTCATTGTTGAACACCACCTTCCCGAGGATATACAACCATCATGGTAACCATTGACTTGTTCACTCATCTAGCTCATTTTACACCATTGTATAAACTACCATCTTCCTCAGAACTTGCTGGAATTTTCCTGGAACATACTTTTCGTCTTCATGGCCTTCCTTCCAAGATTATTTCGGATCGGGGACCTCAGTATATTTCACAATTCTGGAAACATCTCTGTCGTGTTCTAGGAATCCAACATGCCCTTTCTTCAGGCTATCATCCACAAACCAATGGGGCAACGGAACGAGTAAATCAAACCCTGGAACAATATCTTCGTTGTTTTGCCACCCAAGTTCAAGACGATTGGTCTCTCCTTATACCTTTAGGCGAATTCTCCTACAATGACTCAGATCATTCAGCTCTCAAGATCAGCCCTTTCTATTGCAGTCAAGGTTATCACCCGTCTGTTTTACCATCAGTTCTTCCAGAATCTACTCCGGTACCTACCCTTGACTCTTGGATTCAGACGCTGATCGACTTACAAAGAGAGGCAAAGGATCAGTTAGAACAGGCCCAGACTCGAACCGAAAGATATGCGGACTCTAAGAGAAGACCATCACCTTCATATTCAGTTGGCGATCAAGTCTGGTTAGCCTCGAAAATGTTACCTCGACATCTACGACCAAACAAATTAGCTCCTCGCTGTTATGGTCCATTTTCTATAAAGGAGATCATCAATCCTGTCTCCTTCCGACTTAAGCTCCCGTATTCCTGGAAGAAGACACATCCAGTCTTCCATACTTCCCTGTTGAAACCCTACGTTAGTTCTACTCGAAAGCCCTTCAAACCCACACCTGTTGTTGTGGACGACTAGTTGGAATATGAGGTGTCCAGGATATGTGATTCCAGGTATAGGAGGGGTCGACTACAATATCTGGTCGAGTGGAAAGGCTAACCCACTTAGCGAGAGAACATGGGAACCAGTTTCTAATTTAATGACCCCTCGTTTGCTCAGAAGATTCCATCTTATTCACCCAGGCAAGCCTGGAGGAACCAGTCTTTGGAGGGGGCATGCTGTCATGACCCAGCGAAATTGCCCCTTCTGGACCTCATGGTCATTGTCACGAAGGGCTTGTACTCCTTGTTCCTCCCAACATGGCCGTACCAAGCTCTGTGCTATGCACTAGCTTTCACGTCAAGGCACGTACTATAAATTGGTCACGCCCCTGCGGGTCCACGCGTCTCAACGCTATCTTCGGTAGTGACCCGACGTGTGCTTACTCTCTACATTGGTTTCCTTTGATCTTCTTACTTCCTTCCTTACCTTTTATCCTGTTCCTGGATTTCCCCCCCTACTTACTCGTTCATCGCTAATCCTGGATACCCTGGAACCACGAACTTCCCGGAACTCTGAACGCGTCCTGCAACCTGACGAGACTCGGGCGAGCCTATTCAAGACCCGAACGATCCACAGGAAGAGTCCTGCGGCCGAACAAGGAAGATCCCGATCACAGGTGAGACGGGGGGAGATTTACGACAGCGAGGGCCTTGTCCTGTGCTCAATCCTCACCACTTTTCCATCTGTTGCCCACATTTGAGGCCTCCATTCCATCCAGCACCATTAGTCATTTGTATTTGTAAATTATAGGTTATCCCTGTTTGAGCGCTGTGCAATCTGTCTTTGGCCCAGCGTTTCTTCCATTTTGTGTCCTCCCTCTCCCTTGTCCCCCTCTATCCCCATTGGCTAATTGTTCCCCAGCCTGAGTGAGAACCTTGTCCTGCGCTTGATCCTCACCACTTTTCTATCCATTGCGCCAGGTGAGGCATCCATTCCATCTTGCCTCATTAGTCATTTGTGTATGTAAATGATAGGTTATCCTTATTTGAGCGCTGTGCAACCTGTCTTTTGGCCCAGGGTTTCTTCCGTGTTGTGTCCTCCCTCCCCCTTGTCCAACCCTCCTCCCCCAATTAGGACCTTTGGCCTACTTAGGTGATTCTCTCAGGGCCATCCCACTGCCCATTGAAGCCCCCTGTGGCTAAGGGGCCAGAGGCAAAGGGCAGCTCCTACAGAAGCAGCTCCAGATCGTGTCCGGCGATGTCAGCCGGGGAAGTAGGAAGACTGCAGCCATCAACCTGCTTCGATTGGCAAAGTAAGTGCGCTGCAGATGGGGGCGCAGCAATCACTGCACCCAATTAACTTGAACCACTCCTCTAATTATTCTTATTTCTCTTATCTCACCACTCATAAACATTGAAGTGAACTGTACTGTTTAGCCACCTCTCACATCTCTCTAGCAAAGTCAAATCTGGGTGCTTTGCATTGCTGTTGCATTTAAAACTAGGTATTTTCCCCTCTTTCTAGGAAAGTCAAATCTGGGTGCTTTGCAATGCTGTTGCATTTGAAACTAGGCCTTGTTCCCTCTTTAATGTGGGTGTTTTTCTCAGTGCATATACTTCAACTTAAACACTTGTTTTTTTTTACTTTCTCTGTCTCTGCACACCCTACTGCTGACCACTGTTGGGTCCATTAGTTACTGCTGTGGCCACTGTCTCCCTTTGGCTGTTGATCTCTGTTGCCCCCCCTGTCTTCTGTCAATGCTGTTTCCTGCATACCCCCTTGTAGTGTGTTCCTGCTTATGCTTCCTGTGTGCCTCCTACTTTGTGAACCCTCCACTCTGGTGCATTCTGTGTTGTGTGGCTCTGGGCAGTGCTTCTTTTCCTCTCTCACTCTCCCCTTGTTCTCCTCGCACCCTCTATAGTGCTCTCAATTTCTTCCATCTTTTCAAACTGCTACTCTATCTCCTATCCTATCCCTCTCACTAAGTCTGAAAGTAAAAAGTGCAAGAAGGATATCCTGGTCTCCAACCCAAGCCTGCCCATCACTGATACCTTCATCAGCGCTTCCACCAGGCAGACTTTCACCGACATCCTCTTTATCGTTCCTTCTCCAGACCTATGGACTCCTCATATGGTCTCTCTCCTTTCTCTTCTTCTCCCATTAATGGTGGCACCCAATGGCAGGTCCTCTTGGCTTCCCTCCACTCCTCTATAGCGATCATTAATGTCTATCAAAATGGTACCGTCATGGTCCAGGGATCTCAGCCCCATCTCCTCCTTCTGGATAGGCGTCTCCTGTGACTTATCAGCTTCCTCCCTTCTCCTGCAACTCCCTCTACCTGCTCTCTGGCACCTTTGCCACCTCCTTCCTCCTCCTCTGCCTCCTCTCTGGCACCCCCTCCTCCTACTCGCTGGACACTATGCCACCTCCAGCTACTGCCTCTGCCCACCCTTGGCCCCTCTGCCACTTCTGCAGGGTTTACCCTATTCCTGTACCCTGGCCGGAAGTCTTTCAAAAGTGGCAACCTGCACCACATAGCTACTCTCAATGGTCCCTCTGCTGTCAAACAATATTCTGACATCTGCCACCTCCTCGAAGACTTGACCTTGATGTCCTCACTCGCACCGAGACATGGTTCATGGCCAGCTCTGTCACAAGCTTTGACACTCTCCTCCCTGAGGGTTATAAGATCCTCTCCGAGCCTGGAACCAATCGGCCGGGAGGTGGAGTGGCCCTGATCTTTCCTGAATGGGTTCCTGCACTGCCATTCCCATGCAGGCCTATTCCTCCTTTGAATGCCTTGTCTGCAGGCTCTCTATCTCTCCTGGCCGCTCTCTAACCATGGCCAGCATCTACAGGCCACCTGGCACTCTTCCTCTCAGAATGGGCGGACCTCAACTGTTCTCTTCTTGTCTCTTCCTCTCAACATTTCCTCCTCGGAGATCTCAACATCCACCTGGATGCCTCTGACCTCTACTCTGGGCTCTTGCGCAACCTTTGCAACTCTCTCTCCCTTTCCATTCTACCCTCTGGTCCAACACACTCTGCCAGACACACCATGGGTATTCTCATCTACTTAGACATCCCCATCTCTAACCCTCTCACTACTCCTCTCACTTGGACTGACCAGTTTCTACTCTCCTCCCACCTGAAGCTTCCTGTCCCCTAGGCGAAGCCCAACCCAGCACTGCCACTTGCCTCTCGGTCATTCGGCCCATGAAGCGAGTGTCTGTGGCTGCCTTTGCCTCAACGTTCTCTACTCCTCCTACTCCTGCTGCTGACTCCAACTCTCCAACTCTGACACAGCCCTTGCCAACTTGCATCTTTCTATCTCCAACACTCTGGACATTCTTGTCCCTGTCATGAGGATCCATCTGAAGCCTACCTCCAAGTGCAACTCTTGGTATGACTCTGACTTGGCCACCGTGAAACGTAAGTGCAGGGTAGCTGAGCGGAAGTGAAAGGCATTGTGTGCCTCCTTTGACAAGTTGCTTGCTCCAAAGACAATACAGACTCTCCGTCTTCTCCAAAAAGAGGGTCCATATTCAGGCCTCTGTCTCTGCGGCCTCTAACAATATGGCCAAACTCTTTCAAATCTGCAAGGAGATGGCCAATCCTACTGCAGTCTCCTGTGAGAAACCCAGGGATCTGTCATCCAGATGGCTAGGACATGGCCATTGCTTTTGGATCCAGTTACTGGGGGTGGACCAGTGCGGGAATCATCTGGGTGAGGGGTGTTCAGGGAGTGGGACACCGGATGGTGAGACACAGTATCCCCTCCCCTGTAACACCTTTACCCCATTGTACCAGGTAGGATATTTAGGAACTCAAGCCCCTGCCCCCCTTTTACAACACAAACACTTTCTCACAGACAGCCCGCTATGAGAGAACACGGACTAACACCCCAGCCGTATACCTGACGTGTCGGAATACAATGGTCAGGCAATTACTGACCATCATACACACTTGACTTCCATTACACTTCCCCATATGGATAAAGGACAGAGCACGAGAGCACACTTTGAGCAAGGCAAAGCACACAGGGAAACAGCAGTTCCAATATGGCAGTTTAACAAGAGGAGAAAGACAGCGAAACAGAAGGAGATAGCAAGGAGGGAAGTACCCTTGACCTTTTCGGTAAGGAACCGTTACTTTCACGAAGCCTCGAGAATACAAAGCCTAAAACCAGAAAACCAGGCTGAGGAATCCTGCATTGTGTGTCGGAGGTACCCGGGGGCCTCCTGCGTCGATCATCAAGGAAGGGAGAATCACCAGCTGCCGTTGTACTGTCCATGGCTCCAACAGCAAAGCAGCATCAGTGAACTCAACGCAGCCAGTGAGTTGGGGAGACCGATACAAGACCGGTCTGTGTTGAAGGCCAGGTTGCAAGCGGCAACGTTGCATGACGAGCGCTGGAGAGAACATTGTATGAAACGCGTGTGATAACCAACACGGGTAAAGTAGAACTACAGGTGAGTGATTGAACTTTGAAACAAAGATACAATACCTTTGACAGAGAGGTCCGGCACCATGTGTGTGCTCAATCAAAGGTCTCTGTAAGGTATCCAGCTGAGAGTTGACGAAAGTGAAACAGTGGCAAAGGATTGTGAATCAAAGTGGTCCTGCGATGGTTCAAGCAAAATCCCACGCACAATCGAAAGTCTTCGATGTTAATACAGTAAAGAAAGTTCATAATAAAGTAGATAAAGTTGGTCTGAGGGAGACCAATTGAAAGCTTTGGGTGTTACATAGATAAATTGGTCTGAGCCCAGCAGAGGGAGACTGATAAAAGATTTTGTGTCAAAGCGGATCTGAGCCCGCAGAGGGGGATCCGGGGTGAGCCGTGAATCACCCGAGAAATACAAGAATGTGAAAACTCTGAGAGTATTGTGTTAAAGTGGATCTGAGCACGGCGATGGGGGATCCGAGGTGAATAGTAAATCGTCTAAGAAAATTGTGAACTGTGAAATGCAAAGAGGAAAGGAACTTTATTGTTTGTTTGATGGATCAGGTCCTCTGGGAGAAGAGACTTTTGGGCCTCATCACGAGTTGGGCGCTAACCCTGGCGGTATTTCCGCCGGGTCTATCAGCCCTACTGGCAAACCCCCAGCGTTCTTAGCACCGGATCATGGGTTTGGCGGACCAGTAAATCCCCATTGGGCCCACTCAGGAATTTCCCATTCCCCATTGGGACCAATGGGGAATGTTTAGCGCTATTCACGCCAGGCGGTATTACCGCCAGTGGTAATAGTGCCGAAAATTGGCAAAATCGCAGTGGAATTTCCCCCAACCAAGCCCGTGATTTGGCCAACCCTTAAATGCAGCGATAATAGCGTTACCACTGCATTTAAGGGTTACCGCCAAACTCGTGATGAGGCAGTTTGAATGGCAGAGAGACTTTGGCACAGAAGGCCATGATGTGGAAGTTTTGAACTGCAGCCCAGTGCTAGAGAAGCCAAAGACTGTGCTAAGCTCAAGTGTGCCACCTTGTCCCGTGCTGAAAATGTGGGCAAGGGAAGCCAACGGCTTGAATATTCTGACATATCATTTCTTGAAAATTTTTCTTTTGCAACACATTATTTCCCACACTATTTTGCATTCAGAGGTAAGGATTGGCAATAGGTCTATTAGTATAGGCCCTTTTATTGTGACAGGCCACCACTAGGACTGCTTTATTATTATTTGATGGTCGTAGCTTGCTCCCATCATTAGATTTAGGATTAGATAGGCATTTTTAAAACCCAATTGAAGTTAAATAAACACCCTTAAACTGTCATCACTTGGGTCTGTCTTACGGTTGATACCATGACATCCTTACACTCCACCTCTCCCGTTCCCTCCCAGGCCCTCTGCTCGGCTCTGGCCTCTCATTTCACCACTAAAATTCAGGACATCCTGTCCTCACTTTCCATTTCCTCTCTCTCTCTACCTCTCTCAGGCCCCCTTTGGCCACCTGTCCCCCTCCTTGCATTCCTTCCTTCCTCCCTCTCTCCGATAATGCCTGACCATGTTTCTAGACAAATCCGATGTATGAAAGTGTCTTCCAAACCGGTGCTCCCTGCTCTTCCAGAAGTATCAAGGACCACAATGCATCCCTCGCTCCACCCTTGGCCAATTTCTTAAATCACTCTTTTACCACTGGATCTTTCCACTCTCTCCTCAAGCACTCCCTTGTGCACCCATCTCTAAAAAAGCCTTCTACCAATCCTTTCTGTCAGGCAAACTATCGCCCAATCTCCATCACTCCTTTCCTGGGAAAGCTCCTGGGAAAGCTGGCCATCTCCCACCTAGCCCTCCACACTGAATCTGTTGTTTGTCTACATGACCATCAGTCTGGCTTCAGAGCAGCCATAGGCACAGAAACCGCTCTTCTGAATACCCTTGAAGATTTTCTCTCTAACTTTGACTCAAGCTCTCCCACTGTCCTCATCCTTCTTGATCTCTCCTATGCCTTTGATATGGTCAATGACGCCATCCTGATTAATCGTCTCTGCAAGAACCTGGGCATCACAGATCAGGCTGTGGTGTGGCTGACTACCTTCCTCTTGGACCGACCCTTGAAGATCCAACTTGGGTCCTTTCTCCCCACCACCTCTCTCTCCACTTGTGCTGTCTCCCAGGGCTCTATCCTCTCACTCTGACTCTTCAATGTCTACTTGGCCCCTTTGGCCCACGCAATTCCCACCTTCTCTTCCAAGTTCCAGTGCTATATGGACGACACACAGCTCTCTTTCAGGCTTCCTCAGCCTCCTCTCCTTGCTCACTCATTCCTGACTGTCTATCCACGATTCACATATGATGCGCCTCCTATGATCTCTGCCTCAATGCCAGTAAGACTGAGATTCTGCTCATTGGGACCCCTGCTCCCGCTTTCACTCTTGCACTATGGCCCCCCTCCTTTGACCCTCGTCCTCCTCAGAGGCAAAAAACCCTGGGGTCATCTTCGACTCCACTCTCTCCTTCTCTCCTCACATCACGGACCTTGCCAAGAAGGCCCACTTCCAGCTGCACCTCTGCAGACGTATTCTACCTTTTCTCACCTTCCCCCAGAAGCTCACTGTCTTCAGAGCTCTGGTTCCCTCCAGGCTAGACTAATGCAACAACCTCTTTCTCAATCTGCCTAACGCTACACTTCTCCCCAATTTAAATAATCCAGAGCAGGACTGTAAAGACGTATCCTTGGCCCCAAGCCCGGGGACCGCATCTCTCCAACCCTAAACTCCCTGCACTGGCTGCTGGTGGTTGCAAGGATCAAGGCCCTTTATATTGTCCACAAGGCTTTCTGGGGCCAGGCCAGCACTATATACAACTCTCACTACCGAAATACCTTGCTTCTAGAGTCCTTCACTCAGCTACTTCAAACTCTCTGAGGGTCCGATGGTTCTCCAAGCTGAAAGTGGGGGGTAGATCTCTCTCCTCTGCAGGTGCCTCCCTCTCGAATGGTCTTTCTGCCCCTCTCAAACTTGAGCCCTACCACCTGAAGTACCGGAAGCTGCTCAAAACCTTTATTTTCTCCTCTGCCTTCTTTTCCCTCTTCCTTGCTATCCTTCCTGTCTGCCTGCCCTGACTGGTCTCTGGATACACTCAGAGTCTCACATGGTACCAATCCCCTCCATGACCAGACTTCCTGCACTGCCTGCGGTCCTACTGCGCACTTAAGGGCTGTAACTGTGACGCTTACTGTCCACCATGCACTTACCCACAGCCGCGCTGCCCAGGCTGCACTTACCCAGAGCATTGGTGCCCTGACTGCACTTTCCCTTCCCTCTCCCCTGCACTACTCCCTCCTCCTTTTCCCCCTTTACACTTTTGTTGTCGCACTTGCGCGATCCGAATGACAACAGGTTTACATATGACTGTGCATATTTAGCCTCCTATTAGGAAAGATTTCCCTTAGTTGCAATTTTCCCTCCATTTGTGAACCCCCAAAATGTTTGCTTTTGTCCCAGGAGAATAGCTCAGTGGCAACTTGTTTGCACGACAACACGAAGCAACACAGGTTCGATCCCTGTGTCCGCGCTTAGAAATCTCCGGTTTTTAAGCGTGTTATAAATATGTACTACGAGATGTATTCCTGTAACCGCACCTTGATGCCCCCGGGCTGTGTGAGCGCTTTAAAAATGCAAAATAAATTAAAAAAATAAAAATAAACCTGACTTTTTCCAGTGGAACACAGCCTTCAGCTGCGCTCCTCTGGGCTTTCGCTCATTTTTTATGGTGGAACTGAAGGAAGGGTGGGAGCTCCCTGCTCCCCCTATAACTTCCAATGTAGTGGACTATGTGTTGGGATTAAGAAAAAGAATGGTCTTTCTGATGAATCAGGCCAGTGACAAATTGAAGGCAGGGCAAGCTCTGGTGAAACAATGGTATGACCAGAAGGCTTCCCTCATTCACTTAACCCCAGACCAAGATGTCCTAATCATGAATCCTAGAGCCCTACAGGACAAATGGTCAGGCCCTTACACAGTTGTGGAGAGGCTGGGTGAGGTAAACTATTTAGTGGACCTTAAGAGGCCTGGTCAGGCCCCTAAAGTGTTCCACATAAATAGGATGATGGCTTTCATCCCAAGGGTTGAAATAGCAGCACTACCTTTGGCATCAGACAGAGAGAAAAAGTAATCCGAGCCACTGCCTGACTTGTTCCAAAGTAGTCCTTGAGACGGATATATGGCTCCAATGAGGTTGTCCATGTGGCCCCTCACCTGACTTCTACCCAGCAAGAGTTAGTAAGAACTTTGCTTAGGCAGTTCTCCCCCTTGTTTTCTCTGACTCTTGGTTTGACACCTTGGTGCAAACACGAAATTGACATAGGAGACAGTGTACCTACCAAACGTAGGGGTTACAGGATGTCAGATAAGGTGAGATCTTACATCAAGATCAAGGTCACCAAGACTTTCAATCTTGGGGTGATTGAACCCTCCAGTAGTTCATGGTCCAGTCCTGTGGTTCTGGTGCCAAAGGCAGGTCCTCTGAGCTGAGGTTCTGTGTGGGCTACAAGGCTGTGAATGCCGTCACCAGGAAAGATGCTCACCCCTTGTCTAGAACTGATGAGCTAGTGGATACCTTGGGTGCCTCCAAGTACCTCAGCCCATTTGACCTCACTGCAGGGTATTGGCTAATAGCCCTAGCAGAACATGCCAAGGTGAAGACAGCATTCTCAACCCCAGAGGGTCTTTACCAGTTCAGGGTAATGCCCTTTTGATTGAAGAATGCACCTGCTACCTTTCAAAGGCTTGTGAATCATGTCCTAAATGGGTTGGATGTATTATGCTTGATATAGCAGTCTTCAGTGCCACCTGGGAAGAACATGTGGAACACATAGGAATAGTATTACAGGCTCCTCAGAAGGCCCACTTGATCATAAAGGCCAGCAAGTGCCAGATTTGACAAGGATCTGTGGTCTAACTTGGAAATGAAGTAGGTGGAGGGAGGATACAGGCTTTACCCAGTACAGGAAGTACAAGACTGGCCTACCCCCACTACACAAACTCAGGTGAGAGCCTTCTTAGGTCTCACTGGGTAGTATTGAAACTTCATAGCAGACAATGGCACCATAGCTGCCCCTCTGACTGCTCTCACCACTCCAAAGAAACCCAAGAAGGTCTCTTGGTCTGAGGAGTGTGAGAAGGCCTTCACTGGCTTAAAAGACTGCGTGTGCCAGGCCCCAGTCCTCAGGCCCCCTGGCTACAAACATGCTTTTATTGTGCAGACAGATGCCTCTGACACTGGGCTAGGTGCTGTACTATCACAGATAGATGAGAAAGGCAAGGAACACCCGACTGGATTTATTAGTCTCCAGTTTAAAGACAGAGAGCTCAGGCGGTCAACTGTAGAGAAATAATGTTTCTCTGTCGTGTGGGCCCTAAGGAAGCTGAGGCCCTACCTCTATGGGACCCACTTCACTGTGCAAACTGACCATAAGCCATTGAAGTGGCTAATGAACATGAAGGGAGAGACTCATGTGGTCCATAAACCTGCAATGGTTTGACTTTACCATTGAGCACATGCCAGATATCCAACATAGCAATGCTGATGGGTTGTCCAGAATGTTTAGTCGACCTGAACTTGAGACTCATCCATGGGTGGACTACGTCCCCCTGTCATTTGGTGTGGGAGGGGCGAGTTTTAGGAAAGATTTCCCTTAGGTGCAATTTCCCTCCATTTGTGAACCCCCCAAAGTTGTTGCTTTTGTTTGGAGTACCTAACCCGACTTTTCCCAGTGGAACACAGCCTTTAGCTGTGCTCCTCTGGGATTTCGCTCATTTGTTAGGGGGAAACAGACACATGCTTCAGGCTATCAGTACTGGGAAACTATGTTTCCCTTAGTGTTTTGACTTTGTTGCCATTTCTTGGTAACGTTTTAGCTATGTGTCAAGTACCCTACAGTACTGCACATAGGTGTCCTCTAGTTGTATGGCCCTAGCCACCCTCTAAGGATTTTTGGGTGGTTGCACAAGTGTACCTAGGATGAACTGGTGGCAACAGTTTACTTTTAAAGTATTTTTACTTCATTTTTATCGACCATACTGCGTTTACCGTGTTTGGCCCAAGACTGTGGCCTGTGCCGAAAATGGCCCTGCCAAAAAGTCTTTTGTTCTGTCCTTTGGCCGCTTTGTCTCTTTGCCTTCCCCCAGGTCAAGTGATCCGGGTATTCCTTATTTGGGCATGCAGCCTCCTGCTAAAACCGCAACTTTCGTGGGCTCCTGCATGTCACGTGTGCAAAGTGCCCAGGAAGAGGGTGGGGACTGTTGGTCCGAATCCAAACTACTGGTGCCAGTATGTCTGATAGCCATGAATGACTGGAACCACCGTGGGCCACGATTGAGCAGATCTTCCATTGTCTATATGAGATTTGAGCGCAAACCGAATCTTGGATAAGAGAGGGGGCTCTGTATCCATTCCAGGTAGATCTACTGAGGTTCATACCGAACCTCATAAGGAACCAAGTATCCTTAAGAAGAAAGCAGACTCGAGGATCTGCCAGTGACATTCTTGGAAGGTTTGGCACCCTGAACCCGCTATTGTCCCGTGTCCCGTCAGACCCATGTTTCTTCATCGAATCAAGAAACCCTGGAAGAGCGCTTTGCAGGTTTGGAGTATTGGGAACAACTACTCTCGGCTTCTCCTACTTACCCTCGCAAACAGCCTCTTCTGAAGTAGTAGTAGTAGTAGTAGTATAATCTTTATTTCGGCAGCGTAGCCATAAAAACAGGAATATAAAAAAAATCAGATATAACAACATTTAATCCAACCATAAAACACTGTTAAAAAAAAGAAGGAAAAAAGGGTGGTTTAAATGGCATAACATTTACATTTACAGAATACATTTAATTCTCAGGCGCCAGGCATTTTTCAAAAAGGCCAAATGGGTTTAGAGTTCAATATGGTTTTGATTACATAGGAAAAACTACGACGACTCTTTCGTGCCCCTTAATTTATACTTTTTATAAGTAGGGACAAGCCACTTATAACTGAGGCTCCCGTATCGGGAACACATAAACAAAAAATGCTCAAGATCTTCGTCTACCCGCCTGCAAATTTTACACAAGGGTAGGCTGCCTTTGCAAGGTACGTGCTTCCTTATCATCAGTGCAGGATTTCCGCCTGATGTATTCCGCTTTTGGACCTGCCAAGCCGAGCTCTGAAAGTTTAATCTTATAGTGTCTGTCCCTATATCTCTGCTTGATGCAGTCTTTCACTAACATATTGTCCTGAGATTCAAGTGTTATCATGGAGGGGAGGCCGAGTTTTCTGGTGAGATTGGAATCATAACTAACCCATGGGAGAGATCTAGCACCTTCTTGCGCAAGTACATCAAAGAGGGCTTCCTTATAGGTTTCAAGGGCGGATAAGATGCACAATTTGTAACATTACATTAGGGGTCGGTGCTTAACATTGAAAGCAAGGCCATTCACCCCCAGCTCTAATCTTAAAAGAAGAGATGATGCACTCTTTGGGAGCCCAGGGAGTTTTTTCAACATTACCATTTCCCTCTGCTCCATCCTACCATGATCAGAGTGGCCCCAGATTTCAGTCCCATAAATAGCAGAGGAATTTGCGCAAGTCCTTAGACCCTCCAATGCTTGAGACAATGCATTACCCCCATAATAATTCATGAAACCTTGCACCGCCAGCCCTGGCCTTGCATAGTTAAGTTAGGATTTTTCTATATGTCTTCCTCAAGATTCTCTTTCATAAAGATGAACTCCCAGATAGAAGTGTTCCTGGGCCATCCAGTGAACTACCAGCTCAAACCCATGGTATCGCACAGGAACGCTGCCATCCCGAGTTGAGCCTTGAAACTTGGGGAATCGCTAGCTTGTGGTCCTGAGCCCTCTCCTGCCGGAACTCATTGTACTAGCTCCTCATGCAGAGCATCCGGAAACTGCAAGGTTAACACCAACATGCGAGTGTGTTGGAAATAAACCAGTGGTACGCAATGAAGCATCAAGCCCATAATTTGGCAAATCACCTTTGGAGTAGCGCACTGCAGGTATTATATATCTGCTCTACAAGTAATCACAACAGCTCATTGCTACCTACACTACCTCGTACCCATCCAAGTATATCCTGCTGGGTAGTTCAGTTTCTTTTGTGTGTTAAATAATATCGGGAACTGTTATATCCGCCCTACGTCCCGCAGCGCGGTGACGTAGGGCAGCTTAATAAAAGCCCCGCCCCCTCGAGTGGGGAGCAGTTCCGGGCAAAGCGAAACCAGCGTGTGCGTGTGTTCCTTTTCAGCGCTCCTGCCCAGGCCGCGCTCCAGCCCACGCGGCCTCCTGGACCGGAGCCAGCCCCTTCGTGCTGGGCCTCCGGAGAACACAACAATGGCGACGAGGTGAGCGAGCATCCACGCGCTCCACCACGACTTTGCACGCGGAAGCCACACGGACGCTCCGTGTGAATTTTTGGACACCCGGTGGGGGTCCCCACGGTCACGTGACCCCCACCCCCAAAAAAAAAAAAAAAAAAATGTTTTTCTTCATTCCCCTCCCACACCTCATCCTCAGGGGGTGAAAAAAAAAATTTTTTTTTCTGCTCTTCTCGTGTCATCCCAGTCATCACCTGCAAAACGTCTCCTGCATGGAACACAGGCCACGAAGCGTCAATCCATCGGAGTACAAGTGCCGGTAGGACACTGCCCTAACACAGGGCGCGCACGAACCCAGAAGGCAGTGAATCGGTGATCAGGCGAACGCCACACCATGGCGACTGGGTCATCGACCCCTGGACCCTCCACACCGTCCAGGATGGCGGCAAACCTGTCTATGGCGTCACCACCGCCTCGCACGCAGGGGAGTTCGTCGACGTTGATCCAACCATTCGACCCATTCACAAACCCATTGTCCAGTGGGCCCAGATGGCAGCTATGGCTACAGAAGTTTGAGATGGCCATGGAATGTAAGGACGTCACGTCATCCAGAAAAATGAAAGCTCATCTACTCCTCAGTGTGGGCGATGAGGTGCTGCGCATCTTTAACTCTTTGGATGTGGGTGACGGCCAAGATGCATACCGGAGTGCGAAGGACGCTCTAACAGCACACTTTCTCCCGCAACTAAATCCAGACTATGAGACTTTTATCTTTTGCACAACCATCCAGGCCCCCGATGAGACTCTCGACGCCTACCACACGAGGCTGAGGAAGCTGGCCATGTCGTGTGAGTTTACGAACACTGAAAGGGAGATCAGGAGGCAAATCATAAATGGAATCCACTCGGAGAAGCTGAGGCGTCTCGTGCTCAGTGAAAAGGGCATCCCTCTACAACGCATCCTGGAACTGGGTCGACAGAGGGAGCTTGCCCACTCCAGGGCCGCCAACATGGAAGTGACCCTACAAAAACTCCAGCCGTCATGTTCCACAGCGATGGTTGCTCAAATCTCGGACAGACAATCAACGAGGAGCGAAAGTGGCAGCGGCTACACCCAGAACAGGGGGCAGGCTCGAGCACCAGGACCAACCGAATGTGGATGGTGTGGCGGTCAAAGGCACGGAAGGCGAAACTGCCCGGCGCAAGGCACCACGTGCGGAGCATGCGGCAGGAAGGATCACTACGCGAAAGTGTGCAGATCTGTGAACACGCCACTGCAGCCTCCACAAGGATCCCAGGAAAAAGGGTCATCGAAAAAAAAGAAACAAGCCAGCGCGAGGAGGGTAGCAGTAGTCAACTCCTCGACAGAAGAAGAAGGGGATGACCTCTCAGCCCTACGACTAACAGCAGGCACTGAGAACGAAGGAAAGGGCCGAAAGGTGTACTTAGTATCGACACTAAACCAAGGGCCAGCAGCGTCGAAAAGAACCGCCAGGCGACGAAAATGCATGGTCAACATACAAGGCCAGGACATACAAATGACCATTGACACGGGGGCCTCGGTAAACGTCATGCCAACCACCGTTTTTCAAACCCTCGCACCACGACCCGAGCTAAAATCCACAGACACTCGGTTGTTTGCCTACGGCAGTCGGAAACCTCTACCAGTCATCGGGAGGTTCCGCACCACTCTTGGGCATGGCGAACAGAAATTATGGTCGAAGATCTATGTTGTCAAGGCGGGAATTGAAAGCCTGCTGAGCGGTGATGCGGCTGAAGACCTGGGCGTGGTCAAATTCATATGCCACGTTGACGACACATCCGAGGTTGAGAACTTCCTCAGGCAACACCCCAAGCTACAAAGGGGGATAGGCTGTCTCAAAAGAAAGACCATCAAACTACATATTGATCAATCAGTGCAACCACGTGCTGTAAGACACCGAAGGACACCCTTCCACATGAGGGAACAAGTTGAGAAGGAGCTAAGGTCGCTCGAAGCCGCTGGTATTATTGAAGAAGTCACGGGACCAACACCGTGGGTTTCCCCGATGGTAGTCACCCGGAAGCCCAAACAGCCAGGAAAAGTTCGGATCTGCATTGACATGCGCCTGCCCAATGCTGCCATCAAAAGAGAGCGACACATAACGCCTACAATTGACGAAATCATCACTGACCTCACTGGATCGTGTGTGTTCTCGAAGGTAGACCTAAAGGCGGGGTACCACCAGCTGAAGCTACACAGAGAGTCGCGCTATATCACCACGTTCTCAACCCACCTAGGTCTGAGGAGGTACAAGCGCCTGAGTTTCGGCATATCGTCGGCCGCGGAGGTTTTTCAACAGACCATCCAGGAGGTCATCAGAGGCATACCAGGGGTATTGAACGTGAGCGATGACATCCTAATACATGCACCGGACACCAAGGAACACATCATGAGACTCAAGACACTACTGGGCAGGCTGGAAAGCGCCGGACTCACAATCCATCGAGAGAAGTGCGAATTCCTAAAACCGGAAATAACTTTTTTTGGATACAGGTTCGACCGCACCGGCATATCACCTGATCCCCAGAAAGTGGCGGACATACAAGCTGCCAGCCCCCCCACGACTCCCACCGAGGTGCGCAGTTTCCTGGGAATGGCCACCTACTGTGGCAGATTCATTCGGAACTTAGCAACCCTATCCGAACCGCTGCGGGAACTAACAAAGGCCAGCACCAAATGGGACTGGGGGCCCGAATGCCAGCAAGCCTTTGAGAGCATAAAAGACTCCCTGTCGACTGATACTAAGATGGCCTACTACGACACGGACCTCACGACCGAACTATTTGTGGATGCCAGCCCTGTCGGACTTGGAGCAATCCTGATGCAGGTCACGAAGGAGGGTACCAAAAGGTCAATTGCATATGCATCCAGGGCGCTCACAGCAACGGAACAAAGGTACTCCCATATAGAAAAGGAGGCCATCGCCGTTCTATGGGGGTGTCGACACTTCCACATGTACCTATACGGGCGTAAGTTCACGGCGATCACCGACCACAAGCCCCTACTACCAATCTTCATTGGGTCATCGGCACACCCACCAACCAGAATCACCAAGTGGTTACTACACCTCCAGCAATATGATTTCGAACTTGTCTACCAACCGGGCAGTGGCAACCCCGCGGACTTCCTGTCGAGACACCCACGTCCAGCCACCCAGCAGGAAGTGCTAGTCGCCGAAGAAACGGAGGAGCACATTTGTCAAGTAGTCCACACCATGAGGCCCAAGGCAATAAACATTGAGGACATTGCAACAGAAACCCAGAATGACCCCTGTTGCGATCTGGTAAAAGATGCCATCATGTCAGGCAACTGGAAAGACTTCATGTCGCACACACGCAACAGAACCGAGGGGGCCAAGGAGTTCCTAGCAGGCATGTTCACGGTTCGGCAAGACCTCTCAATCACGGAGGGAGGGCTCCTGCTAAGGGGTGACCGCATCATCATACCCCCGAGGCTGCAGGACAGGATAGTGGCTCTAGCGCATGAAGGACACCAAGGGCTGGCAAGAACAAAGGCACGGATCAGACACAGGGTATGGTTCCCTCACATCGACGATCGTGTTGAGGACCTAGTGAACACATGTCTACCCTGCCAAATAACGAGTGGACCACCGGACCCAGAACCGATCCTATCGGCCGAGCGTGGCCGGGCACGATGGGAAGCCATCAGCATTGACTTTTGCAAAATCAGAGAGGGTCTACATCTACTGGTGGCAATCGATGACCACTCACGCTATCCAGAGGTCGAGATAGTGGAGTCCACCGCCGCGGAAGTGGTCATCCCGGCAATAGAAAAGATGTTTGCCACCCATGGCCTGCCCACGACCATTAATAGTGACAATGGACCCCCATTCACAGGGGAGGAATTCAGGTCATACCTACAGGAACTGGGCATTAAATATCACCACATCATGCCAAGGTGGCCACAAGCGAATGGGGACGTCGAGCGATTCATGAGGACCATCAACAAGGTACTCCGAGTATCAAAGGCAAACGCCAGCCCGTGGAGGGTCGACCTATTCCGGTTCCTAAGGAACTATCGGGTCACCCCCCACAGTACCACGGGCATACCACCTGCTGACCTTATGTTCGGAACTATCATCAACTCGTCGATCCCCCATCATCCAAGCAGAACCCCTGACGACGTCGACCATGCACGCGTGGAAACGAGGAGAACACGTGCCAATGCTCACATGAGCACCAAGAGAAGAGCAAGGCCCTCAAACCACAGAGTGGGCGACCAAGTCATCATGTTGCGAAATCCCACGAAATCCAAGTTAGACACCAGGTATGAGGAACTGCCATGGACTATCAGCAACCGGCGTGGGACCATGATAACTGTCACACGGGGAGGTCGGGAAGTAACAAGGAACGCCTCCTGGTTCAAGCCCGTGCCCCAGCACCTCTGGACGGACTGCAAGGGGCCTCACGACGACAACGAGCAACAAGGCAGCGACGTGCCGGCGCCAGACCCCGAGGAGGAACACACAGGGGATTGCAGCTGGCAATCACCGAGACTGCCCGGCAGTGAGGACACATGCAGCGAAGGTGAGCAGACTTACGAACCGAGCGGGGACAGCCCCCACGCGAAGCGGTACAGTCTGAGAAAGACCACGAGACCGCCTACGAGGCTGAATGACTATGTATGCTAAGCCAACAGCAGTGGCAGGAGTTTATAGTTGAGCATATTGCTTATGTTTGTTTTGTTAGGTTATTTTGAAATAAAGGAGGAATGTTATATCCGCCCTACGTCCCGCAGCGCGTTGACGTAGGGCAGCTTAATAAAAGCCCCGCCCCCTCGAGTGGGGAGCAGTTCCGGGCAAAGCGAAACCAGCGTGTGCGTGTGTTCCTTTTCAGCGCTCCTGCCCAGGCCGCGCTCCAGCCCACGCGGCCTCCTGGACCGGAGCCAGCCCCTTCGTGCTGGGCCTCCGGAGAACACAACAGGAACATCCATTTTCTATGTGCCTTTCAGGCCTTCAATTGACCCTTCATCAAACCTGCTCAGAAGTCGAGTGTCGCTTTGTATTCTCTCCTCTTTTGATTTTCATTCCTATCCTATACGCCTTCAAGTGTTTCATTCCATGCCCCACCATGTGAGAAATCAACAGCGTTGCTGATGGATTTTGAATGAACAAGCCCCTATGACTGATGATAATTGTCACATTCTACATGTGCCTCCTATTTACAGCAATGATATGTAGCCATGCTGCACCAAACGCCATGTTTAGGGTAAACTCTGTCCTATTCGTGCAGGTGGCGTGTTTAGCTGGAGAGGTGTGTTCTAGTTAAATCCCAGAGCTTGTTATAGTCCTGTTTTTACGACTTTGCCTCAAGCCAACAGCATTGGATAACGTAATACTGTGTCTGCAAACATATAAATAGTGACCTTAAAACAAACAAAACGTGCCTCGTTATGTGTTTGGCAGTAATTCAGTGGTAATTCCACCGAATTACCACCAAAATAGTTTACTGTTACTGTCATTTGGCCCTTGGGTTTACCACAATATTACAAGTGGTGGTAGATCAGTGTTATTCCCAATTGGTGGAGTCCATAGGACTCTGTGGGGGGTTTTGAAAGATTTACTGCCCGAGGTATTACCGTGTGGTAAATCCACAGATTTTTGGAGGTAAAGTGGAGGATTTACCTCAACCAACACGCTCGACGTGAATCCACCACATAAGGTAATACCGCTGCCAGTAAATCTGGCAAAAGGTATAATTTGTTGGTGCAGGAAAAACAGTGGTAATTCTGTTAATGGCAAAAATAAATTGGTAACAGAATTACGCCACTTTTTTCCTGCTCCGCCAAACTTGTAATTAGGCCCAATGTAATTCAGCACAAAAGCGGAACAACCCTTCAATGCACCATGCAGGATGGAAGCAAAACAAGCCCTTAGAAGCAACATTCATCAAATCTGTCACCAAATGAAGAGCTCCACTGGCCCCTACAAAATTGCCACTACGTTAACAGAGCTTTCTCCAGGATGCACTCATTATTTTGGATGACTGCGCGACTGAATGGCACCCGGCCCCCTCTGTAATATGTACTTCAGTGAATGGCCTTGTAATTAATGCTGAAAAAACTATGATATTTGCCCCTCTCTTTACAAAGCCCAAGAAGTAGTGCTGGGTGCTAAATGATAATAAAATAGAGCAGGTTCGCGTCTATAAATGTCTTTGGGTTGTAGTAGATGACAAGCTAAAATGGACCTCGCAGTGGGTAAGTGTTTATGCCAAGATCACCCAACAGACTGGGGCTATTAGTAAAAGTGTGGGCAAGCAGGGAGAATATAGTAGTATGCAAGCTATTGTAACACTATATCGAGCAAAAATACTCCCACACATTCTTTCTGGTGCAGGGATTTGGGCATTGCGGTGCATGGGACCCTTCGAGACACGGGAAGGCAACGTGTTCACAAATCTAATGAGGCTGACTAAAACCATGCCCGCGGACAATACTTGACTTGAGTTCAGGCTTCAATGTGTCACTACTATGGTAGTATATAGAAGATTGATGCTCTATGAAATGCTTTTTGGGTTGGACCCTGACGGTACACTCTCTCGATTGGTATCTGTATGTAGGACTAGATATACTCATCTGCTCAACCCTGCTTGGTCCTGATCCTTGCTACTGCAGCACAGTGGGTTCCACATTCTGACAGGCAGACTCTACTGTGTGACCCTATTACCTACAAACGTGTTGTGAAAAATAGACTATTTGAATGTATTTTTTTTTTTTTTATTTATTTGCATTTGTAAAGCGCACTGTAGCCCTCAGGCATTGAGGCACTATGAGAAGGCTTAGGGAGGCTTGATTCAGGGTTACAAGAATGCGGCCCCAGCAGAGACTTGAACACAGAAATTAGTTACGGTTAACAAAGGACATTTTCATGACAGTTAGGCAAGGAAGCAGTACATTGTCAGAATCATGTTAGAGTATGCATAGCAAAGGTTGTTTAGACAAAGAGTTTAGTTTTGATTATGAAAATGCACTGGTTAATCTCCTCACAAAGGTATACACTGGGAATTTGAGCACATACATGCAGGGAGGATGCAGGATGCCGGCTATATTAGGACCTACCCAAAAAGCTATACAGACAGAAGCTATTTAAAGATCAAATTCAATTTGGTTAGTTTGCTGGAGATTGTGGGATCAAGGATGGGTATTCCCTGGGAAGCAAGACATTGCAGATTGTGTGGTGAACTAATCTTAGAAACTAATCACACCCTTCTAATGGAATGTGAGAGCCTCTCTACGCTTCGGCAATCTTATTTTAAATCCTATAGTAATAATGCTAACTTGGGTTCACAGGTTCAACTATGGATTTGCTTTGTGAGTGGTGTCGATGTTGCTCTAAATTTTTATTTAGTTTTGTGATCATAGGGTGATTGTTGAATTGATGTAAGGAGTCGATTTCTATTATCATTAATAAGAATGGAAATTATTTTGACACCCTGATGATATCTGGTTGTTGAATCTGAGAAGTGAATGCCCTGTGACACAGAAATCGTTGCCGTAATTTAAAAATGGAATGTAAATGTTTTCTATGTATATAACATCTATTAACTGTAAATATGTTATAAATAAAAAAAGAAGGAACAAAATATATATTTTATGAGTTGTGATAGCAGGCAAAGTAAGTGAGCAGAACGTGCTAGTTCTCCACCCTCTCCGGCAGGACACAGGTTCAATTGCTGCAGCGTTACTCGCCATTTTGGCCCTCCGAAGTTAAGAAAATTAGTTGAGTAATAAGAGCATATGTAGGTGGGTACCAAATGACTATTCATTGGGCCTCATTACGAGCCTGGTGATCTGGAAATAAGGGTGCCGTAGCAGCGTACCAGCAGCCTTTCCGGACCGCCAGACTACAAGTATGCCTGCAGGGGCTGTTGCTCCCAGCAGGTCTGACCTGCCAGAGGCACCGGTCCCTGCAATGAGTTTCACAGAAGCACCGGCACCATTCGCAACAATGCTGGTGCTTCCATGTCCCCATCCCCATGGAGTCGTATGGGACTTACACTTACCGCCGCCTGACATCCCGGGCCGTCGGGACTTGTAATGTCCCAGTGGCACCGGGATATCAGGCGACGGAACAGTGTTACAAGTTCGGCTGTTACCGTTGAACTCCTAATGAGACCCAATATTTTGTCTGTTGTCTGTTATGAAACTAGTAATTGTAATCCATTTTAATTAAATATTGTCTAGCTTTCAACCAAAGCGTCTAACGGCTTCCTTCCTCATTCAGATTGTTCTCAATGTTTTCTGTGATTACTTTGTGCTGTGAGTGTACACTTATGTATGTATGTACGCAAATCATAAAACAAAAATATGACTGTTATTTCAAACACTTGTTTGTAACATCTGCCCCTGTCTCTATTTTTGAAAGCGCAGATTCATTAAAACTGTGTAAAATTGAAAGTGATGTCAATGGAAATAACTAAATGATCTGAAAACCAGCTCTTGATATAGGGCATTCAGGGGGGTTGGGTATTACCACAACCCACCGTAAGTGAATGAAGCAATCATCTTCAGAGCACTCTGACACCCCTTTCAAGAATACCTTTCTCTTTCTGTCTGTGCAGGACTTTGGGGTCTGATCAACAATGCTGGAGTTACGGGACTGATGGCTCCTACCGACTGGCTGAACAAGGACCATTTCAGAGTACCGATTGCAGTAAATTTATTGGGTCTGATAGACGTCACGATAGCCATGCTGCCCCTAGTAAAAAAAGCCAGGGGACGGATTGTGAATGTATGCAGTATTGGCGGTAGATTGGCAGTCAGTGGTGGTGGCTATTATGCCTCGAAATATGGAGTACAAGGATTTACAGACAGTTTGAGGTAAGTTGTTATTTCATGGGATCACATGATTAAACTTGAGTGCAGCTTTTGACACAGATGTCGCAAACATAGTACACATACAGAAGTCGGTGCAAGAGATATAACATGTTTATGACATCACAGAAAATTACATCAAATGGTTTTTGAACCCCCCCATAAAATTCACTGGAAGTATTAATCAGATGACCTTTCATGCTGATGCCATCACATTACTAATCTAGAATTGCTTTACTGCAAGTGCGATATTGATATCTAAATCAGATAAAAACCTCTATTTTACTTACCAACCATATGTTAAAGGATAGTTCCGGGACTTTTTTTTTATTGTCCCTACGGGTCGGCCATGTGTTTGTAAGCATAAATCGGTAGATCGTAGGAAACTTTCCTATGGACCTTACCCGACTTTTCGCCCATTATCGCACTCGAAATCAGCCTCCATTTTGTGATAATCCTATCATTCCGCCGCATCGACCTGGCTCACCTGCCTTTGCGGCACTAAATCAAATCCCCCGCCCCTGAAACAGACTTTATCAAAACATTCATATTCCCCGCCTCTATCCGTGACGTGACTGAGCTGCGTAGGCAAACGCGCCCAGGCGTCTTCTACGCGACTCCACACAGACCCCGGAAATCAACACAGATCAGCTCACAATACAGCGCACCACAATTCGGAATATGAAACTGTACTTTGAAATCAAACCGCAAGATTGTAAATGTGGTAAAGTACATTTATTTGACATCAAATGTTTAGAGAATATTCAGCGATTTGCATTTTTATTTGCTCATGTTCCAAAAAGTTCGTATTGAGGAACGCGATGGTCCTTTGCTGTACACAGGGTCTTAGAGCATCTCACAATACAGCGCCACAATTCGGAATGTGAAACCGTGGTTTAAAAGCAAACGGCAAGATTGTACATTTGGCAAAGTACGTTTATTGGACATCAAATGTTTAGAGAATATTCAGCGATTTGCATTTTTCTTTGCTCTCGATCCAAATTAGTTCGTCTTGAGGGAAGCGATGTTCGTGTGCAGTACACAGGGTGTTGGTTTACGATAAAAATAAGCTCTTCGGTCGCACTGATAATCGCATGGCTGTTCCAACAACGAGGCACTAGGCCACCACAACGGTAGGTATGTTGCATCTAACCGTTAGTACCGCGTAAGGGCATACTTGTACTTGGCGATCGTCCCATAAAATGGTCAGGGTGGTAACGTTGTTCACGCGGAGAAGCAACTGGCGGCTGTAGAAGCCGTCCGCCGGTGTCCGGTACTCGTGACACAGACAGTAGTGAATGATGTACCTAAAAACATAAAAAATGAAATTAGTCTCACCATCAGATCCTTATTAAAATCATAGCGAGGACAGCGCTACTGGGTGTACACAAGTGTTTAAAGGCGTGGCGAGGCAGGGAGGGGGGGGGAGTGGAGTACAAGGTAAGTAGCATAAAATAATAAATAAATAGGGCCAGCTGGTGGCAAGTGCAAGGTAAGTGCAGAACAAGTGCTGGGAAGGGGGGGCTGTAGGATACTGAGACAGTCCCCCAGTGCAGGGGTTGACAGGGAGGCAGTGCAGGTGGAGAGTGGAAGGGCCCAGGACCGAGGTCGCAGACAGTGGACCAGTTGTAGCAGGGGAGAGGGAGAGAGAAAGCAGAAGCAAAGAGGAAGGTTTTGAGGTGCTTCAGTAAAAGCAGATGTTTCTCCTCAAGATAGTGCGCGGTAGAAAACAATATGCCACATAGAACGAACAAGTACAACTGAACCCGTCTTTAAAGCCACTGTATAGTAATGAAATTGCGGTATAAACTCATCAAAAGTTACTTACATTATATTTGCATTTTCCATTGTGTCTCTGTGTAGGGCAGACCCGAAACACCACTCCTTCTTTGCCGACGTTACTTCTTCTAATGAACGTGGCTCATCGTTTCGTTTCTGAAATTTTATTCATTATCTTTTCTTAGTCTTTCAGGATGGTCCCGGCCTGTCAAGGTCAAATCACAATAGAACCTTATACTGGGTCGTGGGCCGTTCCGCCACCCGAGCAAAACATCAAAGCAGCTGACCTTCACTTTGAGCGAGCACACATTTCTAGTTAGCTCCAGTTAGTGTAAGGGCATCTTGTCTGCGTGCCTTTTTTTTTATTGTCCCTATGGGTCGGCCATGTGTTTGTAATACGGAAACATTCTATAATTTTTGTAAAAATGATTTATATTACTGTTTGGTTTAATTGCAATGGGCCTGCAACATGAGGAGACTCGAGAGAACAGACAATCAAATTACAATCATTTAAACCGTGATGTGTATTTCTCAATGAGCTCTGCTTTAGGTGGACATGGAACAGAGGCAATGTTGGGTGGCAATGCAGTTGTCCCCTGCATAGGTTCGTTCACCACTCCATGTATGTGCCTATCGAGGACATCTACGATAAGTCTCTCAATAAACTCATATTGCATATCCTCAAACACTGGTTTGATCACCCATTGTTTACTTCTTTTAGTGAAGGCCTTATTGTAGCGAAGCGTCCCTAAAGTTCCGGTCGTCCTACTTTGTTGACGGCCAACATTATGGTTATGTGCCAAGACCGCTAGAAGAGTCCGATTTATCATGCCTTCCATGCCAAAATGCAATCTTTTGGGCCTGTACTTTAGGCACATATTGTGGAACACCTCCAAATCTCCTGTGTGGCAGAATTCCGTGAGTCCCCTCAAATCTCTTGTTATAGTTTTATCAAATACAATCTTTTCAATGGCCTTGTGAGTGGGTGATGAAGGAATCAACCACTTCTTCTTCCGTGCCTCCTCTGTGGACAAATGGCCATGTTCACATTTGTGGAAATGCTCATTTGTCGACCATCGATGTACGTTGCTACAGTGCAACATTACTGACCGCCATTTTTCCAGTAGAATTTCCAACGACCCTTCACATGTTTTTGAGCTCCACCAAAGATGGTTGCTGATTGACTTGGACCACTGTGAAATACCTTGCATATCTTTTTTTTTTCCTGCAGCCGACAATTTTTTATTGATTGTTTTTGCAAGATGCCATACGTCAAATTGGTGATTTATATTTTTGTACTCTTCTCTCATTGTCTTGGCAATTGAAACGTGTCTGTCCGTGGCTATCAGGTCGATCACCATTCCCCGCGATTGTAGTTCTTGCAATGATGCTACAAAGCCAACTTTCTCCATGGCCACTGAGGATGTACTTTGTGACACCTGCACGACCACCGAACTCACAATTTTCTTACTTTCCATGTCCTGAAAGTGGTAGGTGCAGTACTTGGCTGAAAATCCTGGGCTGTCGCACTGTCCATCACCGGCTAGCCTGAAGCGTTTGCCCGCGAATGTACTTTCCATTGACATTTTTTCCATTCTCCAAGCTTCGCTGATGGCTGGAAATAGATAATCGGTTTGGTATTTGTAGAACTGACTTTTCGCAATGAAATGGATTCCCACAAACTGAAAGAAATACTGTAACTTTTTAAAACTTGAACCACTAAAAAGTGCGGCCGCTGCACAAAGTAGATTGCCTGCTGGCAGTTGCCCCAGCATGGGTTGTGCAGACCATGCGAACGGATGATATTGTGTACAGGTGGCATGTATTTTAAGGTTAGTGCCTCGAATTGCACGAGTCACATTAATCAATGGCTCCCCACATACTTCCCCACCAACCCAATGCCCACATTTCATCATCATAATAATATCCATCAAACAGCTATCGAATACAATGAATTTGGCCTCTTTCCTTATACTGTCACTCTGCATCCCAGCTGGTTCGGCCTGTAACGTTGAGGACATGTCACTCGCATGAAAGGTACAATCTCTGATATCGTCTTCCGCTATGCTGAGTGATATTGATGGTGTTTCATTGTCGTCCACTTCATTCTCTTCCATTGCAACATCTGTTCCTTGTCCGGAGATGGGAGAAAAAAACAATGTCTTCAACTTTCGCGCGCTCTTATTTTTTGCGGGTGTGGATTCTGTGAATTGATCTCCGACTGCATCCAAACTACCAGGAGGACATTCACTATCAATGGCTGGTGGTGGTATAGCTCCGTTGTCAATCACTTCATATTCTTCCCATTGGCACGATGCATCTCCAGTCTCAAGTCCCTGCCAAAAGGTTTGACAAGCAACATCTCTCGTTCGCTTCACTGTCTGTGTAGATCTAGTTCTTACACCCACTCGCAACTAGAGGACAGATTAGAAAAGGGATGTTCAGTTTAAACACAACTTACAGTATTGAACTATTGACAGTGAAAGACAACATAATATAGTGAACAGGACACTAACCTTCTTTTGCTTTCTTTTCTTTGAAACTTTCTTGCCTAGAAATTCAACATCTGGACGCTGTTGCTCCGACTCGTGTGTGCATGTCTCCACTTCCTCTCGCGCTGCAACGACTATATTTTCATGATAAGCACATCCATCACTCACTGAGGCTCCATCGACTCCCTGAAACATAGAACTTTCATTAGTATGTATAATAATATTGAAAACACAAAATGTACTTGGGGACCAATACCCATACGTACATCTCAATAGCAAAACACGAATGAACGCATTGTGTAGAACATTCAAACGACAATAGTTCACGCATTGTTGATCTAGTTAGATTGAACTGTCAAGATCCATACCTCGGGCTCCGCATAGACTTCCATTGATGATATTATTGAAGATGACGCTTCAGCAACTCCCTGAAACACAGTAATTGCATTAGTATGGTTTTCTATTTTGTTTAAAAGAACATAAACTTTCTGCAGGCGTCAACGGCTCATCTAAATAGACCTGCACAAATGATCAGTTGTCTAAAATAAATAATGGATATCTAAATATGATTCGATTTGCTCCATCGTTGGAAGTGTCACCACCCAGAGATCTGCATCAACTACTAGGGGTGATGTTCTTGTTGAAGAAGCTCCGTCAGCTCCCTGAAACATAGTACTTGCGTTAATAAAGAAGGAAGTATAGCGGATGTCATCACGTCATTTGATCTCGCATGATTGATCTGTCAGTATCCATACCTCGAAATGCATAAGAACATCAAGGGACGCTGTAACTGCGGTGCACACTTCTGCAAGCTGTTGCGCCGACCCGTAACTGCATGCTCCCCCTTCTTCTTGGACTAATGCTCCATCGACTCCCTGAAACATAGGACTTTCATTAGTAATGAACACAATATTGAAAAAAGAAGACACATAGGAGGGCGACGACAGAAGGACATACCAATGGCTAAAAACGAAAGAAACATTGTGTGTAACAATCACGCTACAAGAATGCAAGATCTGATGATCTCCATCGATGGAACTGTCCGGAAACGTACCTCGAGCATCTGAGTGACATCTACGGTTGTCGTCAATGCGTTGGACTCCTCAGCATCTCCCTGAAAGACAGTACTTGCATTATTTTGGATAACAATAATTATAACTGAAAACAAAGACTAGAGGACGAGTACTGTGGTGTACCATTAGGTAAAATGATTACACGATCAATTAAAACTATTGATTTACATGCCTAAAACAAGTCAGTGTCAGAATAGCTAAGTAAGATTACCCGATAGGCGCTTGAAGTGGCTGATGACTGCAATAACGACACGGATGGAGAATCTTCCGCCTTCATATTGAGTGGATACATAAATGGGGAAATTATTGTTAGCTAATGCTACACACTACCGCAAGGCCGAGAGACAAATACGTAAACTTGACTCACCAGTGGAGGGATGTGGACGAATAGAGTGGGAATAGCGGTTGAGAGCAATTTTCGCCTCGCTCGCGGTGTTTTCTTCTTTATTAGCAATGATGTGGAGTACATGTCTGGGCTAAAGTGCCTGCTGCAGATGCGGTATCGATCACCCCTCTTGTCCGCAAAGACTTCAAGGACTCTACTTTCTAGCTCAGAGGCTGGATATCCGCAATATCGGACCCATTCTCTTATCTGATCTATTGTCTTAGGGAAAACATGCATTATAGTATCTTCAGATTTGTTATGGGTCTTCGAAGGGCAACCGCCAATGGAACAGGCAGGCATTATGGAAAGTTCTGAAAAGTAAAGATCAACAATTCTCTATGAATACCAATGTGTTAAAACATTAAATGACACATAAAAGGTTCAATGCAAGGTCCGTTTTGGTTCTTGGAACTATACACGTTATTCACATGCGGATAAGTATTTCAATAACTTTCAAAAAATAGAAAAAGTAATTTGACTAAACTCAGAACATGTGACTAGTTCCTTGCATGTACTGTCGTGAACGAAAAGAAAACATGGATGCAATTTGATGACTACTAGCAAATAGATATAAATTAAAAAATTGGACGCAAAATGATTATGGTACATGGACTTACCTTGACGAACAAACAGTTAGATGCAGGGATCAGAGTAGTTTCTTGTCGTAGAACAGGGAGCAGTTCACAGGTTGCAAACTGACGAGTTTGCTCAAAGTGGTCACGGAAGTTCACAGAGACGAAGAGCAGATAACCAGCACCTTCACGGGTTGACTAGCAAAGCGCAAAGAAGTTCTCATTAGAAATATGAAGTGGGTTATAAAGAATTCGAAACAGGGGTGTGTTTGTGAATGAATGACGTGTATATGTCGTGGCATTATGCGGTCTGCAGGGGGCCGTCCAGCGTGAGGGGGGATGCTTGGCAGGAGACACGGGGTCTGGAGGTAGACATGGGAACAACAAACCCATGCTCTATAGACCACTTTGAAGTGTACATGGTCTTTGGCACCTCTTGGCCTTTATCGCTCCCTGACAGCTCCACTTGCCAGCAGCGCAAGTACCCCGGTGCGAACTGCCTTTGATAGGGCGGGGGGTGGATCGGGGCGGTGGTCGTGCAGACAAGACACAGGAAGACTCGTGAATGGAGACACACTTATGTGGATTGCAGGGGGCCGTCCAGCGTGAGGGGGGATGCTTGGCAGGAGACACGGGGTCTGGAGGTAGACATGGGAACAACAACCCATGCTCTATAGACCACTTTGAAGTGTACATGGTCTTTGGCACCTCTTGGCCTTTATCGCTCCCTGACAGCTCCACTTGCCAGCACAAGTACCCCGGTGCGAACTGCCTTTGATAGGGCGGGGGGGTGGATCGGGGCGGT
Organism: Ambystoma mexicanum; assembly: GCF_040938575.1. Lineage (NCBI taxonomy): Eukaryota > Metazoa > Chordata > Amphibia > Caudata > Ambystomatidae > Ambystoma > Ambystoma mexicanum. Next base: position 1,003,505,036 of record NC_090931.1, on the reverse strand, counting down.
GGTCGTGCAGACAAGACCCGTTTGCCGCAGGGCCTCACCAAGGAGAGGCCATCTAACTGAATGTAAGAGGATGGCTGCAGGATCTACTACATGGAAGGCAGGGGGGTGAGTTTATAAATACCTCACCCTCCCAGGAGAATATATGGGGGTCATCTCTGTACCCGGTGCCCAAAAAGAGGATTTATTATGATCAACCATATTTATTATTTACCTATAACCATGTTTTGTATCAATAAAATCCAACAGCTTTTTATTGCCAACGCTTGATGCCAACCCACAAAATAATATATGTATGACTGCTGCATATATGGGTTCAACGGTTATGTGGATTGAAGGTGTGCGGCCAGCGTGAGGGAGGATGCTGGCCGGAGACATGTGGTGTGACAAGACAAGGCACTGGAAGGCTATTCAACGGAGACACACTAGATTCATTTAAAAAATCAAAACAACCATTGCTAAAATATATGTTGGGCTTTATTTTAGATTTTAGTTAAACATAAATAATAAACATTACACATTGTAAAGTTGAGGTTGCAGCACATCGAGGGAAAATCCGCGGTATTGTCCACTGTCACTGGGGAAATGTTGTCTAATGGCAAGTACCGCACAGGCAGGTATTACTCTCCGAACGCGGTGTCCGAGCCTCCCGTGAAGCCACCAAGTGAAGCAACGATAGGCCACCAGCCTGTACCACCTGTGAAAAAAAAAGATGCAAACTGTATTAAACTGACCAAACTTTCTTATCAATGTCGATTCAGGTAACACATGTCATTTTTCTTAGAAAAAAATTATATCTAGAAAATGCACTATATGGAACCAATTTACATGCGTTCGAATGATATGTAAATGTAATTTTATATGTGGGAGACGACCATGAAATAGTGGTGGCATCACTGACATCACAAACAGAGTATACTTACTCGTTACTCGGATTACGCGGACGAACAGTGCCACGAAGTTCGTGCATAAGCACCATCATCATCCTCAACACTGTCCGTGAGAGGCAGGCTTCCCTGAACTCTGGCAGCTCGGTGATGCATTGCGGACTTTGCTCGCCTTCCTGCAGACTTTGCTCGCTTTCCGAAATGTAGGCCAAGCACCCGGAATTTTCACGGCAGCAGCAGTTCTCCTCCTCAGTTGGCATTAGCTCGCACCGATTGCACGTGCACCAGGTGGAGACGCCGTCCATGCGACATGGTCCAGGCTCTTCATCCGTTGACTGGTCCTCCCAACTGCCGTCCGAATCCCCATCGTTTTCGCGTGCTTGCCTTTCCAGTAGTTCCTCCTCGGTGTACTCGGGCTCGTACATATACGGCATTATTGTGGCCATTGTGCGGTAAAGATAGTAAAATAATTTACAGAGATGGTACAGGTGTTCACACGGGCTACAAGCGGCGAAGGTAGCTGACCAGAGCACTGAAACGAGTCACAGAATACTCAAAGTAACACAGAGAGAGGAATGGAATCGAAAATCTGCTGCTGTATGTTGTGAAACGGTCTGTTTATACTTATTGGGGAAAGAGGCGTCCTGCCATTTCCATGGCAACACGTCAATAGCTGAGGCGCAGCGATTGTTGACACGAGACGTGCTTGAAATGGGCAGTACGCGTCTGCTGATGTCAGGCTCAGGGGCGGGGGATTTGATTTAGTGCCGCAAAGGCAGGTGAGCCAGGTCGATGCGGCGGAATGATAGGATTATCACAAAATGGAGGCTGATTTCGAGTGCGATAATGGGCGAAAAGTCGGGTAAGGTCCATAGGAAAGTTTCCTACGATCTACCGATTTATGCTTACAAACACATGGCCGACCCGTAGGGACAATAAAAAAAAAGTCCCGGAACTATCCTTTAAGTAGCATACTGCCTTAATTTGCTGTGGGTGTGGTCAAGATGTACAAGCAGCGCACCCAACAAACCCATAGTAAGTCAGGGGCACTGTTTGCATGTGCCAGTGCAGACTCATATTTCGAGTTACTGACATCTGATGCTAGTTGCAGCCTCACATGCCAGGTCTAAGCATGATATGCTTAATACAATAGCGCATGCCCAGGTGTTGCCATAATATGCAGAGTGCAGCCTCCAATATCCAGGTGCTGTCTTCATATGCCAAGTATAGCCTCATATTTGAGGTATAGTTATCGTTTGCCAAATGCAGCTGCAAAGGTCAGGTGCTACCATAATGTGCAGCGCACATCCTCATATTCCCAGGCAATGCCATATTAGGCCAGTAACATTTCTCACATGACAGGTATGTAATATGCAAGGCTATATTATGTTATTTGTGACTGATGAAGTGCACCTCTGTCCTTTACATAACTTTGTGGCACTGCTGAGCATTGAGTGATGGCTGGTACACAGGACTTTGAAATGCATGTTTTGGTATATGTCTGTTCGTTGGGTAGGTAAGCAGTCCTATCAGGTTGGTCAGGCACTTACAAGCCTTTATCGTCTTCTACCTGTCAGGGATTGTTGAGCTGATGTATTTGCATCCATGTCATTTCTATTTGACACTGTTAGGGAGGGGCAGCAACATATATGTTCTCCCAAACTCCTACCTTTTTGAAAATACTGTTGTAGATATATGTGGGGTCAGTTATGTAAGTGGTTCAGGAATGGGGGGCTGGCATCCAGATCCCCTACCCAACAAGTACCTGTCTAAGTTGTGGAGGTGAGATATAAATGTGTGTGTGGGAAAGGGAAATGTCAAGCGGGGAACAATGACCAGCAAAAGAGAGGAATGCAGTGAAAGTGTTTTTTCTTTATTTTGGGAATATGTGCAGGGTGCACAAAGCATTACAAGGGGCAATTAAACATAAACTGAACAAGTCTTATCATGCCCTAGCACCACTCTAAGTCTACTCTCAGCATATCACCACCTGCTTCCAACAAACAAAGCTGATGAGCTAACCATGCCTCCTCTAACACCTATCCACCCCGCTTCTCTTTGTCTGAGATTCAACTTCTCTACTCTTCCTTACCACATCACCTGAACATTGCATTCTGAAATTAAAAGTCTGTATGCAACAAAACTTCCTTTATGACTGACTACTTTCCCTCCAGCTTGGCTCCCCTAGACCATCATGCTATCACTGAAACCTGGATTTATCCATCTGATACTGCCACTCTGGTAGCCATTCACAACTCCTAACTATACATCATTCACTCTCCTCGACTAACTGGAAGAGGTGGAAGCATCAGACACCTATTCTTTTCCTGCCTCAATGCCTCACAATTCTCCAATGTCATGTCCTCTCCTACCTCTTTTGAATTCACCATCTCTACTATTGCTCTAACTTATTTGGTTCACATCATCTCCATCTATCACCCTCCTAACCCCACTGGACCAATCTTTGATGATCTTGGGCAACTCCTTGATGTCCTTTCCACTACATGTCACCTCACTCTCTTAATTGACTTTAACCTTCCCTCTCCAACCACTTCTAAGAAATCTGAACCGTACTCTTTACTAAGTGACCACACTTTCCACTCTATCCATAACCTACCTAACCACACCATGGTACTACATTCCGCCTACTCTACCATCATCCTCTGCCTCTATCTCCCAATTTTGTCACACAAATACTGAAGAAGTCCTATCTCTACTGATAAAGGCTAACCCCTCTTACGCCCCATCAGACCATCTTGCTCCTCAGCTAGTCAAACCTATTGCCCCTTTATTGTCTCTTCACCTCGCTGAACTTCGACCTGTCCTTCAACTGCACTTGCTTTCCTTCTATTTTCAAAACAGTCATAGTCATCCCTCTCCTAAAAAAGCAAGGGGCTGTCCCGAATTTACCAGCTAACATTTGCCCTGTGTCTCTCCTTCAGCACTGCTATAAAGTGTTTGAACCGGTTGTGCTCAAACGTCTTATCAATTTCTTAGAAATCCACAACTTTCAAGACCTTCTACAAGCAGGTTTCCGCTCCTTTCATTACACGAAAACTGCTCTCATGAATGTAAACTGGATACCCAAGCCCCTTTGATGCGTAGCAATTACCCTGGAGATGGATGGGGAGGCAGATTTTTATTCATACATCAATAATCGAAACAACTCTGGTAGTTGGCAAAAGGAAGACTGTTTTAATATCTATTATCTAAAACGGAGAGCCGAACATCAACGTTCCTCTTACTCAAACATTCTTAGTAAAAACTGAGATCTTATTACCAAAACCCATCACCAATGACATTAACCTATGTATGAAACAACGTCATCCTACGTAGTAAACTACAAATACCTACGAGTATGGGTGATTGGCTCTGAGTTAACATCTAAGTATACAATCCATACTAGTCTAAAAAAGTGTAAATATGTGATTGGTTACTTAACATCAGGGGGGCAACTAAGCCCTCCCCTAAAAATGACCACTATGAACATCACTAAATACACAACGTCCCATTGGTTTACACAACTATAGGACCCCTAAATACGCAGTCCTCTACAATTGGTTGGCACTTTAACCTCCGTCAGTACTTTTCCATCTATGTCTAGCAGCATGCAGGCTGGCCATCCAGGTGCTATTGAGCTCGCCTTAACCATTGCATATCAATTCATCGTCACCTCAGTGGTCTACTGTCAATTAGGCTTTCAAGCTCAGCCTTGAGAGTGTTCTTAGCTCTGAAAAATGTATGGAGTGAAAATCACGGTCTGCCCTCGTGCGTAGGTGTGATCATCTCGTTCGTCCAACTTCATGCTTCCATGTGACTAGAGACCATGGAATCGAGCCTTTTGGTGCATTTAATACTATTTGTTTAATAGACCAACGTCGTCCTTGTTATGTTCATGCCTTCTGAACAGGAGTTTTGTTCTTTCACACGATTTGTATCCAATGTCAGTTTACTCCAGTTTGATAAGACCTTGGCTTCTTTGGCTCACCCAGACTTGTCTGCTGAGATTCACTTTGTAATTCAATTTGATTTTTAACTGCGACACACAAGAAATTAGGCCTTGTTGCTACTGTTCAGCACTGCTATAATGCATAGTGGAAACATTTACCTTCACTTGTCCATAGGTATATATGTATGTGTTGGTGCTTGCCGCAATCTATTCACTATAAGCTAGCCTTAAGATTACTTTTTCTGCTTGCGTTTCTTTTGCATCTGTACAAGTGCATAATGACTCAATTCTTCATCTGTTTCTGTGGCATAAGCTTCTTCACCTTGATCCCAACATGTCACTTATCCTTGATACTTTCTTGATGCCTTATAGAATATCTGCATTCTCTAGTCTCTTCATCTCTTCTATGCACGTTACCTCAGCTCTGTTTGACGTATACTGGCGATGGTTAGTAACGTTACCATTCTTCCTCACCGTTTATTGGCTCTGCTTCTTCAGGGATTTCATTCAAATGGCCAACATATTTTCTTTTGTGCAGGTATGGTTTTCTCAATGGGAACCTTGCCTCCAGGAGTCTCTCTGCTGTTGGTATTTTCACTGCTATTGCACAGAGTCCATACTCTGCTCTTTGTCGGTTCAACTGTTCTGTGTATGTCACATGCTCTGGTTTCCAACACAGGGGCAGGACAGTTGAAGTGGGGATACTTAACTTCTCCTCTACACTCCCCCCTCTGGGCGATTTATCGACCACTCTCTCATCATCCTTCACATGCAGGCATTTAGGTCTGAAGAAAAGCTTCTTCAGGATCCATATCTTTATGACACCCTTCAGGCATCCAGCTGATTTAACATACCCATAAGACTACATTGTCCACTTGGACTGAAATAGATCCATCTTCCCACATACTTCTTGTGATTCTTTGGATACAAGAACTTCGTCCCCTCAGGTGCATGGATACTGGCCTTCACAAAGTCTCTGATTTCTTCATCTGTCAGGTCTCTGGCTTTCCATCCTGATTCGACATTGATCATAATCTTCATCCCTATAGCCTTTTTTGCTGTCTTCTTACATTGTGGGATTATCTTGATCACACAGAACACAAAGCCCAAGCAATACCAACACGATCAAGGCTCTAAGAAACTTGAACATGTCTGCCATCCATTGTGGAGTCCAAGAGAAGAGTGATTCAAACCAGCTGTCATCAGCAATATCTTATACTTCGTCTATCATCTGACCAGGGAGCTTTGTCAGCATGTCTATGGCCTCAGTCAAGGTGCCATTCTCGTCATCATGAGAAGGTATAAATGTGCAACATGATTCTCTGATTTTTGCACAAACACCTCCATCCATTTCTGTAATCATGTCCAAGACAAATCTATTCTGAAGAGTCATCAGTCGTATAGCTCTCATCTCATCTCTAATAGCATTGAACCCCTTTATTGTAGTGTTCATTGTCTGTAGCAATTCCCAAAATTAAGGTAAACACTGATGAGGTCTGGCTGAACAGAATGGAATGGAGTCAAAAGCTTCTATTGACTTAGCTGAGAAATAGTTCTCCCTCTGTATCCTCTTTATCAGCTCCACAGATCTCTTCTTCCTCAGGTGGGCCACTGCTTTTGGAAAACTGTCAAGATCTAGATCACTTTTTGGAATCACCAATGCTGGAACATGGACATCTACTAATGAGCATCATGCTCCCCGGTCCTTGGGTAGCTTCATATATGCCCTGGATCCACAAGCCCAATAATGATCCATGTTAACTGCTGTTCCATGTATCATTCCTTGAAAGTCAAAGATTCGACCACATTTCTGATTCTCTCCAACTTTTCTTGTGCCATTATTTCTGTAGCACAGCTTTGAGCTTTCCAATGCCACTATCTGCGAGGGTCCTCCTCTGTCTTCCACCCAAGTCAGTTGTTTAGCAAATTTTGGCCATAATGGCTTGTAGCCATTCTGCACTATTTGAATGGCAGGTTTGCAACAACCAATGACCACCAAGGCTCTGCAGATCACCACTCCTTCTTCCCATCCATCTGGTGATAACACTGATCCCCAGATCTGCACCTGTCATCTGTTCTTCCAACTTTGAATGTCCTCTGCAGAGTTTCCTGGACCCTCCAATGTTTTTGTTTATCTCCCATCTGATTCCAGCTCCTATCACCCCAGGCTTCTCATATCTGATCACATGATTCTTAGTATGAGCTCTGTTTCTTGTCTTTGTATCCTGGATATAAGCATCTTCATCTGGATCTGTCCATTCAGTTGCCCATTTGAGGTAGGCATCTCGACCAATGAACTGGCCTCTGGTTTTGCAAAGTGCTACATGCGAAAGACAATGTGCTGTCTGGGCATCTATTTCAATAGCAATTAAGATGTTAGACTTCCCCATACTGTAAGGCAGGAGTGCACACACAAAGCATTCCTCATTTGAGGGACATCTTCCCACTTCTTTCATATGCTGATACCAGATGTTGTTTCCCAAGTGAGCTGTACTGTACAGGTAATCATTCAGTTCAAAATCATCTTCTTGGGTGCTTCTTTTGGGTCTCATTCTCCTCATCTGACCTTCCCTAATCATTGCATGAAGTGTGCCAGCATAACTCCTTCTGACTAGATCAATCATAGGTACATCTAGCAGTGTACGGGGTACACCTGCATGTGTTGTCTGATAGGAGAAAGTTCAGAAAGTTTCATCCTCTCAACATACCATTTGGGCATGAAAATGTCTCGCAAGCTCTCCATGTGTGACTGTCTTTTAGGGATCATCTTTGGGTCATTTATCACAGGACAAGGTGTGTTTGCATGCATTACCTGTATAGGCTCACTATCTAACAACCTCTTGTCCTGCCTGTCTTGCCAAGCCTGTCATTTACGTCTAAGAAGAGTGTCTAAGACACTTTTTGCATGTGAACATTTGTTAGTGACATCTATCTCAGGGTCAGGCAATTTGTCATCTTTCCTTGGAACAGGAATGACTGCACAGGGTCTTGGGTGCCTAGTAGTTGCCACAATTGCACCTTCCTTCTGCTTAGGAAGATTCACAGGAGTTTTAGCTCCATGTACATCAATATAGAACGATGTGCGCACTGTGAGTGAAAGCAGTATGATTCTGAACATAATGCAAGCATAAATAACACAGAGATATGTCAATTTGCAGCATCGATTCTGTGGATAACATGGACGTCTCTCTGCATCTGGCATTATTATATTACTGTTGATACTGCCCATTTTCATTGCCTAAGGAAAGAAAAAGTAATCTTTGTTACATCAGCATCATGTACTGCTTCTGGAAGCTGCTGTCTTGGCTCAGCAGTTTCATCCTCGATCTGCTGTCTGCTTACTGGATGATAAGAACAAACTCTCGATGTTTCCTTGGAACCAGTATTTAACCAGACGAAATGTGGAAGTCTCTCCAGCAAAAAGAAAACCGGCTTAATTAAGTCTAGTCAAGTTCAACGATGTACACTAGTTCCTAGTCTACTTCTCGAATCTGCCTTAGACTAGACGACATGATGAATTTCTTTCAGCATGAAGCAAAAAGTTCTGTCTGACCAGCAACTTCTCGATCTGTCCCTTGAAGGAAAGTTTCACTCTGAACTCAGATTTCTCGCAAAAAAGGCGTTCACTGCAGTATGGCGCCTCTCAAAATTTCATTTAGTGCTGCATTGTTTCTCGGATCCTTTAGGAGCATATGCACATCAGTGTGTCTTCCAACAAGATGTCGGCATTCTTCGATCAGACGATGGAAAACCACTCTGACTAGTCTGTGAGCATCATCAGCGGATAGGGGCATTACTCCTTTCCCGACTATACTCTGGCAATTGCAGAATCTGTTCAATAATTGCTGTGAGCAACCTTCTTACTATTGGACCATTCTTAGGATCTTGCAGAAAAACATAAACACTCGTAGTTCTCCCCACAATAGCTGGATACGTGTGCAGAATGAAGAGAAAAACTTCAAATATGATCCTTGAGACGTTGTCATTGGGAATCACCATGGGCAAATCCAAACAGGAACTCAGTGAGAAATGAATCGGGATACTGCACCCTTTTCCAATTGTCAAACATGAACTCAGAATTTGGCATATTTCTCTTCATATCAAGGCTTAAAGCATGCCTCAGTCCAAAGTTAACAATGCTCCTGTGGCTTTAAGAACAAAAGATCTTCCTTTCACCCTAAAATGACAGCACAGGGTGTTCGCATCAGCTTCCCTTACTCTTTCAGAAGTGACTAAAAGAGTGTCTCAAACCAAGCCACAGTCCAATGAAATCTTTTCTTTTACTCAACAGCCTCTGCGTCCTTCTTCCTCGTCATAGACCTTGTCTGCATTTGCTGAGGTTCTTCCCCGATGCTTGCTTCTGTAGGGGGTGGGGGCAGAGGGGTTTGTCCAGTATAAACTTTGATGTCGCCTAAGAAAGTAAAAGCATGTCTGCCTTGCACTATGACTGCAGACGGCGTGATGTCTTCCACAATGAAAGGGCCATTAAATCTTGGTTCATGCCTCTTCCTCGTGAAGTTACAGATTAGGACTGCATCTCCAGGGAATAATTTAGGAATAGAAAGGTCTTGAACACTACTTGTTTAAACCTCTCCTTCTGTGTTCTGTACTGCCCCACACCCTTTTCGCCATAGCCTACCTGAAATGACAGAAATACTTGAAGTCATATACATGAGATACTCAAATAGCTTGATTCCTAACAGTTCTGTGGTAGGCTGAGCATCACTTCTAACTCTGGATGGAGGCATGAGGGGTGTCCTCATCCGTCTCCCTGTCACTATCTCATGGGGGATGGAGATGGTGGTCAGAACCTGGTTGGTTCCTCAATGGATATAATGCCAGTGGTAGGCAATGCAACCGCCCATTCTTCAAGGTAAGCTTCAACTTGGCTATCCTTTCTTTAAGCAAGCTGTTGAGCCATTCACATATCCCATTTTGGTGTGGATGATAGGCTGAAGAGAACGTGTGCACTATACCAAGCAACAAGCTGATCTGCTCAAATGTTTGATTCACAAAATGTGGGCCTTTATCTGACCTCATTACTTTACATACTCCCCATCTGGGGAACACTTCCCGCACTAAGAATTTGGCTGCACAGGTAGAGTCTGGGTGAGTACACGGACCAGCCTCAATCCACCGTGAGCAAGGACCAACCACAACAATCATGTATCTATATCCATTACATACTTGCAGCATTTCGACATAGTCGATATGCAAATGCTGAAAGGGGCCAGTAGGTCTTAGAATAACTCCCCTAACTTTTCACAGTGTGTGCCTAGCCGTATACTTTTGACACATGATGCAGTTCACTATATTGAAAGCAACCTATTGTAACAAATTTGGTTTGAACCAATCCTCTGCAATAGTTGCAGGGAGGTTCTCTCTAGTTGTGTGTGCAGGGTAGTGTAGCTGTTCCAGCGCTACCCTTAATAAGGCTACAGGCATTACCGGTTTACCAGTGCTGTCTTGTTGCCACAATGCTTCAGAGGGGTTTAAAGAACACCCTTTTCACATCCACAAATCCTTCTCATCTTGAGGTGCTTCCCCCTGAATTTCCATTAACTGCGTTTTCGACGGATCACTATCTTTCAGACACGTTCATCATTACAACCATTTTCTCATTTACATCAGCTGTATCAAATGCCATTACATTTTCTGAACATGCAGCAAGTTTCACTTCATCGTCTGCTGCTTGGTTTCCACGCAAGATAAAGTCTGCCCTTTTAGTATGTGCTGCGCCTTTAACGACTGTGATGGCTACTGGGAGTTGAAGTGCCTTAATAAGCCTGTCCAATAAGGTGGCATGCTGCACTGGCGTACCATCTGCTCAGTGGTAGCCCCTCCTTTTCCAACATGCTAGCCATACATGCACCGTTGACATCACATAGGCGAAGTCGCTGTACACTGTTACTTCCGGGTCTGCATGATTCTCGAGTGCGACAATCAGCGCCACTAGCTCTGCAGCCTGTGCTGAATAGTGAGATGGGAATCATGCACTTACCAATGTCTGAAACTCCCCATTGGCTGTGTCTTTTACCACAGTGGCACCTGTGTATATCTGTCCATCATTTTGATCGATTCTTGAAGAACCGTCAATAAAAACAATTTATCCACCCATCAAGGCATTTTTTTTATCCTAGGAATTTCGTCATAGAACTCTTCATAGTTCGAACAATCTTGCGCATGCTCATCCTCAGCCAGTGGTTCAGCTATAAACATGGCATGGTTCACTATTCTGCATTAAACTATTTTGACCACCGGATTTGATATGACCACCTCATAGGCAGAAGCCCTTTGAGAAGTCAACGTGCCTTTTGGTTTCTCTAAAATGGCAAATAGTGTGTGCTCAACAAATAACATCATAGAGCATCCCGTCACTATGCTTGCAGCTTTCTCTATAGCAAACGTGGTGGCTGCCAGTGTTTGTTCACATGGAAATTGAACCCTCATTACTGGGTCTAAGATTCCACTGTAATATGCCAGGGGCTTGTAATGAATGTGGTTCTCTGTGATAGGACTGCTGTCATAACAGTGTCATCTGAATGCAAGAATAAAAATAATTCCTCAGCATAATTAGGAATCCCTAAAACTGGAGCTGTGCAAATTGTTTTTTTCAACTCATCAAACCCTTTGTCCATTTCCTCAGTCCACACAATTCTTTCCTGTGTTGCCTGTGCTTTCTTTAAAGCCTTCAATAAAGGCCTTATATATGAGCTGTAGTCAAAGACCCATACCCTGATATACTTACACAATCCCAGAAATCTCTGCATGTGTTTTATCGTGTGCGGTTTTGTAGCCTCAGCTCTCTCAGGAGTAACTTTCTTTCCTTCATGTGAAATCAATTGACCTATGTACAAAACCTCTTGTTGACAATACTGTAACTTCTCTTTGTCAACCTTAAATCCTTTGTCAGCACGTGTAATCATCAGCTGAACCGAATCGCGTCTGCACTGTTCCTCTGAAGTGCTGCATACTAGAATGTCATCTACGTATTGCAATACAACACTTCCTAAATCGACATTGCTTAAGTCCATCTGCAGGACTTTATTGAAAATCGATGGAGACGCACAATACCCTTGAGGCAATCTCATGCTTTTTAACTTTGTCTGAACGTGAATGATGTCAGATCCTGCAAGTCTTTGTGCAATGGGATTGATAAAACGCATTTTTCAAATCAATCACAGTGAAATATCGTGCTTCAACAGGTATATTGCATAAGATTGTAGCAGGATTAGGAACTAAATGGAACTCGGCTTCTACAATCTGGTTAATCGGCCTTAAATCTTGACTTAGTCTCCAAGACCCCCCTTATATTTTTTGATAGGGTACACTAAGGTATTACACGGTGACTCTGATGTCACTAAGATACCCTGATCCATCATGGCTGAAATTGTCTTAAAAATACCTTCTGTCGTGCTTGAGGTAAAAGTGCTCCTGGTTTCAATTTAATCTTCACTTCTCCAACCCCCTTTAACAGGCCTACGTCATAGGAACCTGTAGTCCATAATGAGGTTGGCAATTTCGCCATGTCTTTGTCAAAAAACTCAGGACAATTTTGTGCTAGCATCATTTTCTGAGGCACCTCTCGTTTGATTGCTCTCACCCAATAGGTAATACTCATATCAAATATCACTTCGTCATCAGATGGATGATCTCCAAATAGATCGTCATCAGTGATGTCAGTTAATCAGTAACCTTCCCCGATGGCAATTACTGCAAACCATCGTCTGCCTTTGTCATCATTTCCATCAAGCAAAGCCATTTCACCTCGCACTATGGCTGCTTGCAGCTCTAAGGGAAAAACATGTCCATTTTCTTCACACATAGGTATTTTTGGTCTAAACAGAAATTCATCAGGTATTCTCATCATTCTGCCTACTAAGCCTGGTGATCATGTCAATAAAGCGCATACTCCATAATGAAAAACCTCTGGTTCTAAAGGTATTGCTCTCACGGCTATCTGTCCTGAGCATACCATAATGATGCATTCCTGGTTTTGAGCACACTATGCTTCATTGGTAAACGAGATTGTCATATTCAACTTTGTCATTAGATCTCGACCTAATATGTTGACAGGTGTCTGTCTCGAATATAGCAAAGACACTTTCATGTAACATTCTCCTATAGAGACTGCTAATTCATCAGGAAAAGGAACTCTACTTGTAGCTCCTGAAAAACCCTGAGTATTCATAGCATTGCCCGACCTTGAAAACGTTCTCTCTCGTATACATGAGCATGTTGAACCTGTGTGTTGACGTCTATCCTCATTTCCTCATGAGGATTCGGCATCCCAGATAGTACTAAACACATCAAGTCTCCCAATGAGCTGTCCTATTGTGGGTAGAGCCTCATTCCATTATTGGTTGTCATGATCTCTGCTTCCAAAAGGTCAGGGTTTTCCCAACTCCCTTGGAAGCAGATCCATAACCCAGGTTCCGAGTGCCAACCAGTCCCAATTGGGACCTTTTGGACCCAATCCTGGCGCCAGTGGCACCAGGCTCATAAATATGCCCAGTCCCAGCGCTGGAAGCGCCGGGCTCATAATGCTTGGGTGGACTTACCTGCAGCAGACCATGCTGCTTACTTGCCTGCCAGTTGAGCCTCTGATCCTCTTCTGTTTGGAACTACTTTTCCTGTTGGGTGGGGCAGGAGCCACTCCCTAGGTTCAGAACACTGGAACTCTTCTGGAAAGCAGGAACTCTTTTCTTACCTAGGCGTGGCTGTGGAAGGAGACACCTAAGCACTACAGGAGGCTATTTAAACCACACCCGATGGATGAATCTTGCTTTGCGTTATTCTGCATCCTCTGCAGCAGAACGCTCATCGTGTCTTCTGCATCTGATCCTTGGCCTAAGGAAAAAGGCTTACCATCCTGAATCCAGTCTTCAGCAACACCTATAAAGACAAGAAAGAACAGGTTAGCATTACGGTCTTCAGTGACAGCGCTTCACTTACCTGGTCCATCGGCTGTCACCAACGCTTCGCACTGCATTCCGGCATCTGAAAGACAAAGGCTTACCTACTCTTCGTGCGCTCCGGAGGTCTTCGCACTGCATTCCGGCATCTGAAAGACAAAAGCTTACCAACTCTTCGCACGCTCCGGAGGCCTTCGGCGCTGCATCCCGCATCTGAAAGACAAAACAAGGTGCGTTTAAAGACATTGGGGAACTTTAATACTCACGTGCTATTACTCCTTTCCACATCTAACCCAGTGGGTATTCCGGCACCCTGCAGCCGCTCCGAACTTGTACCTGCAAAATAAAAAGACAGTTAGAGCGCATCGTGAAGCAGGCAACAAGCGCTTACTTACGTGCTTCCAGGCGCTTCTATTCATCACACGGGCTCCATCTTCAACTCACTTCAGCCCGTCATCCGCCATTGCCGGAACCCTGCAAAACAAGAGACATCATTACTAAAGACTTTTAAAGACATTAGAATTACTCGAAACTTACCGTTCGTGCAGTAAACGACGGACAGCAGTCCTCTGAAGTCAAGAGGCCTGCTCCCCTTATCCAGTGAAGAAACTGGTTACAGCACCCTGCCCCGAGGCAGATGGAGAGCACGGCGTTCACTTACCTAAGGTGGTAGCGTTAACCCTTGGGGCTCTACAGGAGAAGAGAAAGGGAAGAAGAGAGAGACATTCAATAACCCAGTTCATTAATCCCATATTTTCTATCTGCAGACATCTTACCCTTCGAGTCAGACATACAGTGCACAGAGGTCCAGCCCAAAGAGCCAGCCGTGTGTTACACATCACCTTTGAAGATACGGTATACGCCCAGTCAAGACCGGCGCCTCTACGGGAATCAGGTGAGCGTTACATTGGTAAAAGGATTCCCTTCATCGACAGTGACACCCCCTATTCTAGGAGTCAATAGCTGTCCTGTACTTGTACTCTGCTGAATCTGCTTGGGCGAGTGCTGCGGCGACTGCCCTTGCGGCTGGTTGACTTCTACCTGCTGTGTTTGCAAACCTTGCTGCACTCTCGGCGCCTGCTGCTGCATCGTTTGATTTACGTTCCATATCATCATCAAATTCTCTTCATTTCCTTGCTTCCTCTCTGACTCTGTCTTCCTCTTTTTTCTTCATATCCCTTCTCTCATTTGACCTGTGTACCTCCCCATCCTTTCGTCTCTGTGTTCTCTTATCCCTTAACTTCTGTTCTTCCTCTTCCATTCTTTTTTGTTCTAGCCTTTCCCGCTCATCGACTGCACTCTGTTTGTTATCTCGTTTTCTTTGCTCCTCTGCTCTCTCTTGTTTTCTTGACTGCTCCTCTTGATATAACTGCTCTCGTTTCTGCCTATCCTTCCTTTTCGCTCCTTTGTCTTTTGATCAGTCCTCTCTTTATCTTTTTTTTATCTTGCTCGTCTTGATCTTCGCTTTGTCTTTCATCCTTGATTGCCTTTAACATCAAGTTTAAGCAAAATCTGGCCACCCATCCATTCGTTCTGTAAGAGCGCTATCTTATCAGCTTTGTCTCTTTCTCCCTTCCATCTCTTTATTTCTCTTTCTATATCTAGAGATGCGCTTTCTTGATCACTTCTCTCCTTATCGCGTCTCTCCTTGTCTCTCGGGACCTTAGAGATTACATCTCAGTATTTTTCTCCGGACTCTCATCACTACTTTGCGTAGGCGACTCATATTCCGGGTTGCTAAACCCTGTTGCTACCATAAGCTCCCTCAGTGGGTATAACCAATCGTCTTTCTTGTTCTCATCTTCTATTTCAGCTGGGGCGGGGGTAGCAGAGGGCTCCTCACCCCCCTCTTTGCATACATTAAGTATCCAATCTACAGTAGGCGGTTCATCTCACTCCTCTTGGTACATCTTCCAAAGCTCTAAGCAAGCTAATCGCTGTCTCACTTTTTTTCTGTGTAAACTGCATGCAAATATGTCACCATATGCTGCAGGACTGCCTTCGATAGCGACCCTCATTGCGGCCATGGCATAAACATTTTGTTTGCGGTTCTTTTAAAACATGTTTCGGCAACTGCTTGCAGAGATGCACAAGTGGAGTAATTTGCTCTATTCTAAATTTGTCTACTCTTAACCTGTTTGACACTGGCTTGCTTTAATCACACATTTAAAAGGTACGTTTCAGAAAAATAACATAATATGAGCGAGCACCAATTGTCGCAAGCTCCAATCCCGTTAATCACAATTTTTACTTTAATCTTGCTAAAAAACAACCCCCAAGTTAAATATAAAAAACAATCAATTCATTTTTCTTTTTTTTTACTTCATCATCATTTTCAAAACCACATAAAACAAACAGAAAAACTCGACCGATCACATGTATCTTCTTTACAGTCTCCTCTAAGATCTGTCTTGCCCTCTAAGATACTCCACACGGAGTGTAAATTAACCTCTTTAGATTTGTCTTTAATCAAATCCATTTTCTACGTCATCCGCTACGGGACTCTACATCAAATTTCTTCTGATACGTTTGTGAAAAACCCAGGCCAGGGCGTATTCTCTTACCATGGCCTTTCTCACAATACTTTATTGCTTGGCCACACTCAAGTCAATATCTTATTCCCCATATATATAACGCTCCTTATTCTCATGTTATTTTTATCTCGCCACCCTCGGTTATTCACTTCTTTTCTTCACTCATCACCCATACTTTTGCCAACTCGCTCAGTTTTTACTCACCGCTCTCATTTTCGTCTTCCGACTCTCTGGATCGTCCACCTTTTTTACGACCTCTTCAACCTTCTGATCGATCAGCCTCTCGTAGACGTGGGAGGGGATTCTGTGGAAACCAGGGGACCCTTCAAACCAAGCTTGCAAGGCTTTTTAAAATTACACTAACCACTATCTACGGGGAGCTTCATGTCCTTTCAGCTGAATGGCGATTGTCCCTCGATATTGCCGGGACTCTAAAGTTTACTCATGTCGATGGCTCTGAACCATCCTCTCCGCTACCAAGTGAACTGGATACCTCAGCCCCATTGATGAGTAGCAATTACCCTGGAGATGGATGGGGATGCAGATTTGTATTCATACATGAATAATCGAAACGACTCAGGTAGGTGGCAAAAGGAAGACTGTTTAAATATCAGTTATCTAAAACAGGGAGCATAATGAACATCAACAAACTCGCTCCATCCTCTTACTCAAACATACTTAGTAAAAACTGAGATCTCATAAGCAAAACTGGTCACCAATGACGTTAACCTACATATGAACCAATGTCATCCTACGTGGCAAACTACAAAAACCTACAATTATGGGTGATTGGACCTGAATGAACATCTAAGTATACGATCCATACTAGTCTAAAAAAGTGTAAATATGTGATTGGTTACTTAACATCAGGTGGGGCAACTAAGCCCTCCCCTAAAAATGACCACTATGAACGTCACTAAATACACGACATCCCATTGGTTTACACAACTATAGGACCCCTAAATACGCAGTCCTCTACAATTGGTTGCCACTTTAACCTCTGTCAGTACATTTCCATCTACGTCTAGCAGCATGCAGGCTGGTCATCCAGTTTCTAGTGAGCTCGCCTTAACTATTGCTTCCCACCAATTAGCATATCTATCTATCATCACCTCAGTGGTCTACTGTCAATTAGGTTTTGAAGCTCGGCCTTGAGAGTGTTCTTAGCTCTGAGAAATTTAGGGAGTGAAAAGCACGGTCTACCCTTGTGCGTAGGTGTGACCATCTCGTTCGTCCAACTTCATGCTTCCATGTGACTAGAGACCATGGAATCAAGCTTTTTGGTGCATTTAATACTCTTTTTTAATAGACCTCTGACATCTTCCTTGTTATGTTCATGCCTTCTGAACAGGAGTTTTGTTCTTTCACACCATTTGTATCCAGTGTCAGTTTACTCCAGTTTGATAAGACCTTGGCTTCTTTGGCTCACTCAGCCTTGTCTGCTGAGATTCACTTTGCAATTCAATTTGCTTTTTAACTGTGACACACGAGAAATGAGGCCTTCTTGCTACTGTCCAGCACTGCTATGATGCATAGTGGAAACATCCATCCTTCACTTGTCCATAGGTATATATCTATATGTTGGTGCTTGCCGCAATCTATTCACTATAAGCTAGCCTTAGGATTACTTTGTCTGCTTGTGTTTCTTTTGCATCTGTACACATATAAAATAACTCAATGTCTTCATCTGTTTCTGTGGCATAAGCTTCTTCACATTCATCTCAACATGTCACTTATCCTTGATACTTTCTTGATGCATTATAGAATATCTGCATTCTCTAGTCTCTTCATCTCTTCTATGTACGTTATCTCAGCTCTGTTTGACGTATACTGGCGATGGTTAGTAACGTTACCATTCTTCCTCATTTATTGGCTCTCCTTCTTCAGGGATTTCATTCAAATGGACATCATATTTTCTTGTATGTAGGTATGGTTTTCTCAATGGGAACCTTACTTCCAGGAGCCTCTTTGCTGTCAGTATTTTCACTGGTACCGCACAGAGTCCATATTCTGCTCTTTGTCAGTTCAACTGTTCTGTGTATGTCACATACTCTGGTTTCCAACACACAGGTAAAAGGGGTGGGACATTTGAGATGGAGGTAGTTAGTTCCCCCTCTACTAATGTGTCCAACTTAATCACCTCTGCGAAACACTCCAGCCTATACTTTTTCCTAATTCTCCTGTACATATCTCCTGCCTTTCACACTGTTGATCACTCTGATGTCTTTAATGCTCTCTTTCTTCTTGGGATTCGCGATCAAGCCCTTGCTTGGAGTGAATCCTACCTGGCACCCACCAATTCTCTGTCTCCTGTAGTAACAACACCTGTCAACTTACTCCTCTAACTATCTAACCTCTGCTCTTGGGACACTACTCTCCTCCTTCGGGTTCTTCTACCAACTCTTCACGGACAGCACACACATCTTCTTTTCTTTTCCTGAACTCTCGTCTAATCAAAATTCCAACTGTCTCTTTGCCATTAAATAATGGATGGCCTCACACTCTCTGTTGTTAAACTCTACCGAAACAGAGGTGCTCTTCTTCCCTGACAAATGCTCTCTCTCATTTCTTCCTCTGCCTATCCATTTCCCACCTGACAAGCTCCCCTACTGTTCTTCAGCTAGAAACATGACCCTTCTCACGCCTTCTCTACTTTTATCCACAAAACTGCAACAGCAGCTCGCCTCGACGTCCTAAACATTAGGATAAGCAGGCACCTCATTCCTTTCAAAAACACCAAGCATCTCTTAGCCATCCTTTACTTTACTTTAAAACATTTATATAGCACGCCCATGGACCCTAAGGCGTGAGGGCGCTACAAGACAACAGAAAGACAGATCAAGCATAAAAACAAGAAACATAAAATCATGAGCGAGGATCACTAAAAACTAAAATTATGGAGAGAGCATTAAAAATGATTTAGTTAAAAAGATAAGTCTTCAGCTTCTTCTTAAAGAGCTCGAGTGATTCAATACTTTTCATGTCCAGGGGAAGGGAGTTCCAGACAGTAGGCCTGATGGAGAAGAAGGCTGAGTTTTCTACCTTAACAGTACGGCATTTAGGCACAACCAATAGGTGTTGGTTATTTGATCTTAGGGCTCTACTATTAGATTTCATAGAGAAGAACTGTTGTAGATATTCGGGTATCCTACCTTGTTTACATGTATGAATTATAGTTAGAGTTCTGAACAGGATTCTAGACTCCACAGAGAGACAGTGCAGCGATCGTCTCGCAGAAGTGATGACGTGATCTCTACATTTGAGTTTCATGACTACTCTGACCGCCCCGTTTTGACATACTTGCAGTTTATTATGGTCAGTCTTATCTATGCCCATTAGAAGGCTGGAGCAATAGTCAATTTTTGACCCTATTATTGCTCTTGCGATGTTCTCTGCATTTTCCTGAGATATACGGGGTCTTACATCCTTGTCTTCTCTAAACTTGACTACTGTGCCAGCATCCTCTTTGGCCTCCCCAACTATGCTTTCTGTCCGCTAGACAAGATCATTAACTTTACTACTCAGACTCTCTTTGAACTCCCTCACTTCACACCTACTTCCTCGTGCCATCACCTGGCTGGATGGCTGACGATGCAAAACAAGGCCAGAATTAAATGTCCTCTCCTGGTTCACAAATCCATCTATGGTAAGGTAACACCATATCTTTCCTCCTCTATTCATATCTACAAGCATTCTCATAATCTCAGCTCTGTCTCATAGACTATCCTTGTGGCTCCTCACCGTCCTTTCGCTTCCACTCTTTCTCTCCCCTTGCTCCACTTGAATGGAATTCTCTTCCCCCGTACATCAGAGAAACAGTCCACACGGATATGTTCAAAACCAAACTAAAAGCCTAGTCTCGGGAGGATAGCTGAGAGGGTCTCGGGAGGATACCTCAGGGGCAATGTGCTCGCCTTGAAAGCAAGACGACACGGAGCACCACGCGTTCGATCCCCGGGTCCACACTTAGAAACCTGTGGGTATTAAGCGCGTTATGAATAACCTATCATATCATACATCTTCGTCTCCGAGATAACCTCTTAACCTACTTCTCATCTGCCTTCTAGCTAACATTTTTCCCTCGCCTCTAACCTATCTCTGTCCCTCAATTTCTTTGCCTCCACTCTAGTACTTCATCCATCATGGTCACATCCCGAACACAGCTGGCCATACCACATACCTGCACTTAAAAATGTCTAATGTTGGTTGTCCTTAATCTATGTATGTCCTCTTATGTATTGTCCCCTGGTGACTGTTCCATTTACTCCCCTCCACAACCTGGTCAGAATGTCCCTCAAACTCACCCCATTGTAATAAGTTCAATCTGATGTCTTGTCTATTGTACGTTCTTTTGTGATTAAAAGAGCATTGATTCTCCATGTGTATAAATAAATAAATATAAATAAATGTAAACGAACCTCAAACTTGCAACTTTATATATAGCACGGAACTCCGGTGCAAATGGAGCATCTTGATAGGGCTCTGAAATCTATCTTTTGAGGCAGCTAGGTGAATTGAAATAGTATCATGACAAATATTACTACCGGAATACAAATGAAATAAAAGAAGAAAGAGAAACATTTGCATTTCACTTCCAGGGCTTTGGGTCTGCCTAAAGGGAGCTTCAAACTCACTTGGTGGCGGAGGGGGTTCAGTTTAGGTGTCCCTGTGATTGTCCTCTGCAACGCATCAGTGACCAAAGGAGGGTGAACAAAGGACTCTCTCTCACCTCCCTGAGTCTTGCCCTCAATGGTCGACAGAGCCAGGCAGGGCACATGGTTACAGATGTTTGAGATGATGTACAAATGTCTGTGAGATTCCAATTCAATTCTTTCAGTCTACGGGGGATTGGGTACCAACAGGCACTCTCCATCTCCTAGCTGTATTTATGCCATGTTGTATTCATGCCATGTTATACATCTGTGTGGTCAATGTATGTTCACTTGTGGTTGTGAGGAGGGTTAGACATTTGAGATAAGTGCTGAATGTTAACTTATTCAACAGTCCTGTTGACAATAGCTGAAAAGAATGTTGGTCCCGAAAAGAAATCGTTAGGTATTCATTCAATCAAGAGAGAAAACAATATCAGATCTTCTTAGTCAATGTTGTTAGACAACAGCATTTCACCAGCAACACTTGTGTGCAGTAGTACTTTCTGTGTTGAGAATAGAGAGACAGACGTTGAAAGATGCTGAAGTATCTGATATGTGCATAATGGTAGGTTTTAGTTCATGCCATGATGTATGAAATTGCTGGTTTGGCACATGCTGTTTTTATGGGGAGTGGTATCTGATGTTCTGGTTAGGGCACTGGTGCTTTTCTGGCTGGGTTGAGTCTAGTGTATGCTTTATTGAGGGTAATTTAGACATCACGCCTGCCACATTCAGTGTCTACCATCATAGGCCAGGTTTACACCCAAAGAAGAATGGCTCTTTGGATGGGTATCTCAAAAACTGCAATGGGCCTCATTATTACTGTATACTGGCTTATTTCCGCTAAGTACAAGTTTTCTGGTGAGGTGGAGGAATTACCTCCAGCTCTGGAGGTAATTCTGCCACCCTACTGGCAAAAATCGCTGGTATTAACGGTGCCGGTAATATCAGCAAATCCCCCCATGAAGTCCAATGGTACTCCATGGAATGGGGATTAACACCCTTACCGGTAATCTGGTGGTAATACTGCTGGACTGAGTGCCGGTAATGGTATTTTGGTTTGCTGGTATCCTGGCAGAATTACCGCCAGGAAACCGGCAAACCTGTAATGAGGCACAATGTATTAATGACATATGTAAAATGCTGTATCCCCAAAATCTCGGCATCTGACAATTTGCCTTTCCTCCCATGTCAAGGCTGCCATGTTTAGCGTGAACTGTTTAAGTACTATTGTGTTATGCAAGAAAAAGCCTCAAATGGCAGGTACAATTATCAGGGCACTCATTTTTCATTTGCCACTAGCCAATGGCGAGTGATAATTGACTCTTGGCGGGTTAGTAGCTTGCAGCCTGACATTTTGCCCTGCAATTGCAATAGGTAAGGAACATTATCACATACCCAGGTGCCTCTCACCCCCTCGGCAACCACTTTCCTTGAAGGCTTGCCAGCAGGCTCTGGTATTTGGCATGCAGCAAAGGTAGGGGATGGATAACTGAGCACTACTGCTGATCCAAACATGCACCCCATCCATCTCCCAACCACACTGTATCAGCAACTTTCTGGTCATAACACAGATACTGAAATAATAGACAAGGCTTCATGTCAAAGTCAACATATAATATCCTGTTTTATAGTCACTCATTGAACTGTCAGAGATTTGTGTACCACTATATGGGGCTGAGCTTCACCTAGAACAGACCATTATGTTCTTTTATGGCACTGGTATATCAGGTGGTGGTAACAGTGTTACAGGTTGGGGGCAACCCACTGGTAGCACCGGCGGGTTACCCCCAACCTCGTAATGAGGACCAGTGTTTTATGAATAGTTACTATTGCAAATGAAGCACCTAATTAATCGTTTATAACATGATTTGAAACCAGAAACCAATATCTAAGCACGGGACCAGGATTTAAACCTGTGTTGCTCTGCGTTGTCTTGCTTCCAAGATAAACACATTGCTGTGCCGTGGACCCATACCTGTATACCAGTCTGTTGTTGCTGACTATTGAGAGGTATACCTTAACTCTCAAAATCCTTCCGTGATCAAGCAAGAGCGAAGTGATTGCGGACGAGAGTGTTGCCGTGGACCCATACCTGTATACCAGTCTGTTGTTGCTGGCTATTGAGAGGTGGACATTAACTCTCAAAATCCTTCCATGATCAAGCGAGAGTGAAGCAAGTGCAGATGAGTGTGTTGCTGTGTGTTCCCGTATGGACTCGATTGACACGATGGACTGGTAACATAACAGTCTTTCTCACGAGGAACTTGCAGAAGTGAACGAACGAACGAACGAACGGATGGACGGATGATATCTTTACCAGAGCACTTCTACTTCAACTGCACGACAGCATGATATCTCGGTAAGACCCAGCCATCTATGGCCACGAAATGGTAAAAAATATATATATTTCTTTATTTTTTTTATTTTGCCAAAGTGCTCATAGGGTTTGAACGTTGGCTGTGCCCAAGGGTACAAGTGTACAAATGTAGTTGTTTATACTCGACAGATTTTCTGAACATTTATATTACTCAGCAAATTGAATTGGATGTGGGAGTCACCTGGTATATTGAAATTATAACAGTGGCAATAGCAAGTAATAAACACAAATCAGAACAGATCCATACTCTTCTATTACCACAAGGCTATTACTTACACCCATATTTATTGCAAACAGCCAACAGACATTGGGAAAATAAGAACTCAGCTGTGCAAAGAAGTTTCTATCTAAGTGGGGTGTAAATGTGTTACAATCTAAGAAGTGGTATATAAGGAAGAAGTGTCATCTGGAGGGACGATTTGAAGGCCCCAGAGCTGGACGGTATGCCAGAGTCAGGAGACCAGGAATCTAGTAACTCCATATGTCATATTCATATTCATCGAATGCAGACTGATGAATCACCTGACTTGGATATTAGACAGGTAAACTTAACATCAAGTCCCTGTCCACCCTGAAATCTAATAACCAAAATTTAGCAGAATAATATGGACTATTATTTATCGACCTCATTGATCAAAAAAACAATCTTACAGGGCGTCATCACCACAAGAGCACTGAGTGCAAGTGCGGTGGAGGATGTGTTGAGCTGGAAGCACTTGAGTCCAAATAGCACTGGTGCGGTTGGAGAAGTGCCCTTTATGGTGTGCGGCCAGGAACAGAGGCCAAGTAGGGGGTCTCGAGAGAGGACCAGGATAGTATGGACACTAAAATGGTTGCTCATGAATTTTCCTTATCAAGCGGTGACCAACAAGCAAATGATGTCCGTACGAGAACACAGGCTAGTGACTCAAATTCCATGGATCAGAAGAAACCTCCCTCAGACACCACACTATCGGCCTTGAGTTTTGTACTTAATTCTTTGGTCAGTGTGTTTGAACTTCTTAAGACAGAGGTTCAATCTCATTCAGGGATGTTACTTGAACTGACCAAGGAGGTGGGAAGTTGTGAATCCTCAATGGTACACCTAAATGGACTTATGAATGCCTCCATCATCAAGGAGATACAGTTCTTGAGGGATGAGAGCAATCGCCATATAACAAAGGGGAAGGAAATTAAGGTACATCTGATCAAGGCGGTTGATATGAATTTGCTTAAAACTGAAGTAAAAGATCTAAGGACAGCTCTAAAGGACCTAAAATATTCCAACCTGGATGTGCCCTATGAATCCAATCCATTAGACGATACTCCTCTTTCTCAATTGACACTGGAAGAATTTATGAGACTGGTGGAATTGGGCGATGATGCTCTACTGGGATCCCCCTAAAAAATTAATGCTGATTCATCTGAGAGGAAGTCTACTGAAATAGCTCCTGCTGAGGAAGAGGACCACAGGTTACTGGCAGGAGAAAATCAGTCATCATCAACAGAGGTGGAAGTGACCTTGAATGAGCAAGCTATCAAATGACGCAACATCAAATAGCAAGCAAAACAAGAAACATAAAAAAGAAGGATAAGTTAAAGGAGGCAATGTCAAAGAACACAGAGGATCATGAAATACGGAGCATTGCTATACAGTCACAGAAATCAGAAAAGAAAAAACAAGCCAAACAAATGTTATCTGGAAAAAGGATGTTTTTTAAGACCTTAAGTAAAATTGCTCACAATGAGTCGCTAGAAAATACACAGACAAACCAGGCAAAAGAAAAAACAAAAGTTCCTAGACATGTAGCTCAAGCTGCCACAGGAAAATCGAGTTTTATTCCAGATCAACCAAACGGAAGATCCAAAAGGGGAGGTTAAGAAACCCTTCAGACTGGATCCAATCTTCTTGAAAAGTCAGGCAAAATCGAATCTTGCCCTGATAGGGGATAAAGGAAATCCAGATGTGAAAGAAACTTCTCAGAGCGTTCCAGTTTCAGCTGAGAATGGGGTGATCCTGGCTGATAGACAAATGTCAAAAAACAACGACATGTTGACTGATCTTGAAAAACAATCCAGTAATTCGAGAGACGGTACTCAAGAACGGGGTGACACATCTACGGAAAATCCAGTGATCTCGGATAAAATTGGGAAACCGTTTGCAATATCGAGAATATGGTTACAATGGGCAATCTCTAGGAAAGGACAGAGGAACCTTAATAGAGGAGCTATCTTGTCCTTGACCAAACAAATCACAGAGCTCTATCTTCTATCTTCTCAGGACATTGACCGGATAAGCTTCCCTCATGTTCACGATACATCAGTGGTAGAAGTTGTGATGAAAACGCAATTGGGTATGAAAGCACTCCTGAAAGCAGCAGAGGAACTGTTGAAAGTGGGGTTGGAAGTGTGTTCAAGTATCCCAAAAAAGCATTGTAATCTTTTAGAAGTCAATGCTTTGCCTACACCTCAAGCAGCGACCCAGATTCATCAAAGGGACACTTATAGGGGTGGAAAGGCTGTTAAAGATAACATGGGGTCTATAGAGCAGGGGCAGGCTGCTAAAAAGAAGATCTGGGAACTACTGCGAGGAATCGTCACAGAAGTATTTCAAAAGTTATCTGTGGTAGATGATTTCCTCTAGGAAAAACGTGTCTAAGGGTGGTCAATTGGAATACGCGGGGCTCCAATTCCTTCAGGGAGCATAAGATGATGAGCTATATCTTTGCAGAACATGACATCATTATATTTCAGGAGACATGGCTACTTTCAGCCTTACAATTAGATGGCTTTACATCAGTCCATCAAGGGACCCGAAAATTGACCTTGGGTAGACCATCGGGAGGCATGTTGATAATGGTACGGAACACCTGCATAACTTCTTTAGAACAACTGCAGACAAAAAGGCAAGGAATTCTTGCAGCAAGACTGTTTTTTACATCTGAATTTAACGCACATCTTCAGATTCCCTGGGTTATATTAAGTCTTTATTGGAGCCTGGCTCTTTCAAATCTGACTGACTTTTTGGAGGACAGATCTGATATATTGTCTAATATTCGTCTAGATCATCCGGATGACAACATTCTTTTAGCCGGAGATCTAAATGCGGATTGTTTGAGGGTGGGCTTGGGAGATACCGAAAGGGGCCCATCAGTTAAAAATGGCTGTATATGGTTAAATATTTTGAGGAATGGAATGTGCGCATAGTAAATGGTTCCGTAGAGGGAGATATTCCTGCAGTGAAAACATGGAGAAGTGGGGAGAAGTGGGGAGAAGTCGTCCACTATTGATTGTATGGCAATGTCAGATCAGTTGTTTGCTCACTGCAAAGAATTTAAAGTAGTGGACAGAGGCTCCAGTGACCTCTCAGTATTTTTTGACTTTCAGAGGGCAAACTGCGCAAGAGAAACATATGATTAGCCAATTTTGACTAATCAGGGGGGAAATCGAATACTTAGATTTAGGCAAAATATTATGCCCTTGAATAACATATTGGATAACCAAATTATAAGTTTGGATAAGCACTTGATTCAATCTTTAATTAATCCAAGATCTTTTGTGGAATCCTTCTGGAAAATAGATACTCCAATAGACAAAAAGGGATATTTGATTGTGAAATATCCTCAGAGATATGATCAAGAAACGGCTGAGCATAAAAGGAAACTACGTCAAGACATACGCAGGTTATCAAGAGAGGGTGGGCCTTCAGAAGTGATGGTCAAAGAAATAAAATCTCTCTGGAACTGTTATTGCAACTGGTCTAGATTGCGTAGAATGGAGAGATTAAATGTAGATAGTAAAGTTATGTTGAAGGTGGTTACTGAATGCAACTCCAGAAACTTTTGGAGTTTGATAAACATGCCAACCCAGCACATTTCCATCTCTCAAACAAACTGTATCAATGAATCGGAATGGACGAGGCACTTTGTGAGTACATTCGAAGAACTGAACCCATGCATATGTGAGATTAGTAAACAACAGAAGTGGGATCTGAAGATGGACTTAGACCAGATTAAAGATTTCATTTGTTCCTCTTCGTCATCAAGAGATGCAGGGCTGAATGGCTTGACAAATGAAACCTTACGTAAAGCAGAAGGTTTATGGTCTTGCATCTTGTTAGATATATTTAATAATATCTTAAGTTCTCGTAAAACTCCTCCTTCTTGGTGTACGGCACTTGTAATTCCAATCTTTAAAAAGGGAGAAAGATCCAACCCACTTAATTATAGACCTATATCATTGATGGACGTGGAAAGCAAAATGTTCACAAGGCTAGTTCTTAAAGATCTGGAGGTTTGGGCAGAACAAGCCAATAACCTGCCTAAATTTCAAACAGGCTTCCACAAGGGACTCTACACGTCTTTGAATGGAATGATATTAAAGATTCTTGGGGAAAATAATTCAAAATACAAATGTCTATATGGGGTGTGGATCAATCTCTCCTGTGCATTTGACACCATAAACAGGGGGACGCTATGGTGCAAATTGAGGGATTGGGGTATACCACAGGGTTTGTTGGCTATAATTATCCATCTTCACAAGTTCACTTTTATACATGTCTGGTTGAATTTAGAGGGGGATTCGTCTGCAAAAATTCCTACGAATAAGGGGTAAGACAGGCGTGCATAGTTGCCCCTTGTCTCTTTAACATGTTTATGGCAGATCAATGGAATTATTTAATGGGCTTCTCTTTTGTAGCTCTAATGATGGGTGAACAAAAAATCTATGGACTATGATACGCCGATTATGTCGTTTTGTTAGACTGTAGGGCAATTGGCCTCCAGAGATTGATCAATGCATTCGCGAATGACGCAAAGGAGAATGATCTATTGCTCAATCCTCTTAAAACAGCATTAATGTTATTGAAACCAGCTAGGAAACGTGGTTTGGAAATATTCAGGTGAAGCCTAAACAACACTAAATTGCCCATAGTGAAAGAACTAAAATATTTGGGCTTTTAAATTAGAACCAACCCCTCGTTGACAGTAATTGAGAGCTATCTTGGTGGAAAAATGTGCCAACTATGTAGCCAAATGAAATAGATTTTATATAGATACTGCAAATCTACCCTTGTTCCCTTGCTTAAATTCTACAGCAGAAAGGGTATCCCAATTCTAATGTATGGGATTGAACTGGAAACATTGGTTGGCAAGATTAAATGGCCTCGGTTAGAAGGGGGATTGTGGAAAAAAGTGCTTAACCTGCCACCTTCTCTGCCGATGTCAAGATATGAACTGGGTATTCAATCGCTAGGTTCACAAGCAGCATGGAGAAGAATTGCAGTGTACAGGTTAATCTTGGTTCCAAGGCAAAAATCTCTATATGTAAACGCCAAGAAACAGATGGAATCAAACTCAGATTCTTTCCTATCTGAATTAAAGCAAGAGGTTCTGATTCATCTTGAATCGTATGCTTCCTCAGAAAAGAAATGGATTGAAAACCCATTAAAATTCAAAAAAAGAATGGCTGAATTTGATTGGATTGCTTCAAGGGCTGCATTTTTAGACAAAAAATGTTTTGATTCGATGATACCTTTTGATAAACCTCTAGTCAAAATCCCAGTGTATCTCTGTAGGTTTCCAAATCGACACTGGCGAGCAAACTTTCTGCGATTCAGAATGAATCTAATGGTAACTAGGGATTTGTTAAGAATTAGAAATAATGGTCCTCTAATAGATGGAACTTGTAACCGATGTGACCTTGGGTTAAAACAAACTGCTAAACATTTGTTGTTGAATTGTCCCGGTACAAGTGTACAGAGAAATAAATACTTTTCTCGTTTAGAGGAATTTCGGTTATGGCTTAGAGGGGGTGGGGGTGAGGGGAAACATTTATTTGTTTGGAGGTGCTTAGATTTCTAAAGGAGATCGAAATACCAAAAACATTATGAAAGTATAGTGTCTCAATCTCCTTTTTCCTATTCTCAACTGTAATGAGAGGAAAGCTGGGCTTTCCTTTGTTGGTTAGAAATGTGTTGTATTTTAATTGAAAATGTTAAGAACTGGAGAAATTAAGTGGATGACATGATTCTCTTTGTTTTGTTAGCTCAATTGCATATGTATTATAGCTTTAATGATTTAATGTATCTAATTTGTATATGTTTGTTAACATTTGATATTGTTTGCGAAAAGTCAGATTTTGACTAAAACACAATAAAAAAAAGTTAACACATTGCCCCTGAGCTATCCTCCCTGACCACAAGCTATTAAGCCACAAGTAATGTTTTTATATTATAATAACATGAATTGTCAGCTAAATCGGTTGCAGGGGTGGGCCGTTGTGGATGGCAAGGCACATTGGGATTGAATGAGTTGCCAGGGATCACACACTTGGTTGAGGAAAATTTGAGAGCAGTTTGCAATTTAGGCACTTGACCATTGTTTTTCACCACCAACAACTTTACAGCAAGATACAGTGACTTGGATTTTAAGAACTTCTGTTTCATAAAGATTACTTGTAAAGTACACATATCAGGATATACCAACCTGATCCAAAGTGATGTGAGCATAAATCAATGCTGTATTAAAGCACTTTCAAGATTTTAAACACAACAAAATCCTTTGTGATAAGGTCACCAGCTTAACATTATTTCACAGTCTTGGAGCCTGTTACTATCCATGATATGAAAAGAATCTTCAAAAAGTGAACTTTTCTTAATGGCATACAAACAGATAACATGAACATTAAGCATGAGTTTGGGGCGCCTGCATTACGGAATGGACTGGATAACAATATGGAAGCACATCATGAGCGAGTGAGGGGCACTTCACCCCTTCACTTGCAAGGTTTAAAGATGCTGTTAGCCTACTAATCATAACACAGTCACCCTGATCCATTCAGGCCTGCAAACCTATCTGCCCATCCTTCTTTAACTGACTCTAAAGTAACCCTTATAAGCGTGTCAAAAATACAGTCACCACAAATGCTTCCTGCACTGGCATATGTGGGTGCAGGCTGGCCTTAGACTCCTGATGACGCCGATCAAAAACATGTTTTGTATATCCTTGCCTTGGCAAAGGAAAATAGAAGTACTTTAAGCCTTGTAGAAATTGCAGAGTAACCAATTGCTTGGCCGAATGAGCTGCCAATCTAACGTGCTCTTACGGGACCCATCGCTGTGAACTGTGAACGCAAAAAGAACGCAAAAAGGAAGCATTTCGATCCCTGCTTGAGGGATACAAATGCCAAGTGGGACATCTGCGGTTAATACCGCTGATGTCCCACTTGCAAAAAGGTGCATTGCAGGGTTAGGAATGGGCCTTTCATGCGAATTGGATCCCCTGAACATGTTCCAATCAGGCACAGAGGAATGCTTTTATCTTGTGTGCATTACAAAGTGAGCCATATTTGTTGATCCGGGATGTGCTTCAAATTATTTAGAACCTCCCCCTAACTTGCCCAAATCGGTAAGGGGGCAGGGGTATTAAAGCATTTGAATGTGTGCATCACTTATGCACGCAATCAAATGCCCTTTGTGCACAGGGCACAACTTTTATTGGTGCTAGTCATGAGATTTACAAAAACTTTGTGAATCTGCGTCTAAGTAGCATGAACTTTTATAAATTCTCTGCAAAGTTTCCGGCTTGCCTGTGCCTGCTGCATATGTATTCTAGGGGCCTTTGTCTGCTTTTGGGGGTTTGGGTTGATGTCTGTTTCTGTGGTCGTGTTGTTTACCTTTTTTGCTCTGTCTTCTGTAGGTCCACTAAGGGACCCCAGGCCCAAAAGTGCAGACACAATTGCTGTGTTTGAGTGTAGGGAGGTGGGTGCCCACACAGGACTCACTTGGACCTCATTACAGGTTTGGGGGTATTCCAGTGGTAAATCCACTGGAATACAGCCACAGGGATTTAATGTTACATCCTCTTGGTCCTGGCAGAATTACCACCAGATCACAAGTGGTGGTATGTCGCTGTGATTCCATAGGACTCCATATGGATTTAATTTTGCTGGAGGTTTTTTCCTCCACCCTACCTCCAAATCTATAGTACGGCAGTGTGATAATGCGGCAGTAATGGAGTTACTTCTGTTTTACTACCGTTTTCTACTGTACTGCCATACTTGTAATGAGTCCCTTTGTTTGAAAAGACTGGAAGTTTGTAACTTGAAACATAAAGGGATTCAACTACTACATGAAACAGAGAAGGGCCCTTCTCCTGCCTCTTCTACCGCAATAATATTTTGTTTGATGTGCTACTACTGCAGGGGACACACCTGGGTCCATGGGAGTGTGATAAACTGGTATGGGAGAGTGCAAAAGGTGTTCTACTTGTCTTTTTATTCCGAGACAACAGTGGTAATGATACTGATTCAGAACAATCTACCTAGAAAGTCGTAAATCCTTTCTTCTCTCCCTTAGACTCTGCCACCGGGTGGGAAACTGAAAGTCAGGTTAGCGGTGCTGAAAGCGGTTGATACGCGTTGTATCTGTTGCATCAGTGATGCTTGAACTCTATGAGCAAGGATATTGGAAGGTTCCTTCCTGTAGCCTCTAGCCAAGCCTAGAGGCTGTTATTATTATTATAAATAGGGTATTTATTGAGCGTGGACTGAACATTGGAGAGCAACAGAGCATTTTACAATCATAAGGGTAAGAATGCAGTGATGGAAACAGAGAAAAAAGGAGCAGGAGCTATTAGGGAAGGGTGGGCAATTGGCAGCCTGGGGGAAGGCATTGGGGAGCAGATCACTGAGTCTGAAGTACGGTAGGTAGTGCTGGGTGTGTGGACCCAGATGTTAAGGAGGAGCCATTCCTTGAAGAGGAAGGTCTTCAGCTCTTTCTTGAACTGTAGAAGTGATGGGGGAAGTCTGATGTTGATGGGGAGGAGGTTCCAGAGTCTTGGAGCGTAGACAGAGGAGGCCTGTCTACTGGTTCTTTCCTTCCTGCACTGTCGTAATTCAAGTCTGCACATTTCTTTACTTCTGGTGGATCGCTGGGCTGCAGAGATTCTGAGTTTCCCAGTGAGGTAGCTTGGGGACTTCAGGATGACAGCCTTGTAGAGGATACAACAGGATTTGAAGATGATGCAGGCTTGCAGTGGTAGCCACTGCAGTTCGATGAGGGTCGGGTGATGCATTTGAATTTGCAGAGTCCTTTATTGAGTGTTGCTGCAGCATGCAGGACACATTTCAGCAGTGCCACGGTAGTCACCGGAAGGCCTTCCAAAAGGGCATTGCCAACATCCAAATGGGAGAAGACCATGGCTTGCACAGCAGATCTGAAGTTGTTTTCTGGAATGAAGGGCTTGATTTTCCAAAGGAGACAAAGTTGGTATCAGGTCGTTTGATTCTTCCTTGCTATTTTTGGTTTGAACGTGAGGTGTCTGTTGATGTTCAACCCAAGGACCTGGTACAGGGGGCCAGCTGGGGTGTGAATCCCTCGAGCTTCATAGCTGTCACGGCTTGCTCCCTTCGCTCCCATTCCCGCCACTTGGGGGCATGTTTTGGGGTTTATTCCCTACTGGACATTTCCTCCGAACCTTATGCTACAGTGCTGTGATGAATTGGGAGCGCTAAAACCTTATTTTCCAAGTTACTTCCCTTCCGGATCCATTCCAGGTTTTTGGCAACCAGCATGCTACTTTAATCTAATGACTATGCTTCCCAGAATGCCTGGCTCACTGCTTCACCTCCTCCCTTGCAGGACAAGGTTGGGTGGAGGATAGGCAACACCTGTGGCTGCAGGTGCAGCAAGCGGCACACCTGAGGGGTGTGCTCGTTAAACAGCTTTAAAAGCCTCAGTTTGCTTCAGTCCAGCACTGGTATTTGTTGCAGTGTTCCTGTTGTGACTGGTCCCTTGTTCCTGGTTCCTAGCTTTTGT
Organism: Ambystoma mexicanum; assembly: GCF_040938575.1. NCBI lineage: Eukaryota > Metazoa > Chordata > Amphibia > Caudata > Ambystomatidae > Ambystoma > Ambystoma mexicanum. Next base: position 1,003,471,926 of record NC_090931.1, on the reverse strand, counting down.
GCCTAGTTCCTAGTTCCTGTTTCTTGTTTCTCTGCCCTGGATTTCGAATTGATGTGCTTAATTGATTTCTGCTTTCTGGATTTCCCTTTCTGTCTTCCTCTGTCTGCAGGCAGTCTTTCTCTGTGCTTTACCCTTTGATGCAGCCCAATTTGCCTGTGTTCTCTGTTTCTTTGATGCTGCCCTTTGCTACTGAAAAACTTGATGCTTTAGTCTTTCCCTTTTATAGATTTAGCTTCCTGCCTTTTCTCCTTGGATGGGTGGGAAAGGTTTCCTTTTGTGATATCATTTTCCCTGCTCCTGATCCTTACTTTCTATTGGGATCCATTCCATGTTTTCCATTTCACTTCTGCATTTATTTCCCATTGATTATTAGGTGTGGGGTGCTGTTGTAACTCGCCCCTGTGTGAATGCCTTTTGTTTTCCTCACTATTCTATAATCACTATTCCTACTTGCCCCTTGACTTGGGTCTTATGTATTTAATTATCCTCCACCCATTGCTGTTATAGCCTTCTGGGTCCCTGTTTGATCAACTGGGTTTGTGGGTTTACTGACATTCAAATGGTCTTTCCGGTCCTCGTGAGTACTGTTTCTAAGTTCCTTATTCAGTATCATCCAGAGTGTCAGCTCACAGATCCTGTCCTTGCTTGCCCTCTACGTGGGCTTAGCGCTGTCAGTATCTTTAATAGCATAGTGGGTAAGGAGTTTGCCGACTTTCCTTTCAGTCATAAGGAGGTTCTAAGTGCTTACCCCACATCCCTTTTCATATATTGGTATTATTGCTTTACTTTATTTGCACTCCTGGGTTTTAGTATACCCGAGTCTTGGGTATTGTATGCACCTTGTTAGATCCAAAGGTTTTCACTGTGCGATTCCGTGCACATTTCCCTTGCCATATTCATTGCCTTCCTCCTTTCTTAACAGAATGACCAGCCATTATTCCCTTTTGAATATGGCCAGTTTAAGAAAGAAAGGCAGCAAGGCCACTAACAAGTTTATACAGAAAGCTTCCCTTACGTTTACCTGTAACAATCAAATCACTGATCCTGACTTAAATGAACTCCTTGTCACGAATGGGTATTTACGTGCAAAGTATTTTTCCCACAGGATGGCCCATCGTAGATTGCCTGATCCTAGTTATGTCTTTAATCTTGATCCAGATTCTATGTCCGCACAAGCCTTAGCAGCGGAAAACAACACACTGCTAGATTTACTACACACAAGTACCTCTGTTGTTGAACCCCATGATTCTGGTTGTGCTTTACCTCAGATTGAACAGTTTCATGATTCAAACATAAAGAATGGAGGGGTTCTTTGCATATCTTCTGTTGTCAGCCCTCAGTCTACAGCTTACTCCTCTGCACAAGTACTTACTGTAGTCCCTAATGCCAAGAGGTCTGATGTCAATAGTCTGCTTAAGGGAAACACAGACCAAGTCGGTAAGAGAGAGTATAGATCCCAAAACTTGCAAGCAGTAAATGACAATGTACAATCAGTGCACATCCGGATGGCTAGGGCAGGATCCAGCCCTGATGCCACCATGCCTTCCCCTGTGCCTACTGATAGGGATGTACAGTTAAGGCGGGGCATGCTAAAAGCTGAACATGAGGAGTTAAAACAAGAATACATTACTTTACAAGAGGAGAATAAAACCTTACAGTCTTTTCTGAATACACCTCAAACTTTATCCGTTGATGAAGTGAATACTGTTCAGTCCCTGAGTGCGGAGATTTTTGTAGGTCATGATACTTGTCAATATGTAAAATCTATTGGGAGTGAAAGTCTTTTTTCTAGCACAGCACTTATTCAGGGCACAGGTTTTGACAATTGTCCTACCGTTTGTCAGGAATTGCTGTTAGCTGAAGATTTACAAGTCACTCCTTTACCTAAGATTTCCTGTGTAGCAGTTTGTCATAATTCTGACCTTGAACACATACATGCTTCTGATTTCCAAACACAATCCACAATGGTGGCATACACAGAATCAGTCACTACTGTAGGCTTAGGTTCTGCCCTTGATCTAGCTGCTGAGACTGAAGTAGACATTCAAGCTGATGTGGAAAACGATGCTACCTCTGTGTTCGCTCCTCCTTCTGCCAATTTTTGTCACAACAAACAGTCAAAGACAGTACAGAATTCATGTTTTGATGGACTCATTCCACAGGATACTGAACCAAAGACCCGGCAGGCGATTCCTGAACTGTTGATTGTTAATATGCCACTTTCAGAAGCTAAGACAGAGGAATGGACATTTGATGAAATCCTGATTAACAGAGACTTTACTATGGTGATTCCTCTTGTTGATTTTGACTTCTACAAAGGAAGAGACTCTGTGTCATCCACTAAGGAGAGGGACGGCAGGGGTACAGCTCAGTCTTTGGTTACTGGTGCCAAGGAGTCAACCGCCCTAAAGGTGCTTTCCATTCCTGAGCCACAAATGTGTCTGTCGACTTCTGGGACTTCAGTCTGTCCTCCTAAAACCATTGACTCTTCGATTATCCAGTCCTCGGCTCTGCAGTCATCGTTGACACACGTGCCTTCAATCAATGAACAATTGCTATGTCTGCCAGTCACTCAAGTGCCTTCACCATGTACGTGGTCAGAGCCAAAGACCTTGACAAGTTTGTCTTCAGCTAACGAGACGGCTCTAGCTTGCATGATCTCAGCCTCAGAATTTCCTCTGGCATGCCTGTTTCCAGCTACAGTGACTCATCCAGCGGATTATCCTTCAGCCATGGAGCCGCCGGTAGCACATCCTGAGTGCATGTCTTCGGTCCCAGAGCCTACTGCTAGTTTGGCTTCAGTTCATGAGAGACCTGTATCCTGCTCAGCCTCGCTGCCAATATCGGAGGTGCACCTGTCTACTCTGTCTGATTATGTTGCATATTCTTCTACTTCAGAGTTACCTCCTGAATCCCAACCATTTATTACGGATGAACGTTCAGCCTGCCCTTCTTATGCTTCAGGGGGATCACCAGAATGCCTGCCTTTTACACAAGTTGATACTACCAACTGCTTGACTGTAGCATCAGCGCCTCCCGAATATGCAACATCTGAGTCTGAGACTTCTGCCAGCTCTCTCTTCAGAAACATCAAGCTGGATCACGACTCGTGAGGGCCTTCATGCGAGGCCGTTGGACTTGCCTGGAGTGTTACGAGAGGGAGACGGATACCATCCGCCATGGCCCAGTCACCGAACAAGTAGCCGACCAGGATAGCTGGCTGGACGGTTCACATTTGTGGGCCGGTTTGGATCAGCCGCTTGACAGCTTTTTTGTTGCCGGATCCCACATGAGCCTGAGGGAGGGGACGGGCACGGCCCCCCAGCTGCAGCACCAGTCGGGTGCTAGTAGCCAAAGGAAGGGTATGACTGCTGCAGTTCAAGATGTGCCTGTTATTGCTCCTGCTGCGAGTGTGCCTGATGTACCAAGTACTGCGTCTATCACTCCTATCGGTATGCCAAACGTCCCTGCGGTTGTATCCCACGTGCAACAAGGTGGCTACATGACTGACACCAGGAGTGCCAGCCCCGTACAACCCATTGGACTTGCAGGCCCCCAAGGCTTGGAACAGATGCAGTCGAACCTTAGTCACCCTCAACCACATGCCTTTACCCAGATGGATGACGGGAGAAGATCCGAACCTCTACCTCGGCCGCCACCTTCTTTTTCTGAACATGAACATTTCCTGAAACCTGCTATTTTCTCACCTCCTGTGTGTCCGCTCTCGGCAGGGAGGCTAACAGAGCATCTACCATTGTCTAAAGCATGTTGCACCAGCCTGCCTCCCTCCTCAATGATGTATGAGTGTTCGCTCCAAGTGTCTGAGCTTCCTGGACCTTCCAACTCTGCTTCGTGTCCTGCAAGTCCTTCATGCCTTTCTTCGACCCATGAGTCTCTTCCTCGCCGAAAACCTGCCCATGGCTCTTCTAGACTGCGGTCTGATTCTATTCATTCCAGTCCTTCTGCTTTTGCCCGTGGGTCATCGTTTCCGTCAGTGCCACCTCCGAAGACAAAGCGCTCCTGTCATGGAAGGAAGATGTTTTGTGCGGGTGACGGTCGCCTAGAGTTGGCCGTGGGAGGGGGTATACTGTCACGGCTCGCTCCCTTCACCCCCGTTCCTGCCACTTGGGGGCATGTTTTGGGGTTTATTCCCTACTGGACATTTCCTCCGAACCTTATGCTACAGTGCTGTGATGAATTGGGAGAGCTAAAACCTTATTTTCCAAGTTACTTCCCTTCCGGATCCATTCCAGGTTTTTGGCAACCAGCATGCTACTTTAATCTAATGACTATGCTTCCCAGAATGCCTGGCTCACTGCTTCACCTCCTCCCTTGCAGGACAAGGTTGGGTGGAGGATAGGCAACACCTGTGGCTGCAGGTGCAGCAGGCGGCACACCTGAGGGGTGTGCTCGTTAAACAGCTCTAAAAGCCTCAGTTTGCTTCAGTCCAGCGCTGGTCATTGTTGCAGTGTTCCTGTTGTGACTGGTCCCTTGTTCCTGGTTCCTAGCTTTTGTGCCTAGTTCCTAGTTCCTGTTTCTTGTTCCTCTGCCCTGGATTTCGGATTTATGTGCTTAATTGATTTCTGCTTTCTGGATTTCCCTTTCTGTCTTCCTGTGCCTGCAGGCAGCCTTTCTCTGTGCTTTACCCTTTGATGCAGCCCAATTTGCCTGTGTGCTCTGTTTCTTTGATGCTGTCCTTTGCTACTGAAAAACTTGATGCTTTAGTCTTTCCCTTTATAGATTTAGCTTCCTGCCTTTTCTCCTTGTATGGGTGGGAAAGGTTTCCTTTTGTGATATCATTTTCCCTGCTCCTGATCCTTACTTTCTATTGGGATCCATTCCGTGTTTTCCTTTGCACTTCTACATTTATTTCCCATTGATTATTAGGTGTGGGGTGCTGTTGTAACTCGCCCCTATGTGAATGCCTTTTGTTTTCCTCACTATTCTATAATCACTATTCCTACTTGCCCCTTGACATGGGTCTTATGTATTTAATTATCCTCCACCCATTGCTGTTATAGCCTTCTGGGTCCCTGTTTGATCAACTGGGTTTGTGGGTTTACTGACATTCAAGTGGTCTTTCCGGTCCTCGTGAGTACTGTTTCTAAGTTCCTTATTCAGTATCATCCAGAGTGTCAGCTCACAGATCCTGTCCTTGCTTGCCCTCTACGTGGGCTTAGCGCTGTCAGTATCTGTAATGGCATAGTGGGTAAGGAGTTTTCCTACTTTCCTTTCAGTCATAAGGAGGTTCTAAGTGCTTACCCCACATCCCTTTTCATATATTGGTGTTATTGTTTTACTCTATTTGCACTCCTGGGTTTTAGTATACACGAGTCTTGGGTATTGCATGCACGTTGTTAGATTCAAAGTTGTTCACTGTGCGATTCCGTGCACATTTCCCTTGCCATATTCATTGCCTTCCTCCTTTCTTAACAATAGCAGAGAGCCAGGTCTGGATGTCAGGTTGTTCGATGTTGTTCGTTAGCAGCAGGAATTCAGTCTTGGAGGGGTTGAGTTTCAGGTAAGCACTTGACATCTAGGATAGGATCAATGTAAGGCTGGCCTTGAGCCTGTGGATATCTTCAATGAAGAATATCTTGAGGCAGATCTGTGTGTCATCTGCATATTGGTGAATGAGGATATTGTGTTGAGAGAGGAGGGTTCTGAGCGGTTCCATGAAAGACTGAAGATCACATTGGTCAGATTTGGTGATCTGGAAGAATCCATATGTACAAACTGTCGGCGATTTGCAAGGTAGGATTTGAACCAGCTGAGGACGATCTCGCTAATCCCCATGCGGCGATGTAGATTGTCAGTGAGTGTGAAGCGGTCTACTGTGTCAAATGTTACTGAGACATCAAGAAGAACTAGGAGGCAAGGACCGCCATCATTGAGGATTTTAAGGGCATCATCAATCACCTTGATGGTAGCCGTTTCTGTGCTGCATCTGGGTCTGAAGCCAGGTCGGTAGGACTGAAGGAGGCTGTTGGTTTTGAAGTGTTGGAGGAGTTGTGGGGCTACCGCTTTCTCAAGGATCTTACCTAGAAAGAGAAGATGGGTAATGGTGCGGCAGCTGCTGAGATCGTCAGGTCCAGTGTTGGTTTCTTAAGAAGGCGGAGGATTTGTGCGGTCTTGAGAGATGTTATCTACAAAATAGATAACATCCATATCTTTTGAAGATTTGCAATAGTTAATTGCTTGAGAAATTAACAGATAGGGACTGAGAAGAAAATAGGTTTCGGATACATGAGCCTTGTCTTTTGATCCTACACATAGCAGCATTAAATGAATTACTATTTCCTCTGCCTGTTTCCTCTGCCTGGCCACAAAGTGGGCAGCCAGAGGAATTCACTTTCCCCCCAGAACATGTACATTTTGCCACGCTCTACTTGCCCATCCTTAGCTCCAAAGAAAATGCTTGTACATAAGGAGGAATGATAACATTAATTTACTTTTCAAAGTTAAAATCAGGTGTACACAGTAGGTAACTCGGGTCCAGACCTGTATTGGGACATGCCCTCTCCATGTTCTTCCTAGATACAATAGGAGCTGCCATTTTCACCCTTTCCAAAGTCATTTTCTTGATAGTAGATGGATGAAACCAGAGGCAGTTTAAGTCCAAGGTGAACCGAGTTCTCTTTTCGTGCACTAGCCACAGTAGCGCCTTCCCCCCTTCTAGTCCCATTACCAAAGCTTTCCTATATTTCTCAAGCCCTCCTGTCCCACATAACCTTAACCAGTACATTACTGGCCTAATAGCTATCTTATCCTTAATAGGGCACAAGTCATCTACATATGAATTCAGGCATTGGGGCTACCCTGTGGGAGCAGAAACAAATTCTTTAGGAACTTATTTTCTGACATGGATAGAGCTTTTACATTAGCATGTCCCCAATGTTCTGCACCATATAGATCAGACGCTTTAGCCTGCCGCTTGTAGATCTCGAGGGCTGGTATACATCACCTGCAAAGAAAGTGCTGGGAGCCTTTCGCTTGCCAGTTTCGGTGGATCTAAGCAGTTCTTAAGCAGATCCTCAATAACGTCATGTATATTAATACAGAACAGCAGTGGTGTGAGAACACATCCTTGTCTTACACTTCTAGAAACTTTAAATGAGTTTGTAGTTTCGCCTGCTAGACCATAATGGAACATTGCACAGTTGTCGGTATATAGGGATAGGATAATTGGCAATAGATAATTTGGGGCATTACTCTTCACCAAAACTTGCTGCAGCAATTTGTGGGGTACCCCATCAAACACTGTCTTAAGATCGCCAAAAACCACATAAAGTTTAATCTTGAGGAACACTGTGTATTTTGTGCCAAAAGGGAACGGCGGAAGCTCTGGTCGAGTGTACTTTTCCCAGATTGAAAGCCTGCTTGAAGATTGTTCATTATAGCATTAGAATCCACCCAATTTTGGAGATGGTTTAGAATCACCTTGGCAACCAATTTCCCATAGCTGTGGACTGTCCTTTCCACTTTTTTTTATATATCGGCGCAATCTCTATGTTATGCCAAGACACGGGAACCTTGTTCAATCCAATCACCGCATTCAAGATGCGCCACACCACAGGGGCCCAAACTGATTGTTTGTCTTTAAAAATGTCTGAGGGAATTTTGTCTGGTCCGGGATCTTTCCCAGCCTCTAGTGAATTTATTTCCTCAAGAACTTGCCGACTTGGATACCGACCTGCCCCTGGTCGGTTTGATCTGTTTGAGTGGCCTAGATAGTAGATTCATGTGCAGAGGCAAAAGTGCTGCACGTGTACAGCTCAGCAAAGTGGCTACACCAAGTATCAGTCGTGATACTGCAGTGCAGGGCTGCATCCCCATTCACCTCCCTACTATTGACTAGCTTCCAGAATGCTAGAATATCATCCCTTTCCATAGTTGATTTTAATGCCTCCCATTTGGCCCTGACAAGGATCACTTTTTTTCATTTTGATTAATGCTTATAGCTTGCCCTTCAATTGTGGAGGAGGGTTTTATCTTCAGACAAATTATCTTCTATACAAGATATTAGCCTTAATTTAGCGGCTCTACGTTCTGCATCATGCCAACTCTCCTTGGCTAGCATGAATTTCTTTATCAATGATTTGCAAAATGTTACATGTGGAAGTATTGTAGTGGTCAAAGCAGTGAATTCATTCAACACCTCCATTTCCGTAAGCACTATATTTCAGATGTTTTCTTTGTGTCCCACGGCTGCATGGTAAATCCCCAGTTTAGCGTTACTTTCTTCAGGTTTGGCTCAATTAAGAGAGTGGTGCATGACCCGACAAGGCTATAGCAGTCGCACCTTTGCTATTCTGTGTGCTACCCTCCTGGGGATTCAGTATCTTAAGAGAGAGCGTTAGGGGGTTGTGATCAGTCTCATACCAATCTAATACGTCAAAATGCATTAGATTAGCCCACTCTTTAGACTTTATTAAAATATAATATGTACGTGATAAACCATTCTGACCCACAGAGGTATTTTTAGCCAGCTGACCAGCTAAAAATTGACCATTGTAATTGTATGCATGCAACCACAGTCCAAAAAGAATCCAGGCTGCATTAATAGCTTGCCCATGTACTTTCTTCGGTGGGTCAGGTTGGATTAAAGGAATGTCCCAGTTCTCCTTTTGGTTACCCCAAAACCCTTGTAGTTCCCTCAATGGTTCTGATTGAAGGTTAAGATCGCCTGCAACAAGAATATGAACTTTGTCAGGGTCGGTATCTTCCTGGCAATTAACAAGTTCCTGTGCATTCTCTAGAGAATTTTGTCCAGCTCTCTCATTGGGTCTTTTGTAAATGTTAAATAGCAGATTGAAATGACCACAAGACTTATGGGCGACTAAATGTTGCAGATCTGGGGATCCGGTCTCGCATATTTCGATGTGCCAATTTAAAGTGACATCTACCCACATAAGTAGACCCCCACTTTGCCTCCACTGATATCTTTCTGTGCTGGGATAAAACATGCCTGGTAACCCTGGATCTCGACAATCTCTTGGACTCAGGTTTCCTGGTAACAGTTCAAATTAACACCCCAGACAAAATTGTACCAGCTGGTAGCTGACATATGCTTACCTAAGCCAGCAATATTCCAGGATACCATCCCACAAAGTCCGGCTGGATGAAACGAATCCTGATCTATACTTTGCACGAGTCAATATACACAAACAAGCCCTCTCCATCAGATTACTGCTGGGGTTGTCTTAGCAGCAGCTGACTAGAGCGCCCACTATTAGAAGTTATTTCTGTTAGGGGAAGATCCTTGCGCTGACAGGGCCTTCTTTGTTCGTCTGTAAGTTTCTCCAAGGATGGAAAGGGTCTTAAGAATATTCGGGAGCCAGGCGGGGGATACGTCCAAAATTCAATTGATAAAAGCCCCTCCTCAAGTTGATCACTAGTTAAGAAAATCTGAGTTAAATTGTCCTGACCATCAGGAATACTCCTCCTCACACATCAAACTATATCATCACTGATCAACAAAATGCACCTCCTAACAGATTGAATCCAAGGGATGCATTTGTTGATTAGGGATTGAGGGTTCTCAAAAGAACAAGAGGCAAGTCTTGGTAGATTACACATAGTAACTGAAGCTTCCCCTCTACCAGGCAAAACAAAAATGGTGATGGATGGAAGGTTTAGAATAAATCTTAACCACTGGCATTGCTCTGGGCAACCCTCCAGACCATTGTTCTTCACCTGCCAAGCCATTACAAAAGGGCAAAGACCATATGCAAATCAGGCTTGGTCCGTCTCCAAAAGGGGCAGTCCAGTCTGACCTGTTTGGTCACATCCCTTCTGCATGAGACCACAAGCATCCCCAGACATGTTTCATCAGTGAGGAGTAGCTCGGGTCTCTGGGCACAGCAGGCACGGGACCCACGTCTGGGCATACCCGCCCACTCAGGGTGACTAAGCAAAACAAAAAAGGTGATGGTTCAAAGGTTTAGAATACATTTTAACCACTGGCATTGCTCTGGGCAACCTTCCAGACCATCGTTCTTCTCCTGCCAAGCCATTACAAAAATGGAAAGACCATATGCAAATCAGGCTTGGTCCCACGCCAAAAGGGGCAATCCTGCCGGAACTGCCTCGTCACATCCCTTCTACATGAGACCACAAGCATCCCCAGACATGTTTCAGCCTCATTGGGGCTCATCAGTGAGGAGTAGCTTGGGTCTCTAGGTCCAGCAGGCATGGGCCCTATGTCTGGGCATACCCTTCCCACTCAGGGTAACTAAGCAAAATAAAAAAGGTGATGGCTGGAAGGTTTGAACTCTCTACCAGGCCCCATTAATTGTTGAAATGGGCCAGTAGTTAATGCTCTTTCCATTGAATCCACACCACTATTAGTGGCCTTTTTGTTGGGACCCCGAGGAGGATGATTAGTAGTGTGTCTCTCAGCCATGATTGATTCCAGGGCCGCAGGACATTTTGTAGATGTAATGTTAGCAGACACATTGAAGTTGCCCAAACAAGCTAAGGAGGTCATGGAACCAGTTAGGTCAGTGGGTGGTTCTATGTTGATTTCAGGCCCTATCACTACTCAAACCCAGCCCATCTGAATGTTGTGCTTACCACGGCATGAGAAAGTAATAACATTTGATTTAATTGCTGCTCCCCAGTTTGGGGTGATTTGGGGAATGCCCTGTTTGTTCACCCGTAATCCCACCACACATTGGGTGGAGCGTACGTTGTTCTTCAATGACACGCCTTGCATAGAGCACCCTCGGGATTGAACAGGTCCAGCTACATTCTTGGGGGAGGGTGTGATAGATCCGAAAAGCATTGGGGCAGTGGAAACAGTTCTTCCTGAAATGTATGCGGAAAAGACAAAGGTATTCAATACGGGGAAGTCATAATCATTACGACCTCAAAGGCCTTATGCCTGTGTGATTGATCTAGAGGCAAATGCTAAGTTACCATGTAGTCGCATGTATGCCCTCACAGAGCAAGAGAACCAACATCTAAAATATTGGGCGACTTGCTAGAATGTAGATTCATAAGGGTGTCCAAGTCTCTGATTTCTTCACCTTTGTTTTTCATCCCGAAGATGGAGGGTACATTGAGAACGTGTGTAGACTACCAAGCCTTAAATAAAGTTGTAGATAAGGTGCCAAATCTGACCATCATGGCCCCCGAACGACTCTCGACATAACGACAGAGAAACAATAGATGCACCTCACTCTTAGACCCATCACTGCAATCATTGATGTGTATCGCAGGTGTGAAAAAAGGTATTCTCTTAGACAACCATTCAGACCATACCCAATTGATGATTTGGACAACATGATATTAACACCAATAGATCAGAACAACTGACTCGGAAATCTGAAACCAATGACATCATCACTGACATGAAGACAAAGCCTTGTTTATACATGAAGTTCATATTCATCCATTCATGAACCTACACAAGCCTGCACTAGCTTATTGCATATAGGCACGGAGCACATGCTTATGAACCACTTAGGCATACATATCTCTATATTCATATTTTCTGCCAAAGCATAAACTCAGAGAGGCACAGAATTCATATATTTAGCTCGAACATGCCTCATTAACTGCTAGTATCAAGGAGAAGCCATAAGGTATACTATTGAATCTGTTGGTCAACAAGAAAAGAGAGACAGATTCTGAATGCACAGACAAGCTGACTCGATCACCGCAGCTTGAGGTGAGCAGAAACAGGACATCCAGCCACGGACGAAGGGGAAGCAGAAAAGTTCCAGCTACCGAGATAGTGAGCCACCTGCAGAATTCAGGCTAAAATCCTCATAATTACAAACAAGTTGGCTTAATTTTGTGGTCTCGGCACACATGACCCAGCCAAAGAAGACTGTTCCCAGAGAACCACAGAGAAGAAGATACATGTGTTGCCCACATTTCGTTAACTGACTGTACTCTCACAGGCTTGGGTAACCAGAGAATAGCAACATTAGGGAACGAAGAGGTACATTTAATCTGAGAACTGTCTAGGGTACTAGGGCTGCGAGGACACGTTCTGCCCAATCCAAATTCACCTTTCTCCAAGGGATATAATTTGTTGCATGGCCCATTTTATTTTGCAGCAACCCTGCAACATTGTAGACGGGTGCAGTAGAAGTGGTGCTAGGAGGAGAAACTAGATATGGCTAGCCAATTAGAAGAATACCCTGTGGAATTTCTATATGTAACCTTACCCAAACTGACCAATATAAGTGTGTGATCGGTTTCCGGAATGGAACCTGGATTTGTGATGTCACAACGGAATAAAACTGGGTGACACGGGCATAGAAACTGAGAGCTCTAGATGAACCTTGTTTTTGTGGTGTGATCCCTGTTATCTTTATATGCTTATTAACAACAGTCATTTTGGTGGCTGGGAGTTTCTGAGGGGCCCAAGAGTTCACTGTAAATAATCAAGATGACTGCTAGAGGAACCCGGCTACGCTTTACAAAGTGACCATTAAAAACAGGTTCCCCTTGCCTTTTATATCGGTCTTATAAAAGCTGGGGATGAATGGAAGGCAGCTTTCCGGACCAACTTCAGCTTATTTGAGCATGTGGTGATGCCATTAGAGTTATGTAATGCCCGAGCAGCGTTCCAGCGCTTAATTCAAGACATACTAAGAGATTAGAGTGACCTCTTTGTGATCATGTAAATGGATGATATTCTGATTTACTCAGAAACTAAAGAGCAGCGTTTGGAGGATGTACAAGTGGTTCTGCAACGACTCAGGGAACATCGGCTATATGCCAAACTAGAGAAGTGTGTTTTTCATGCCACCAGAGTTGAGTTCCTTGGGTTCATTCTTACCCCGAGGAATTGAGATGGACAGGAGAAAGGTGCAGGCAGTTACAGACTGGCCCTCCCCACAGAATTTTAAGGATGTGCAGTCTTTTCTGGGTTATGCAAATTTCTATTGGCGATTCATTGCCAATTTTTCACCGATTATTACACCAGTCACGCGGTTACTTAAAAAGGTGAGGCAATTCACTTGCAATGAGGAGGCAGAACGAGCTTTCCAAGAATTGAAGGGGGCTTTTACTAGAGCACCCATTAGCAGCACCCAAATATTGAGAGACGATTTGAGCTGGAAACCAGTGCTTCTAATGTGGCACTTGGGGCAGTGCTTTCGCAGAAGGATCGGGACGGGTTATTGCACCCAGTATTATTCTTCTCACGTAAATTGACAAACTATGAGCTGAATTATTCCATGACAAATAAGGATGTTTGGGCCATTTTGGTGGCTTTTCAGGAATGGGTGAATTACGTTATGAAAGTACAGCACCAGATAACAGTCTTAACAGATCATAAAACTGTGCAGTACTTTGGGACAGCCAAGTCTTTAAATCCAAGAAAAATGCGTTGGGCACAGTATTTTGAAGAGTTTGATTTAATAATTTCCTACAGGCCAGGCAAGATGAATGGCAAAGCAGATGCCCTAAGCAGACAGCAGGTTTCAAAAACTGTAGTCAGGGAGTCTCGGCCAATAATTTCAGCAGAAAAGATCATGGGAGCAGTCTTTTAGAAGATGTCAAAAAACATTTCAAGCTAGGAGAGTTACAATCTTTGGTGTCTGGAGACTCTCTCAGGTCTATACGCGAGGGATTGCTGTATCATGCAAACCAATTATTTCTCTGTACTGCACAAGTAAAAAAGAAAGCATTGCTGTGGTGTCATAGGTCCCCCTTAGCGGGTCATGCAGGAGAACATAAAACTCGGTAAATGTTGGGAACATTCTTTTGGTGGACGGGTATGAATAAACAAGTGCATGCATAAATCCAACAATGTGGTATCTGCATGAGGAACAAGTCCGATCATGTAAAAAAAGCAAGGGTTATTACATCCAGTACCCACGCCGGAAGAACCTTAGTCACGTATATCCATTGATTTTGTTACTGAATTACCAGAGGACACCAAACATGACACTGTTATGGTAGTGGGGGACTACTCTTCGAAAGAGATGCATTTCATTGCATGTATTGGTATTCCAAGTGCTAGCCAGTTAGCTGGATTATTCCTTCAAAGCGTTGTATGATTACATGGGTTACCTCACACTATCGTGTCTGATCTTGGTTTTCAATTCAACTCGCAGTTCTGGCAAGCTTTTTGTCGGTAGTTAGGAATCAATTGCGCGCTATCTACTAGCTACCACCCACAAACAGCTGGCCAAACTGAACGGGTGAACCAGACTATTGAGTAATATTTGCAGTGCTTATTGGCAGATTGAATGACCTTCTGGGTAAAGGCTCTCTGGTTAGCAGAATTTACTTATAACAACTCTGAGCATGCTTCCTTAGGGATATCACCAAACATGTGTTTATATGGCCAAGAACAAAACATGCTTGCAGAACACATTCTGGTGACAGTAAACATACAAGCAGTCATGGAGTGCAAGCAGGTGCTTATGTACATCAGGCAAAAGGCACGCCAAAACTTGGAAAAGGAAAAAAACTACAAGAGGTATGCAGATCAACAAAGCCAAAAATCCCCTAAATACAAGGTGGGAGAAAGGACATCGGCATCGCGGGAGCACCTAAACATATCCTTCATTTCATTGGGCCCTATATAGTTGATAAATGTATATATGACTCTGCAGTTAAATTGAAATTGCCTGAAACTTTAAAAATGCATCCTGTATTTCATGTACCTCTAATTATACCTGCAGCACCTGGGGTCAGACCTAAGAAACCACCATTCATCATGCAAGATGGCAGGAAGAATATGAAGTACAGAGCATTGTGGATTAAAAAAAGGCGTCACAGACGCTTGTGGTATTTGGTGGAATGGACTGGATATTGACTAGAGGAACACTTCTGCGAGCCGGCAGAGGCTGTGCATGGGCCAAGACTAACAAAACTATAAGAGACATCCAGATAAACCAGGCCCTGTGGAAGGCTCTAGGAGAGCTGTTATTGTGAGGATTGGTGGGGTTGTTAGCACCTGTGTTCAACTTATAGCCATTATGAGGGGGGCCAATATACCCTGGTACTGTGGGTCTCTGGGCCTGCGGATGTCAAGAAACTACAAGTCCCATGATTCCCGGCAGCAATGTGGCTCGTGCATGTGCAGCCAGGTCCTGATAAACCCTGCACCTGCCCGTGCTCCCTGTTGATTGTTGTTCAATTTGGAGGCACGAGCAGGATGCGGAGCAAGGACACTGGCAGGAGGTAGCGGATCAGGAGAGGTAAGGGACCCATGAGCAGGTGGCAGTGAGGACACAGAAGTTGAACACAGCCGAGTTCGGTAAGAGCGTGTGTGCAGCAAAGTATTACCCGCCCTTCACGTTCGGAGCAGTGGACGCTGGTATCACCGGAGAAAGCCTCGGAAGATTCACAGAGCCAAAGATAAGTAAGTACTCGCTATAATTATTGTTTGTTAAGACTCGCACGAGCCGCTTCACTTGGGGTTAACGCTCTGAGACAATACAAGGCAATACTTGTTCATGACAAACGGTGAAGGAAACTAGTTGCTTTATGAAGCTACCCTGATTATATGTACGCTCTGTGAAGTAATAAAGCAATTAGGGACAAGAGTTTAGCTCAGAACTAACCCATGTGTTGGAGCCACATGCTGGGGAATAATCAAAAGGAAGCAACTCAGGGAAAGAACGATAGCAATCATTGTTGGACAGCATTCAGGTGTTCGCAGTTAGACACTCTGTGATGCATTTCATCTCATTGGATGTTTACATTTCATCATATGTCTCATGCCATTCTATGGTTCATTTCAACATGTATTGCATTTTATCATGTGTCTCCGTTCTTCATGTTTTTATTCATGTATATCACTGCAGGTCTGGAGTAAGAGAGTAGGTAGGCAGAAGTAGGCTACATTTAGTGTATCTGAGACAGGAGGGTAGGTATTGGTTTAACAGGGATTGCAAGCACTTACAGACACTCTGCAAGAGAGTGTTCTGGGGTGTATGAAAGAGTGTATGACTTTTTCGCAAGAAATACTCCTACTCATTCATTCATTTTACCATAACCCTCTTTCTGGTGTCCCTCCTTCCCCCTACCCATCCATAACCTCTCCCTAACCCTCTTCCCACCATTTGCTGTCTTGTGGTGACCCGTATTGCAAACACCAGGGACCCGTGGCAACCAATGTGAGAGGGTCATTCACCATTCGGCTCCCATGGTTAGGGAGGGGTTGTGGATACTCCTCCGGGTGTGACAAACCTCCTCCCTAACCCATGCTTGCATAGCCCATTGCTGGTGCTAGAGCGTTTTGACCCATATTGTCTAATATCTGCCTTGACACAGTGATGTTCTTTCTAAAGACAGGCTTTCTTTCTCCGTGAGGGACTTCCTAGTTTTTCGTACTCTCATCAGCTGCTAGTGTTTTAATGGGAAAGTTAGGGAATTTCATTATAGCTACTTGTCAGAGTCACGTAGTTCCACTCACGTCCACTGTTACCTTTTGCTTCTTCTCTACCTGCTCCTTCCCTGAATCTTCCCCACCAACTTCCTGTCCCAGCTCTGAGCTGGGTGTAAACACACTGAATAAAATCAAATTTTTGGTGCAATTACCGCAGGCGGTATTACTGTGGACACAATGGGGAAGTGGGACTTACAGTGGTGCTAATAAATGTGGGTGGTATTACAGCCCAGATGCCGCTCAACTCATGATGAGGCCCAATAACTGAGTGTTTGCTGACATTATATGGCAAATGATCTGAGTGTGCGAGCCTTTAATGCCAAAACGTGGCACTCGAGAGAGTATATGGTGTTTTAATGTCAATATCTGGCCAACTAGATGGAAATATCTAGCAAATAGTGTGTGAGTAGGTGGGCTTTTGAGACAATGCCTGGCAAATATTTGAGTACCTGGATTGTTGATGGCAACAGTGTGGTCACCTGAGCATTTGACTGTATTGACACCAATAGTGTTTATACCTGGTCGCATGATTGCAAAACCGGCCAAAAACAAATGCTTGGTCATTTCAGGGCAACCCTTGGCAAATGGTGAAAAAACCTGCTCTTTAGAGGGCTGTGGCACAAGTATGTGTGGATTTTATTGCAATACCTATCTCTGGTGTGGGCACCTGTGCTTTGATGACAATGCTTAGCATATGGTATGATTACCTTGGCTCTTGATGCCAATGCCTAGAATTGTTGTGAGCACTTTGGCATTTTAGGAAAAATACCTGCCACATAGTGTGATCTGAGCTTTTGATCAAAATAACTGCCAAATGTGGCTGGGCTGTTGAAGGCAACACCTGGCAAACGGTGCAATTACCTGGCTGTTTGATGGAAATACCTGGCAATGGTTTGAGTACTTCGGCATTTGTTGAAATACATTGGCATGGCATGAATTCCTGGAATGTACTTACAGTACATTGGCAATGCTGTGAATACTTGGAATTTTTAGGTCAATACTTGTCAATTGTGTGAGTACTTGGGCATATCATGGCATAACTTGGCAATCAATGGGCATATCAGGGTTGTGATGGCAATTCAGAATATGGGGGCAATACTTGTCAAATTATGGGCTTGTACAGCATCTGTTGCAAAACCTTGCATATGCTGATGTACATGTGCATGTGATGGTACTACCGGGCTAATGGTAAAGTACCGGGGCATCTGATGACAATACTTGGTATAAGAAGGTAAGTATCTGAGCACATGGCAAAATCTGGTAAATCATATGGTGTAGGGGTGTATAGTGGTAATAGCTCTAAATGATCTAAGTACTTGGATATCTAATGCCAATACTAGGTACTTGGGTTTTTAATACCAATACCTGCCAAGTGACGAGAGTACCTGGGGTTTAAATGGTAATACCTGGAAAATGATGTCAATACATTACCTGCACGTTCAATGGCAATGCCTGGCATATGATGTCAGTGTCTGGCAAATGGTGTGAGTAACTGCACATATGATAGCCTACATGGTAAGTGGTGGCAATCACTGGTACATTTTGTGAGTAACAAGCAATATGAGGGCAGTACCTGTTGTATGTTAGCAATATTTGGCAATGCTAGTTCTTGAGCATATGACTGAAATGACCTGGCAAATTATGGTATCACCTCGGGATATAATGGGGTTCATGGACTTTTATGTCAAAATCTGACCTGTATAGTATAAGTATGTGCATGCAATGGCAAAGTCTGGTAAGTGATGAAAATAAGCACACGCTAGCCCTACCTGTGCACACCTAGGCTTTTGATGGCAATACCCCACAATGTTGTGTGTACCTGGCAAATAATGACTGGTACATAATAGCAATGGCATATAATGTTAGAACAACAGCAAATGATGACAATACCTGGACAATTACATATTACTTAGGCATATGATGTCAGTAGTTGGCAAACCATGTGAGTATCTCTGCATATAATGGCTGTACCTGGCAACACAAGTCACTATGGCCTCATTTTAGATTCAAATAATTGTAAAAGACTAAAATAAAATTGTGTCCTTCATTCAGCTGGAGAGCCATGAACGAAATTTGAATCTTGTGCATACCTTCCATGTTCCGTTTAAGGGAACACTGCCAGAAAGAAAAACACCCTGCTCCAGACAGTGCTTTGAATGGTGGGGAAAAAGAAGTTCTGGCACACATCAATCTAGGCTTCAAGTGGGCAAAGGCTCAGCCCAGGAAGGGTCTTGAAATTGCTCTGATGCTGAGGTCCAGTCGAGGCTCAATGACCCATATCAATTAATCTCGCACTGTGTACTTGTGTATTGCTCCATTTCCATAGTTCTCCATTTGTCTCGCTTTCTATGTGTATCTCACTCTTCATGTCCCATTCTCTTTTCATGTTAGTTTCTATTTGCCTCTAACTCCACACTCCCATGCTAATCATGTTTTCACACCCTCTTGAACTCTGCGTGTCAGGGCACGATTTTGAGTAAGGTGCAGTGAGTGTGGAAAATTCCACGCTTCACTGTGCCAGTTCTTGACGTCCAGGTACCGCCCTTACTCAAGGGATAATGGGCATTAGGGCAGAGCCCAACACTCTCTCATTGCAAATTGCCTTTAACGCGTATGTTTTTCTGGTTTATGGGAAGATTGCAGGTGTTGGGAACATTTTTATAGAATTCCAAGCTTTTCAAATCATTACGTAAGTGTTGTTGACATCTATTTCTGTAGTGGGGTGAATTCAAGGAGGCGCGTAGACCTTATGAGAAGCAACTGGGAATGTATTTGCATGTTAAACTGGAAATAGGTATATATGTATCGAGGCCCATTAGTCTCTACGCCCTTCACTCTGTCACTCCAACAGCCAGTCTCGCGTTCCTCCTGGAATCTCAAGCACACCGCCACAAATGTCACTGCTGATGCCATACTACACATCCCCTTCTCTTTGCAGACTAATTAAAATAAGTGTTCACAAATGCATTTAATTAACTATGTACAGTCCAACTTCTACACATATCCTGTCAAATGTTTAGGTCTCCGGTAGGTTCTCCCTGACCTCGACTGGTGACAATCCCCAGCTGTATGATCAAACAAGGAAAATGTAATTCTGCTTTGTTCAACCACTTCCGCCTTCCCTTACTGGGTACATTCTTTATCTCCCTTTATCTCCCAGAAAACATCCTGGCAACCTTCTCTCCCTTTTCAGTATTCTCTCTTTCGTCTCTTCATTCTCCTTACCAAAGACACTCTCTCAATGTTCCACATCCAATCTAACAGCATGTTAAAATACTTATGTCACTATATTTGGCTGGACCACTTACAATGCCCATCCCTAAGAGCAGGAGGGAGTTTGATCCTCACTTTTTCTCCTATAGTGAGAAGAGTGCTGTCCCTCCTAGTCCCAGCACAATCATGTACTTCCTTGTTTCTCAACTGACTACACCTGATGTTACTCACAACGTTCTCCAACTTGATCCCCATCAGTGTCCTTGCCCATCGAGGCTGGAACAAGCTTGGTATTGGCTTTCCTACCTCTACTAAGTTCGAAAGGAGAAACTCCCGTGGTACAATGAGTTTTAAATCTGTGTGCAACAATCACCTCTGATAGCCTTCTCCCAGTCTCTGCCGTTAGCCCAAGCCCACCTGATGGCTTTTTCCAGAACCTTATTAAAGTGTTCTACAACTCCATTGGTTTGGGGATGCTATATGGCACTTTTTGTATGTTCAATGGAGTTCCTTTCACCGCTGTATTCTTCCATCTCCGTTGATCTAAATTGTGACCCATTGTCAGTCACAATGAGGGTGGGAATTCTTCCTTCTCACTAATTTCTTCTAAAAACTTAATAACAGACTTCTTTGTTATGTTAGGTTTGATCAAAATGTTAACCCACCAAGTCAACAATCAATGACTAGTAGGCAAAAGGATTGTATTCCACTACTCCCCACAGCACCCAAAAAATCCATTCACAACTTGTCCCATGGCCGTTCTGGAATGTCTGTTACAACCATGGGATATTTAGAACTCAGACACACTTTGTCACTCTTATTGCAAAGAATACAATCTATGACAGTTCTTTCGATTTGCAGATCACAGTCTGGCCACCAGTAGTCACTTCCTATCCTCTTTTTGGTTTTAATGATCCCTTGGTGACCTTCGTGGGCAAGGCTTATGAGTTGTTTATGAACTTTAAATGGTGGAATAATTTTGTCACCATGCATTAGCATGTCTCCTTGGACACATAGATCATCTATTACATTCCAGAAAGGTAAAAGTCCCAATTCTTCGAAAACACATTTCTTTCTGTGAGGATTGTCTTCCTCCAATTTCTGTTTGAGTCTGATCAAACAAGTATCCTGTCTCATGGTTTCTTCCCATTCTTCTCGCAGCACTGGCACAGAGGTTATTGCTAGGACCACTTCTTGATCTTTCTTTTCATTGTTTAACTCCACCACAGTTGTCAGCCTTGACAAACAGTCTGCTGCAAAATTCTTCACTCCAGACTATTTTACTGTGCAATTGTATTCTTGCAGTTGAGACACCCACCTCCTGATACGGCCTGACACTTTATCGAGGCCCTTTGATGTCATTATTTGCACAAGGGGCTTGTGATCAGCGAGGAACTCAAAATACATTCCTCAGATGAAGTTTGATTGCTAATGCTTCTTTTTCAATGGTGACATGTGACTTCTCTGCTTCCTTCAGTAGTCTGGAGGCAAAGGCTATGAGAAATTCCTTCCCATTCTCTTCCTGTTTTACAACTGTGCCTAGACCAACATTGTTAGCATCAGTTGTTATTATCATCTTCCTGTTACTCCTGAAGTTTTGTAGTGCGGGAGCTCTCGCCAGGGCCTTCCTGACAAATTCAAACTCTTCTTCAAGTGCCCTGCTCCAAACAAACACACTCTTCCCTTTGGTAACCTTGCGCATGGAGGCAGTGTGTTTTGCAAAATCATGAATACATTTGGAGTAGTACTCTGCTATTCCTAGCAAGGTTCGAACTTCTTCACAGGAAACTGATCTAGGCATGTTTTCAATTGCTTCAGCAAGTTGTCTTTTGGGACATATCCCCTCTGATGAGATAACGTGTCCTAGATATTCAATTTCTTGTCTATTAATTTTGCATTTTTCCTGACTCAAGGTCATTCCTGCAGCATGTAATTTCCTGAAGACACTGTCCAATCTTTCGTTGTGAAGTTTAAAACTGTCTGCATAGACTAAGAAGTCATCTTGAAAGCATAGGATTCCTTTGTCTTCATTAAATAGTTTGTGCATTACTTTTTGAAATACTGAGGCAGCGGTTACTAAGCCAAATGGCATTCGCCTGTACTGAAACAGTCCTTCAGGTGTGATGAATGCTGTCAGCACTTGATTTCATCATGTAATCTTACTTGATGATACGCCGATGCAAGGTCCAGAGTTGAGAAGTACTTTGCTGGACTTACAGTCGATATAATTTCCTGTATGTTGGGTAGTGGATATCTCTCTGGAACTACACATATATTAAGTTCTCTCATGTTTACACAAATTCTGAGTTTTCCAGTTTTCTTCCTCAAAACTACTAAAGATGAATCCCATTCCGCCCATCTATGCTCCCTATGATGCCTTGACTTTCCAATTTCTTCAATTCTAGTTTGACCTCTTCCCTCATCGACAGAGCGATGCTGCAAAGTTTCTGCGCCACTGGCTTGCATTCATTTTTCATTTTTATTTTGTGCAGAAATCCATTTTGCTAGCGTATTTCATCTGAAAATATCTCAATTAGTACTTTCTCTAAAAGTTGACATTTCCTATGGCGAATACTGTTTCCTCAGCACTGGGATCTAATTTCACTTTGAGTTTCCTTTGATGTGGCCAGCTCAACAAAGGGGTGTTGCCCTTTTTCGTCACATACACTTTTCCCATGGCTTCTCTGTCCTTGGATCTCAGGGTGGCCGAAAACCAACCAACAAATTCAATTTTCACACCTCCATGTGCTTTGGGATTGATATTAACCTCATTCAAAAATTCTGGAACAGCAACCACTCCACGCTGAGGACCCCGCGTTGACGCCTGCACCAGCCATATCGCGATCTGGGACCTACACAGGCCCTTTTCCGGCTCGCGGGATCCTGAGTCAAATCCAGCCTTCAGGAATCCACGGCCCACCCTAAGTGCATTACACACCCGCAATCCAGTAACCAATTTAGGATTGTCTACAGCACCCCACTGCTATTGCAGCAGCAGATATTACGGACAACATCGCAACTGGTGTCAATCTTGATGAAGGCCAACACACAGACAGGATCCAATCAAGTCCGCTTTGGCTGAAACACCCCCGTGTCCATCCCCTGTGACACAACTGTGAAACCCCCTTTTCATGTATGTTCTGTAGAAATTGTTGTGTACACCCTGTGTTATCCACGCCCTGGACTAATCTCCGTCCCGGGTGCACCTCGTTCAACTGTAGGTCTTTCCTACCATCATATGTGATTGTGCCCCTATGTGGAGTCTTTACCTCGATATTACAGAGGTTGATACTTACCTTGTATTACCACTGATTATAATCACTCCTGTCCGTTGTCTTTTACTTTCGTGCTTATCGAAAGTACTGTAAACTAATTGCAAAGTCACCAACATATTCTGTGTTTTTTTTAATAAATGTATATGTTCAGAACCACACAACTGCTTAAAGGATCTGTGTTCTGAAAGAGTCTTGCCCAAAACGTCTAGGGTGCCACCTCCCACCTCGATCAAGCAGTGACAGGCTTTGTACATCACCAAAAGATTTGAAAGATTGGGTACAGGCAGGATGGGCTGAGGTTGGATGTTAATTGGTGGAAAATAATTAGTGATTGTTTTGAACACTGTGGTGCAGATGATAAATACTGGTATGCTGATCTTGCTCCATGCGCTTTGACCTTGTGTTTCACATGAGCCTTCCTATACGATTCATCCACATCATCCAAATGTATGCAGAACGAGATGTTGAATTAACGTTGAGGTTCCCAAAGTTTGCAACGGCTTGTTTGAATGTCCCCTCCACAAAACCTTACCACTGAAGTTGCACATCACTTCCTCAATCTCCTTCTTGCTGTGATGCATGAATTGCTTTTTCTGTGGAGGTAATGCCAAAGCCACCCACATCACCTCATCATCGCTGCTGGTTATAGTCATTTTCAAATGCAAGGCCATGGAAGAAAAAGGAAAACTATAAAATTACACAACACAAAAAGGATTGTGCCACTTAATATCATAAAACCTAAAAAAACCACCAAAAAAAACCAAGCTAAAATAACAAAAAATATCCAAATACAAAGCACAAGACAAAGGACAGAGGTATAGGAAGAAGAGGTAAAAAAGGAATGAATAAATGAAGGTACTACTTTCTAAAAGTTCCTGAAGGCTTACAATGAAGTTCACCCACCAAGAGACAAAAAGCAATGACAGAAAACAGGAAAGAGGTGCTTGGAAGAGGGGTATAACCACAGTTATGCGATACAACCAACCCATATGTGTTTCCGGTATACGCGGGTATGCTCAAGGGCAACGACGTGTTCGCACCTAAAGTATTGACCAATCGCATGGTTCAATGAGAAGACCCTCCAGCACGTGGCCCTAGCCGTCTCGAGGGAATGCCCAATCACATTCAAAGAAGCATCGACGTGGGTACGCGGCTTTGCGCCTGTTCTTGACAGCCAATTGGATCACAGGCTGTGGTTACCTGTTTAGCCGCATCAATGAACGGGCCAATCACACGAGCCAATTTCAAAACACATGACGGCGTACACCTAACCGATGAAGGAAACGCATTGTTCCTTCATAACATCAAAGCAGTACTCCAAACGTGCTCAAATACTAGACTCAGAGTACCCAAAACAGTCCTTTTAATACTTCGTATCACATGTAAATACACAAATAGAACGAAATAACATCCCAACATTTTTTTCAGTATAACCGTGGCTAGAGCTATATCTGTGGTTACAAGATGATACTTAGGGGAGTAAGTCACATAGGTTTGTATACCTATATAAAAATGTATGTAATAGATAGTTCTTGAAAAGTACTCCTTTGGTGCATAAAGTGTGCTTTTCTGCACATTGAGGCCTAATAGCTGCAGGTAAGACGCATTGAACCCACGGCTTTCGCCTCCAGTCGTTGCTGCGGTTGACTGTGCCTCCAAAATTCAACATCCCGTTGAACAATATGATAACTGTGGTTATGCATCTATGTTCAAATAAAATATATCACCATACCTATATATATATATATATATTCTAATATTTCACCAACAAAGCTGTCAGCGAAAGACGAGCCGTACGCACCACAGGGTGTTTGCTGCATTTATGAAAAGCTGTTGCCCAGATAGATGAAATGAACACCAAAGTCCAGCGTGTTCAAGCAATTTAAATTTTCAAACTTTATTCTTCACGGTCCATTGTTAAAATAGTTGCTTCTTTCCTGCGCCCAGCATACAAAAATGGGAGACGCAGCAAAAATTACATGTTTCGCCACCTCCCGTGGCTTGATCACGTGATTTTGCTTGCTTTGAGAGACACAATTTATTGGTATATGCTATTTGGGTGACATAAACATAAAAAGAGGGTTGCAGTTAACAAAATGTGGTCACTCCTCTATGTTGGTTAGGCTGTTAAATCGCTGCTGCTGTCAACACTTAGTGCAGAATACACCCCTCATTCCATTACTATCAGCAGAATGCATCAAGTAGGTCTGATGTAAAATACTTGTTACATGTTGTCCGGTTCCTCCTTTACTCTATTATTTCATGGATATACTCCAGGAACTATATCTAATTTCTGAAGTGCCCAATAAACATTTTATGTTATCAACTGCCCAATTCGTTATAATGGCTCTTGCATTCCACATCTGTGATGTAGTCAATTACAGAGTTCAATACTCAATCACTTATGTCCAGGGAACCACAAGTAAATATGCATCCCCATGTAGTGTCCACATGAGTAATTTGACAAGATGCTCTGTTATAGTAAAGTGCATGGTGCAATTTCCTATGTTATATTATATTCGATAAAGTGCATGGTGCCCAAATACTCTGTATTAAAAAAGTGCATAGCGCGTCTCCTATGTTATTTTATACTCAGTAAAGTGCATAGTGCTACCGTAAACACTGCCCGGCACAATTGTCCCCAGTATCTAATATGTCAACAAATGGTAAATTGTCCATCTCATAAAATAGTACAAACTAAGTCTTACTATACGTCACAGCTCCTTAGCACATGGATTGCAAAGTGCATATGTGTGACAACTTATGTTGGGATAAAAAGCCATACCACTAAAGATGTTGTGAGGCTGAGAATCATGTTATCTGCGTCTCTAGACCCTATGCCAACTGAGTGTTAGTGGAAACGAGGACTGGGCAATCATCTTGGTCACAATGAACATTACAAAGAGGTAGTGATGACATTTGCATTCAAGCGTCTAAAAGCATTTACATGCAAAACTTGTGTTTCTCTCAGCATATTTTAAAACCCATCGATTATCTCAAACAATGAAAAATATTAAAATATTACAAAACAACAAAATAATTAGTAATGTTGGAAATAATATAAACAATCCTGCACTTGAAGCCACCATAATTTGTTGGTGATAGCCAAAGAGGTTTTCATCATTATTCTGTTTTGAAAAACTTCGCTCTTCAATAAGGCTGTTCTGAAAAAACTGAAACGACTGAAAACATAAACATAGCAAACGATAGAGAGAAGTAAAAAATGAAACTTTTTTAGAAGTAGTACAAAAGGGAAGGGACATAGAAAACATTTCTCAGAAAGAAATTATAGATCAAAAAAGTAATTATTGGTCAAAAAAGTAGACCAGAAAAGTACACCAAAACATAGCTGATTCTGTCATGTGCAACTAGAAATTAATAGGAAATTAACATTCTCCCAAGAAGCGTAGAGTTCCTCATCAGTATTATGATTATAGTTGTGATTTGCTCTCTAAATCAATAATATATCGAGTCTCATGTTGTCTCAGAGATTTTTCTCTATTGCTGCCCCTTCGTCCAATTTCAATTTGCTGCAGTCCAAAAAAGGAAAAGTCACACAGTTTTCCATTGTGGTTCTCCCAAAAGTGTTTTGCTATGGTGTATGCAAAATCCCTATTCTTGATTGCTCTGACATGCTGTAGGATCCGTATCTTTAGTTTGCATTTCGTGCTCCATACATACCATTTATTGCATGTACATTTCAGTATGTACACAATGTACTCTGATCCGCATGTTATCCTGTTGGTAATGGTTATGTATCTATCAAGAACCAGATGTCAGTATGTGGCGGATTCATCTGCAAATTTACAGATTTTGCATCTTGTGCACTTGTAAAAACCCTTATTTATTTGTCCAAGCCACGTCGGTTGGATTGTACTGACTTCACTTGCTATGTAGCTGCTCCCTAGATTGTCCTTGATGGAGTTGCATCTACGAAAGTGGATGTTAGGGCGTGTACCTAATGCATTATTAAGATCATTATCGACCATTAATGCATTCCAACATTTCCTTAGAATGTTTTTTACTGTTTTGGCTGATTGCCCATATGTTAACACCAAACATGTCACTTCTTTTCCTTTTTGGTTATTTTTCGTATCGTTTTCATCTAGCAACAGTGCTGATCTTTCACACGCTTGTGCCTTTATAAATGCCCGCTATATGACCATTTCGGGTAACATTGTTGTTTAAAGCCCCAGGTTGTCACTTTGCATTGTTTATCATATGTGTCCATCTTTGAGCAGTTCCTACGAAGCTGAATAATTGCCCATAGGGGATACTCCCAATAAGATTATTTGAGTGTGCACTTCTTGCATGCAGAGGAATGTTTTCTCCTACGGGTTTTCTAAATAGTTGACTTTTCAATTGCCCATTTTCCATGAATACTGTGACATCGAGGAAAAGCCCCTCCTTAGGACTATGTGTTTCGGTGAATTTAAGGTTGAAAGCATTGACATTGAGATGTTTTACAAATTCAATCCATTCTTTCGAAGTTCCTTTCCATACTATGAAAAAGTCGTAAATGTAGCGATACCACATTATGACCTTACTTGTGTATCTTTCATTTTCCTCTTTCCAGGCCTCATACTTTTCCCAGTATCATTGGATTGGCGTAGGGTGGTGCAAAAGTAATGCCCGTCGCCGTTCCTTGTTTTTGTATGTAATATTTGTGGTTGAACAGGAATACATTGTTTGTCAGGGAGAGATGGATCATAGCCAAAATCATCTCGGAATGTCTAGAATAGTTCAAGGATCTGGTATTGAGGTATTGTGCGCAGGCCTGCATACCTCATTCATGTTTTATTGATGTGTAGAGTGAAACCACATCCATAGTGGCCAGGATGTAATCAGGCTCACAGGGTAACTCATCTATTTTAGATAGGAAGTCCTTTGTATCTCTTAAGTAAGAGGGTAATGACTGTACAAAAGGAAAAAGTGTTTTGTCGATGTACTTCGACATATTTTCAAGGAGTGATCCTGTGAGAGTAACAATTGGTCTGCCTGGTGGTTTGTTGGTGCATTTGTGTACTTTGGGCAGGAAATATATCATAGGAGCAGTGGAGTGTGGTTTGTAAAGAAATTTTAGATCTTGGTCCTCCAACATGCCCTTCTCCATCCATTCTGCGAGAATATCTGGCACCTTTTGTTTCAGAATTCTCATCGGATTGTGAGCCAGTTTTTCTTAGCAAGCCTTGTCATTAAGTTGTCTGTTGGCCTCATGGATATAGTGATATCTATTCATAAGCACAAAGTTTCAGCCTTTATGATACATTGTGGCAAGAGGCTTAATTCTTGTTGTGCCTATGTATGTTTGTTTTCCATATTTGGTCAAAAGTTTTTAAGTATATATGTAAATTGAATAAGAATAAAGAGATGGGAATATGGTTAATGTCTGAGGTAGAGAGGCTGTGAATATGTTGACTGAATTTAGAAAAGGTAACATACAGCAATATTGATCTATCTGTGAAAAAAGAAAATGAAACACACACACTTTATGAAACACAATGAAATAGTCATGTTTTTGTGACCCCCATATCTCGTACGTAGTGCATCACATGCATTATATAAGATACAGCATTAGTGCATACAACAGGGCTGTTATCTTCACACATAGTAATCATTGAGTCATTGGGACAATACATCCAAGATGGATTAAAGAAAAAATACATTAAATAATGCATAAGGTAAATGGGTGGGAGTACAGTAGGTGGACATACATTCAATGGATACTGATACATATAATGCAGTAGGGAGGATGAAAATACACAAGCTGAAAATACAGCGGGTGGTTTATTTAAAACTGGAGTAGGATAAATAAGGTTATAAAAGAGGCAAAGGATGGGTTGCACATAAAGAGTGACAGTATAGTGCACACCAGTACATAGGGTAAACAATTTATAGTTTGTGATTTGTTTTATTTCAACTTATCTTTTTCATCTTAAGTTTTTTCCATTTTAAGTGGCAGACTCCTTTTTGTGATGTCTTTTTTTACAGTTTTGGTTTTTTATCCATGGCCTCACGTTTAAGTATGTATGGGAACAGCAGCAAGGAAGATGTGATGTGGGTGCCTTCTGCTTTACCTCCAGACTGTTGCTGATAGTTGGCAGTATTTTCGGATCAAGGAACAACGGAGTAAAAAGGACATTGAGGAAATGCAGTGCATTTTTTGTGGGAAGGTGTTGCAGAGGGGAATCTAATAAACCATCTCAAAGTTTGGGAATCTCAAATTTGATCCAGCACCTTGTTCATCCCATTGGGATGATGTGGAGGATCCCTATAGGAAGACTGATGTTCAATACAAAGTGAGAGCGCATGGTCCACAATCAACAAACCAGTGGACAAGTACAAGGAGGTAAAACTTTACCATCAGAAACCTGCATACAGAAAATGAAATAGATGCATATAAATGCTATTGATGTAAAAATATTTTTTTTAAACAGCATGTTAGTGAAAGTTAAAAAAAATACATCAAGAATAAACTAACACTTTATCTGGGTGTGTGCAAAATAGTTCCAAACCATGGCATCTTATAGTAGTAGTAAATATTACTGTCACACATTTTCTAAGCAGCAAGTCAGTGAAAGGTAAAAAAAGGCATCAAACATTAATCAGCCCTTAATCTAACTACATGCAAAATATTTAAATCTTTACTGCCACTCACTTCCACATCAGCCACACACTCAGCATATGTACAGAAGGAGTTCTGCAATCAAAATGAAAATATTACACAATATGGTAGCTTTTATACTTTCCAAAACGAAGACCATAAAAAAATGACTATGGACTAACAAAAGTACTAAAATGGATGACACATTTGCACCACAACCCATCAAAGACAGCAACACAATTAGAACAGTAACAACCAATAACAATCAGTCACAGATGACTTTTTTTGTTTATCCCTGCCCAGCATCTCTCGTAGCTGTGGGTATTCGATGCGGCTATGCATCAAACGAAATTCAGTATACCAACCTTCATAACTTCAAATAAAACAAGGGAACACATAAGCACAAGAAATAACAAGCACAAATGAAATTCTGTGCTGTATCACCCACATAACAATATGATTATTGCACAGAAAATGCGTGGTGCAAAAGATGCAGCTATAACAATAGCCACACCAACAATAACAACCAATAAGATGATGAAAAGCATTGATGCTCCACGCACCTGCTTTCTATAGACACAGTTATAGAAAAGTCTCATTGATGGTTATTGTTAGCCGCGGATATGCCGAAGAATTTTTAATAAGAAAGGTAGTTTTGACACGGTATTTAAAGATACGGCACACTCTAGACCAGGATTCTTTCTACTGGCAAGGTATGTGGCGCACAATAAACATTCTTTCAAGTTCATTACATTCAGATTCCGTTTTTGAGAAGGCACCCAACCCATCTCACACCCCCCCCCCCCCTTAACGTACACCCCGTGTCGCAATGGACCATGAACCAGACCGGTGTGTAATAATAAAATATTTAATTATTTTTAGCTTTGGATAAAAATCAAACACATTACATATAGGGCAGCAATCACCAGTGTCGTGATAATTACACAGTAAAATGATAGGATACACTTAGTTTAACCTTCTAACATCAGATACACAATGCACAAATGAATGAAAACAAGATTACTTGTTGGGTAGTATTTTCAAATGGCACCACAGTTAGGCATTCCCCCTGCAACAGTCCCTGAAACCCCTGTTAACCAGGTTTTGTGTGGGTGGAGAGGGGTAGCAAGGAGTCAAGTATACCAGGCAAAAATCAGGATGAAAATCCGACCTAGCACCCCTGAATGGGAGGCCAAAATCGGATTGAGAACTCTTGAAAAATTTGCCAAATGGCACTCGGAATTACTGAATGGTTATTTCACATGTGCGGTTAAATGAATAACACAAGAATGTCTGACTAAAGAAGCCAGAAAATGGACAAGCTACAAGGCAAAGTAATAAACAACAGGCATACAGTTTAGAAAATTGACTTTGGAAAGGAAAAACAGTGCAGCAAGAATCACAGGTGGCAAAATAGCAATTTCTTCATTTTCACGGGTTTAAAATAGGCAAACAACTTCAGAAATGAGCTAAACAGACAGAATCAGAAATCGGTTTTGTTGGTGAGGTACAAAGGCACCTAACAGGTATGATACTAAAGCGAAAGGGTGACTCTGGATGGGTGACAATATGGGATTCTTAGTGGAAAGGAAAAATCAGGTTTTAAAAAGGAAACACTTTCACAAGCAACTCGGTTTTTTTAGCAAAATGATTGGTTCTACTGCACCTGCATTTTAGTGGCTAGGTATTTTTAAAGAAAGACACTGTATGCAAGGAGGTTCATTTGCAAGGTTAACCTATCCATGCTGCGTTCATCTCTGTGGGAAATTAATTTATTTATTCAACAAGGTACTAAGGACTTACACAACGGACTGAAATGATTTGGAAAGAATTTCGCTAACACATCGAGACTAACACAGATTTTTCTAAGGACAGGACACACAGAGGATTCTGACAATTTAAGAATTTACTAGGATACTTATAGGATTTCTTATAGGGTTTCTTATAGGGTTGGACAAATTGCAAAGTAGCAGAATGGTGTATGCAGCTTTTAGATATTGGGGTGGGGTGATACTTACAAGAAGCACTTGAATTGGGTAGTTTGAACAGCTAATCGGGTCTCTGGACAGTGGGCAAAGGGTCTGGTCACTGCACAGCAGCTAGGCTCTCCTCTAGGGACACAGCGAGGCAACCAGGGTCTGGTCTCAGTGGACAGTGGGTGCATCAGCTGGGCAAAGACAGTGCTGGTCACTGGATTCTCCCACAGGGTCTGCAGCCTTTCCTCCTTCTCCCTGAATTATTGGGATTTTTGTAGGTGTTAATTCTGGATAAATGGTTCTGCCTGGATAGGAGGTTCTGCTTGGATAAGATCAGCTACCTCTGGCCTGGCTCTGGAGTCTTGCATGGTGAATGTGGAATGCCTGGATCTCTGGATGTGGATTTTTGGAAGTCTGTTTCTTGAATGTCCTGTTTTTCCCTAAGCTTCCTCCTTTTATAAACCAGATGACATCAGAGGATTTTTACAATGGGAAGAACTAAGCTGGACATACCTCTAAGATGGGATAGGTCAGGCTGTGGATGTTGCTGCCTCCTTGTAAGCAGATTGGACCCAGGGAAGTGACATCAGTTTTAGTGTTGGTGTTTTTATGATGTGCTTTGTTTTACCACAGTTTCTTTTGCCAAAATCAGTTATAAGACAACACGCTTATATTCACAATTGTTAGCCTCCCGAAAATCAGATGGGCAGACCCCACATTTTACAAGGAATATACCGTTCCAAGTCCCAAGATTGTGCAATGCTATTTTGTCCTTCTGGCAATCTTTCGCCATTTCTATGGAAAACATTTCCCCTAAAAATCTACAAATGGATACACAGAAGCCTATTAATGTTGGGCATATTTTCATCAACTTTCATAACTGTGTCATATACGCTTTTTCCAGAAATGCTTTTTCCTGTTGTTCATGCCCACCACATGTCAAGAAGACCAACTTGGTCTTATTGGTAAACAAATTACATTAAAACTGTCATAACTTTACATTACTGCTTCTTTAGGTTATTGAAATAAATGTTTTAATATAAAAAGTCTTTTAAATCCAATGGATGGCATCTGTCACTGGAGGACGGTCTGTAAAATGTCCACAGCGATCCTGCCGCCTCTGTGTCACTTCTGGGCAACAGGGTTACCATAGCACCCTTTGATTCTGGCAGATGCAGCTGAGGAGAGATGTCACAAGGAATTCACACTTTTCTGTGAAGTGCTGATTCCTCTTGGTCCATTGTCCCTTGCTGGAGAAATGCCAGTCAGTCGTGAATTCTCACACCTTGGCCCTTTCATAGTTTGTGGAGGAGATTCCATTCCCAGGAAGGTTTAGTGCCTTTGAATTTCCTGCCCAGGCCCCTTTATTCTGCTGTTTTCAAACACACATTTTTTTCTTCCTTACTTTCTTTCACAGAAACCAAGTCTTTAGTAAATAAATATAATATACACCCCAGCTCCACCCATAATATACTGTTTTTGTGCGAGTATCTTGGATGATTTCACGTTTTCTGCTTTAAAAAGTATTATTTCACTGCCTTTGCAAAACAAATTTACACATGCTCCTTTTACAGGGGGATTTCACAAGATGTGGTTTCTCTAACACACATTTTCAGATAAGCCTTGACAGATCAGATCAGTTTCAGGGCATGGAAAGATGCTGGAAATAGTTTTCTTTTGTAATTGATGCATAGCCAGGGAGAAAAAGCTTTCTTTCTGAAGCCATTCCCGGGGTGTCTGTGCTCCATCTCGCCCCATATGTGCACAGCAGACACAACGCAGCCATGGTTTCTGTAACTGCTAAAAATGCAGTTTTGATGCAAAGAAATATGTGCTCAGCCGCTACAGCGCAGCCATTATTTCTGTAACTGCTAAAATGCAGTTTTGTGAGGCAGGGATTTCTGTTGGGCTGGTAAATGTACCCCACAGTTTCACTCAGCCAAACATCAAACAAGTGTTCCTAACAGGACTACAACTCCCCACCCCCAATGCCCATGGTCCTCCTCAATTCCCCTGCCACCTCCCAATCCTCAAAACACTCAATGTGTCTATGAAGCTGTTCCACCCAAAATGTCAGATAGCCATGGTACCACACATCCGCAAAGCACACGTGCCATTTTCTGGTATATAGCCACGGTATTGGCATAGTTGACCTAATTCCAACTTGACCTGCCCCAATTTGACCACATCTTTTTGGTCCAATTTGATTGGTTAAATGGTATATTTTAATTTTTTAAAAGTTGTGGGGTGGGGTAAGGGAATAGGTTCAGGTGAAGGGAAGTTGGAGGGCATGGGGGTCTCTCCCCCGCATTACAACGGGTTGCAGGGGGTCTCCTGCCACAGTAGGCCAAAAATATTTAATCCAAAAGAATTTGGTCAAATCTGCAGTAGGTCAAGCTTTTTAGGTCAAACAACCCATATCCTATAGCTGCGGCTGCATAGTCTGTCATTTATACCCACGGGTAGCAACACTACGCAGTGATCTATTGCTGGCAGCTGCAGGAAAACACGCCAGCCATTGCTGTTGCTAGGCATGTTCCTGAATACACCAATCACACCCCTATTTGTCTAGCCACGGTAATATGATGATTTTTCTTTTAATAATCTGAGTATGGAATATCAATGACGAAAGAGACAGTAGTGATACAATGGTAATTAAAATGTCAATACATTATATGAAAGGTCATGGGGTTATGTAAGATGGGTGATGATAAAGAGAGTATACATGACAGTATACTAGGTGAGGATACCTTTAATGGGTACAATTACACAAGACAAAGTAACATGGGTGAGAATACAAAGGCTAAAATACATTGGCCCTCATTACGACCCTGGCGGAGATCCATGGTGCAATTTGCACCATGGTCCATGGCGCTAAGCTGCCAACTCCGCCATGGTGGTTGGCGGACTTACCGCCCCATTCCGACCTTGGCGGGGCGGTAAGTCCCCAATCCCCATTTACCCTTCCCCATTCCCATTTTTGCCCCATAGGGTATAATGGGAGTGGGGAAGGCGTTAATTACGCCACCATAAATTACGGTGGCGTAATTAACAACAAGTCCCGTAGCGCCATGGATTTTTCCGCCTGCAAAAAGCAGGTGTAAAAATCACCATGGCGCTACGGGAACTCGTAGTCAGGCGGAAAGGTACGCCATGCTTTACGCCGGCGTAAACCCCTTTCCGCCAGGGTCGTAATGAGGGCCATTGGATGTGACATCTAAAACTAGAGCAGGATGGCTGAAGTGGCTACCTATTCATTTTTACAAATAATATATATTATTTGATATATACACATATATGTAAATAAACAGTACTCCGTGTAACCTACATTTTAAAATATATAAACTGCAATAGAAGATCGAAGTATAGTACACTACCAATAAAACATTCCATGACAAAAGCAAAAGAATGATTCAATAATGTACAGATAACCAGAATAGTATTTCAAATTATATACATGAAATGTAGGTAATATACAGTGGTCAGAATATAACATCTTCACATCTATCCATAATTTTACTTTGTTATATTTTTCTTCTAAGAATTTCCATTTCACCCTCTATAATTTTACTTTGTTATATTTTTCTTCTAAGAATTTCCATTCCACACTCCTCATTGCATTGAGTTTTTTGACAATTTTCATATTTTTATCTCCACTGTCTCACATGGTGGAAAGTCTGGAAACAAAAAAAGACTCCCAAATACCTACCGTTTTACTGACCATGGCCTTTGGCCATGGCCAGTGATTATTCACCCCAACGTCACTATACCTATAAAAATATCTTTAAAAAAGGAATAGAACACAAACACCCCAAAATCAGGCATGGAACTACTCATACCCATGGCTATCTGTAGTCCTACATAACCGTGTTTATCGGGAAAAACGATTATGTG
This sequence comes from Ambystoma mexicanum, assembly GCF_040938575.1. Classification (NCBI taxonomy): domain Eukaryota; kingdom Metazoa; phylum Chordata; class Amphibia; order Caudata; family Ambystomatidae; genus Ambystoma; species Ambystoma mexicanum. Next base: position 1,003,436,601 of record NC_090931.1, on the reverse strand, counting down.
AACAAAATTCCTCCCTGGGCCCCCAAAACCCAAACCAAGTGTCCTCCCACTCACTACCACCTCCCAACACTACTACCAGGTATTACCCGAATTGTTCGTTTACAATTGTTCGAATGACACAATTGTTCGAATAATAGGGGTCCTAATTGACCTTCTGCACAATTGTCCGTATGGTCATTTTAATATATATTATTGGTTGGGTTGGTGTAATAATAATGTAAGAGAATTGGGGGGGTTGGGGTGGGCTTGGATTGGGTGGGGAGCTGCAGGGGGTTCCCCCCGCATATATATCCTAATCGACCGTTTAAATTCGGTCAATTGTGCAGAAGGTCAATTGTTATTCGAACAATTCGTATACAACCCACTACCAAGGTCTCCTCACCTTCCCTACCCTCTCCCATATCCCCCTCCACACACGCTGTTTCCATGACGCAGTTTCATTTGAAATGTTGGCTATTCGAGGCCAAACCAAGGTTTCTGAAAGCTTTTTTTTGCAAGCTCAATCCCTGGACCTCCTATAACTCCCAAATTTCACTTGGTGTCCTCCAACCACCTCCCCGCCTCTAGACTAATGTCATTTGCAATTATGTTAACCTGCAAATAGCTTTTTAACAACTTTTCATTTGACGGTATGCTTGGCTATAGCAGTGGTTATATCGCTCACCAAGAAGAAAAAAAAGATGGAGACTTTTTCATTTCTAAAAACCCCCAGTTTTGGTAATTTACCAGAGATATAGCTATCTATTTTTGAGAAGGGGACATAACGTTTCGTGCTCAAGTTATTTTAGACCAGTTATGAAGCTGTTTTCAGAGATGGTCCAAATCCATCCAGCGGTTTGGGCTGTGCACTTTGGCAAAACTTGACCTTGTTTGTCTATGGGAAAATCAATGTGAAGTAGGCTGCAACTTTGGAAAAACATTTTATTTGTTTTCTCGATAACCTTTTTATTTTTTAACGGATCTTTACAAAACTTTGCAGTCGGGGGGGGGGGGCACGAGTCCTTAATCACTTTTGAAAATTCTGTCAAATACGTTACTCAAATTAAATGTTATTAACAAAAGAATTTTAAGGGGTTCCTATGGGAGTCCGACTCTCCTTCTTAACTATAGGGTGGCTATCGCTGCCCTATAACATATATGTATATATAGGTTATACTGTATTAGCAGCTCCTTACCAGAGACAGCTGCTCTTTTCATGTGGGCCTCTGGGCAGCTTGACCTTTAGAGTGCAATACTTTCAAAAACTCACAGTGGGCAAAGTTTAAAAAATAATAATGCAGATGCCGTGTGTTTTCTTCGTGTATTATAAGGTAAAACTAAGAAAACACACAGCATACAGAAGTGGTTTTGTAACTTGTGATTATTTATTAGGCAACATGGCCTGTAGGGGTCGGCCCCTTCCAGACTTTGAAGCTAAATAGGGTGGTCCGGTTACTGCATGGATGGGAGACCCGGATGTCTAGTTTAGTATGGACTACAGATATCAGTAGTTATGTGTAGTATTAAAGCTGTGAAAATCAGAAAACCGTCTGGGAAAGAAAAAAGCTGTTTTTGTCCCGCCAGGCACTCACCACATCCCCTCTCATCTGTGCCAGCTCTCACACTCCCCTAAGGCCTCCTCACCTCCCTTGCCCTGGGAACTTTCAAACATATTCACCTAATTAAGTTAAAGTCCCTATATTCATTAAACAATGAATTAACCTTTGCATTAACTTCAGAGGTTGTTTTGACCAAATTGCAGTAACTGCAATTTGTGTAGTTTATATTCCTACAGATGAGGCCTACTGTGGAAAGTGACCTCAAATAACTAGTTAATTTACATGTAGTATAAACCTCTCTACACAGTTAGTCGCTCCTGTAGAATCTTCAGCAGTAGTGAAACATAGAACTGGAACAAGGTAATGTTGGCATGATAAACATAAATAATAAGAAATGAAAAGTCATGATGTATATGTTCAATAATAAATGAAGAGTTTACAGCAATACAAGATGAGAACATACTACATGTAGATGACTCTTTGTATAGATGTTTTAAGAAATCTTTTTCAGAATGAATATGGAACAGAAGGGGTTAATAATGGATTTAGCCATTTTTTTTAAAGCAAAGAGAATGAACTGAAAGTGAGAATGTGGAATGGATTTATAAGTCTTTGAACGATGCTACTTTTGTGAGAAAATAGAATTGTTCTAAAAAGATTCATATTTATTTATTTTTTGTGCACATAAATTGAATACAATCATATATTTCTTCGCCAGTGGTTTTGAGGGGTTTTCCACACAGAGCACCATATCTAGCAGTAAGGGTCCCTCCACCGATGGTTTCAATATAAACATGATCAGGAACTGCCTACATACATAGTGCTGGGCCAAATGAACTGGAAACATAAACAAACATTGGATCGACTATTTTTTAGTTGTGTTTCACTGCTTTAATGCACCCTTTCAACGCTTAGATTACTGAATAGTATGTAAAAGTGATTTATTGGTGTATTTTTATCTGCAAGCTATGGCTAGAAGCTGTGCAGAGGCCTAGTTACGTTTCATAAAAGTGTTCCATTTACTCCAAGAGCCTTTTTCCAATACAGTCAATTGGCAATCAGTTACGAGATGTATGCATCACCTACTGTTTACAGTAATCGGAAAATAAAAGTAATACCCATCAAAGATATTTTGAATCACCATTACTGTGACGTGTATTCATTTATCCACTGACTCTGTGATTGAGTTATTTTAATTGTTGCATTGCATTGTGTTTGTGTGTATACTGTCTTCGTTTTGTGAATATGGGGGTCCTGGAATGTGTGCTAACAAGCTCCACTCTAGGTGGAAGCACTAGTTGTATTTTTCTCAGAGCACCTGCTTTGCTCTTATAAGGATAGCACCTGCTAGGCCCCGTAAACCCACCAAAGAGCTCAGGTATGCTTTTACAACGGGTCAACACCAGAGATTCCCATCTACTGTGCAATAAAGACCACTTATGGTTGCATATTGACCTGTATTCATTTATTTTTGATTTGTAAGGCACCTTTGTGAAATCACTTTGTGGTGCCCAAAGTGGAAGGTGGAAGAGGGGAGAGAGGAAAGAAGCAGACCTAACAAGCGCAAAGGAAATGGGAGGGGAAAAGTGCAGGGCACGACACAGGAGACCAAAACAACAACAACAACAAAAGCAACCACAGCTTCATGGTGAACAATAAAAGAACACAGTGGGGCAGGGCGCACTTCCCAGGCATCAGTAATGGTGGAGTGGTTGATGGTTTTAAAGGCTGAAGACAGATCAGGTGGGATGTGGAAAGCAGGATATTTATTACCAAGCAACCTCAGGACTTCTTCTACTATAAAGAGGACAACCTCAGGGCCTTTCATGGGCTGGATTGTCATGCAACAGGCCATAGTTGTAAGTGAAGGCATGAATCTGGTAAATATAGGACTGTCTTATGATTTTACTAACAAATAGGGCCAATCACGTCAATAGGGCCATACTTATAGGGCGCCACCAGCTCATCTGACGATTTTTTGAGGAGAGTCAGGATGCAGGTCTTCTTGCGTTCACAGTAGAAGACGCCAAAGAGAAATTAGCTGTGAAAAAGAGCCCCCAGTGCAGGGCCCAAGATCTCAATATTGTCCGTCCTCAATGGGCGGGGCTGGGCTGGGTATGGAACAACCTTATCCATGGACGCATGCAGTACACTAGGGTGACTGTGGGGGAAACCTTTTCAATGCTTGTATTTGTTTCCTCTGCTACCAAGGACAAATGGATACCTTGTATCACACATGAATTATGGTATTATCTGCACATAACAATGTGTGCATAGTTGGGGATACCCCACCTTATACATGTAAGTGTTCTCTTTTGCAATGTATCTCATAATTATCGATTCAATTCAAAAGACCAGCTGCTAAGAAACCTAAGCACATTTAGCTGGAGCAAAATGAACAGCCAGAACAGCCATCGAATTTGTAGCGTTAGTGTGAAGTTATTTTGCCTGACTTATCTTCTTCAAAACAAACCTTTTTTGAACCCCTATCAATGCCAATGTTTAAAACGTAAATAACTTAGTATCTGATGCATAATGAATTGCAATGTCGTTAGAAACTCTGTTTGTCTTTCAGGCGCGACATGAAAGCTTTTGGAGTGAAGGTGTCTTTGATTGAACCCGGATTGTTCAAAACAGCACTAACTGATCCTGTAAGGGTTCTCAGAGAGAAAATGGACGCCTTTCACCAGCTTCCCCCAGAAGTAAAACATCAGTATGGAGATGACTTCATACAAAAAGGTGAGTCTAGAAAGTGAGTGACCAAAAGAATATCATGTATGCACTTCTACCAAAATTGGCATGTTTTCTGAAAATGCCAACATTATAATAGTAATATGTGGTTATTTATAACGCACTAAATACTCAGAGGTTTCTAAGCGCAGACCTGTGGCCATTAGTACTGAGCCACTGATGCAGTATTTTAGAAAAAAATGTAAATTGTAAATGGTGTAGTCATGAATGGACATGTCCAGCCCTGTTGATGCATGGATATCAAACTCTGTGGGCATAGGCATTACTAGCGTGAGTATTCTGATTGATGTGAGCCATACCGGAGCAAGCCTGGGTTTTGCCAGTCCTCCAAACCAAAGGGAAAAAGGAATGTGTTAAGTAGATTCTTTCAGGCATAAGGGTTCATGCGGGATGCTGCAAGGAACCTACCTTGCTGTCTGCATTTTAACATTTGCTCAAACACTGGCAAAAGGTGTCCAACAGCAGCACAATCTTCAATCCGTGTGGACAATACATCAGAGAGTGCCTGGAACATGCATGCTATTAGACAAAGGGAAGCTGTATCCATTTATGTGCCATAAACCTGGAAATTATGGGCAATGGACATCACTCACACTGAGACAGTGCTTTGTGAGCAGCCAGCCCCCTTTGGAGACAGTCCTATTATACAGCACAAAGAAAGCAATTTGCCCAGACATTTTGACTACTTGTCCTCAGACCTAAATAAATTAAGGGCAGCAAACTTCTAATTTTCCTGGTCTCAAGCTAGGATGCGTTTTATTCTTGCTTTAAAACCAATAGTACTATTTTAAAACAGAACTTACTTCAAGAAAGTAACTGCTCAATAAAGTGAGAATTTACATCACACCACGACTGATCCATTATACTTACTCCCGACATAGCACAACCTATACAGCGGTGTACAATTTGCATAGAGGGAACCATCTATTTTATGAAGATCAAAATCTCAAACATAGAATATATTGTTATTATTTTTAATTATTTATTTTAATGGTCAAACATGCAGACAAATCATTAATAATTAATTTCAGCAGTTTAACATCAATTATCATCATACAGGGTGGTCGATCGAATTATTTTATCACATGTACTCTTGACATTTAGGCACACACTACAAAAAGCAATAATTGAAGCAATATATTACAGCAACATACATTTATAATGGGCCATCTCCATTAGTATTTTGCTACTCAATCAAAATCATGAGGCGTAAGCGTTTTTCAGTATCCCGCCACAGTCATGTCAGATGGGATATAATAGGTACATCATTGACTGTCATAAGCTTAGACCAAAGTGGCAACTCATTAAGGTTCATTGTCTTACCTCCCTCAAAAGCCAGTAGGTGCTTCCTAGGTGCTTCCTATGCAGAGCCTTCGATGTGCTACCTTCGATCGAAAAAGGTCTGACACACATTGACCCTAGGTCTCTAGTCCATTTTAAATCATATTTACACAGCAGTGCCATTGATGACTCACTTACTATTATAAAGGAATTTGGAAGCTCCATGCTAGGCAAATTGATGTCGTGTGCACTCATCTCCAGTTCCGCCATGGTCTAACTGCCCTGACCGTCACCTGACTGAATAAAGGCGTGACAGCGATGTGGCACTCACGCACTGCTTCAGCACATTCATGCCTTGTATATCCCACAGGGGATGAGAAGTTAATTAGTGGCTCAAAGGGTTTCCAAAACCTGCAGTCACTGCTGAAGTCCAGCAAGCACAGCACTCGTTCCGATTTGTTTAGGTTAGGTGAGTCACGAAATGGAAGCCATCTATCTATTGCAGACCAAAATTCAAACACAGAATATATAATATAAATGCTGTTAAAATTATCCATAGCATAGATAATCATTTAGCCCTTATTTCTAGTAAAGCACTCATGTAACATGTGCTGTTCTTCAATCACTTCTTCTATTGTCCCCCTTTGTCCACAAACACATGTGTCACGCCTATTGGGTGCCTTTTGAAGTTGAAAAGCTACAAATATGATGGTCCTGCTGTATTTAATGTTCTTTAATTAATTTATCGTTGTTGTTTTATACCTTTAATTGCAAATGGGTTCTTTCCCTTCATAGAGTACAACAATATGACTTGCGTTGACCGTTCGAAAATATAGTCTGTCTGTTCACAGTCTAAAATGTCTCCTCGATGCATCTCTCAAAATGAGTTGCATCATGTTGATTTGTATAAATTCATCACGTGTCAAAACCTTTCTTAACATTACCTAATCTTCTACTTGGTTCATGTTAATCATATTCCATGTATTGATGTTGTTAAGCTCTGTGTGATGACTATCCTCTAAAGTGGTTTAGAGGATAGGTATGTTTGGTATTGCAGAGACTTTATTTACAACTGTCAGTACACGCAGAACTATAATATTTGTAGTCCTTCACCTTAACAAAATACATATAGGCATGAAACACATGCAGATGGTAAAAGGAGGACATTTGAATAACAAACAAAAAAAGAACAAGCATTTATCTTTGTTTAATTTAAGGCCCTTAGCTTCAGATTTAGACACTACATTGTCACACATAGCATTGTGCTTCTCCACTATCCCCCTATAGATAAGCATATCATCTTGGAAGTAGGCCACATTGGTGAGGCCCACAAACATGTGATCCACCATATTTTGGAAAAGAGAAGCCATTGAGGAGATCCCAGATGGAATGCTGGAGTATTGAAGCACTCTTAACATATTGATGAAGGCTGTAAAAGGCTGGGAATCTGCATGCAAAGATTTCTGATGGTATGCATTTCCCATGCCCATATTGGTGATGTGTGCTGCTTTTTTCACCATAAGGATACGTTTGGATCGGCTCAGCAATGGTAGTAGTCCCTCACTATCTCTTGGTTCAAACTCCAAAGGGCAACATATAACCTCCACTTGTTGGTCTCTTTATTCTGTATTAGAACTGCAGGAATCAACCACTGAGTAGACTCAATGGGTTCAATGGTATTTTCTTTTTTGATGTAGTCCAAGAGTTTCTTTAAGGTGGTAAGCACTGTTACAGGAACTGGATGTATTTTATGCTTTATGGTTTTTGCTCCTTTGTGCTATGTATTTTATAGCCCCTCATACAGGCTGAACTTAATCAAAAAAGAATCATGTCTGCTGACTATTTCTGTCCCTAATGAGATTGTGATGGTCCTTACATGTTCGTTGGCACAGGGATCCAGTTTTATGCAAAGACCAGTTTAACTTCCCGGCTTCGCCCGGGATTTCAATTCTCAGATTATTAAGTCTCTGATCAGTAAGTCTGACTTCAGTTTCGTCAGCAGTATCATTGTTTTGTTTTTTAGCAGCATAAATGTTCGGGTCATTAAGTCTTGCTTGAGTTCCTTCAGCAGTTTCATTCTTTCGTTGTTTAGCAACAGTAAGCCCCTGATTCATGGATTATTTGCGCCAAAAAAACCGGATTTGTGCGCCATTCTGCCCGCAAATCCCAGTTTAACTAATGGTGATTTGCGGGCAGAATGGCGCACAAATCCTGTTTTTTTGGCGCAAATAATGCTTTGCATTGTCCACAATGCCTTCTGGGACCTGGGGCTGCAATACCTTCAACTCTCTCTTCCCAAATATCTTCCTTCTCGATCTCTTCGCTCATCCGCCTCCATCTCCCTCTGTGTCCGTCGCTTCTCCAAGCAACGAGTTGGTGGGAGATCTCTCTCCTCAGCAGGGGCCTCACTCTGGAACAGGCTTCCTGCCTCCCTGAAACTTGAGGAGAACAATCTCCGGTTCCGGAAGCACCTCAAAACCTTCCTCTTTGCTTCTTTTTTCTCTCCCCCTCTCCCCTGCTGAATTCCTGCCTGAAACTGCACTGGCTACCTGGCCACCCTTTGTGACCCTGGGCCCAAGCCCCGCCATTTGCACACCTGCCCTGCCTCTCTGGCAACCCCCGCACCTGGGGACTGTATTGTGTATCCCTACAGTCCCCCACCAGCACTTATGTCTGCTCTTACCTTGCACTTGCCACCATCCGGCCGTTATTTATCTTAATATTCTACTATCCCATGTACTGCACTTTCCCCTCAACCATGTATTGCACTTTCCCCTCTCCCTTCCCCCTCACACTTTTCCCCTTCCCCCTACCCATGCACTTGCGCGATCTGAATGACACCTGGCCTAGTAAGATCGTTGTCTGTCTTCCCCCTGTTCCCCCTCCCTGGTCTCGTCGTGCCTCAAAACACTTGTGTATAGGCGCGTTATAAATGCCATATCATATATCATATCATATCATATCATGCCCAGGAAGCAAGGAGGGAACTTATTAATGATTGACAACTTGTATTCCTATGTCTTGCCTTCATGCTGCCCCTATAAAGCAATGAGAGCATCCAAATACTCACATTATGGAGGACCTTCAGAATTAAATGTATAGCATGTCCATTGTTTATATTAAGCCTTTTTTCAATGTTTGGAAGTCCAGAAAAAGCCACTTAACTTCCAACATCAGCGGCCAGGAAGTCAAATCCTTCCATAGAGGTCAGTTTGTTTGATAAATATCTTCCAGTTGTGGAATTTCAGGATTGTTCTTAAACCGGAGGATGGTCTTTTTATTTTTCTTTCACTTCTCCATGATAACTGCTCTTTATTCCCTGTGATCATATTGGAGCAGTCAGCCACAGCAGATCCAACAGTGACTTTGTCGTACATTTGTCCTCCTCAGATTTGGAAAACACAAAGGAGGAGAAGCCTACCGGTGTTCATGCCTAGTCAATTACTTCATTTATTTTTGTCACTGAAGTCATGTATGCCCAACTTTTTAACTTCCAGAAAAATTTAATGACTTCTAAATATTATGAATCCCTCTCTGAAAAGGTAACTGAAGAACTGGACATGCCCCCCATGAGATTATGGGTCATTGATCAGCTGCCATGTCTTCTTAGCCCTAAAATAGAGAATGGAAGAACAGGTAAAAGACAATAAGAACACATGACTTTAAAAATGCATTGCTTCAATTCATATTTGCGCCAGGGTAATTGTTGCGTCCAACACTGGTGAAAATTTGCATTGCAGGTGTGCAAACTTAATGTAATAGAGCTGAAGATTTTTTTTTTAATGGTAGGCAGTTTAGCAATTGTGGAAAGTAGTCCAGCGTTCATGCCCAGTGGGCCATGCAAGCTTCTAAGTGTTTGGCTCCACCAGTCTTGCATAGCTGATTGTGGAGAGAGGCTGTGGTACTGCAGCCCTTAATGTGCATAGGGGTGCTCTTTCTCCTCCCCGCCATTTCAGAGGGCCTGGGCATATAGCTGGAACTGCTCCAGCACCATAATGCATGTGCAGGAGCCAGGAAGCTCACCCTGCTTTCTGGTTCCTGTTTTGGGCTGCAGGGAATCAGAGGGCCATCATGGGAGCCTGAGGCAGAGTAGAGTTTCTGGACTGGTGCTCAAGTAAGTAAAAACATAAATATATGTATGTATATGTAATCGTGGCCCCGTGTGAATGAATGAGTGGATGTTGTTTGGGTGTGCATATGAATGAAAGAGTGGATGTTGTATGGGGGCACGTGTGAATTAGAGAATGTATGAATTTTGTATGGCTGTGCAGTGAATGTGTATGAATGTCTGTACTTGGATTTATGCTGGGGGTTTATATTTGTGGAGTGTCAAGCAGTCTAAGCATGTTTGCTTACTATGGCATGACATTTTTATGTTGATTAAAAAGGATATAGGCAGCATTATGAGTGTTATTACTTGGGTACACTGGCCTACACAGGTGCAGCCAGATTGGCTATATTTTACTACTATGGCATGGCTTTTTTACTGGGAATCAAGGCTAAAGCAAACATGATGAATGTTGTCATATAGCTTGACTGGCCTACATTGGCGCAGCCACTCTGGTTATATTTTCTTACTGTGACATGGATTATTTGACTGGGTATCACAGGTAAATCATGATATGTTGTTAATGACACAAGTCACCTACATGTTTGCAATTAGTTGGGAAATGTTGTCTTACTGTGTACATTTTTTACTGGCATCAATTGTAAAGCCAACATGATGAATATTCTCACTTGGCAATATTGGCCTACATTGGTGCAGCCTATCAGGACATATTTTCTTTCAGAGGCATGGAATTATTTTACTGCAAAACCAACATGAGTATGTTCTTATATGGTAATACTTGTGTATATTGGTGCAGCCTGAAGGACATATATGGACACAGCCAGCATGAACATGTTTTTATGTTGGCATATATTGTGGGGAAAAGCATCATGAAATTCAGCTGTTTTGGAAATGCTCCTCTGCAATGTTGGGGACTTGCATCGTTTGGATTTGTTCATGCGTTACCCAACAAAATCGATAGAAAATGTAGTGGCTTTTTACCCAATTTTTCACCGAAAGTGTGCTGTAAAAATGAATATTAACCCATTAAAAAAAATAAAGTTTCTCGCCACAAGCACCTTACTCTGCTTGGTCGCTCCCACATATTTGTGGGAATCGTTTAAGTCTGTCCAATTTAAAAAATCATAAGGTGCCAATACCTATAATACTGTGTCAATAGACATCTGTCTGATGTGAAAGAATTTCCTTAGTGCCAATTATACGTTTAAACAGAAACAGACATGAAAAACTGCTACTCAGTTTCTACATGTGCCCATTTCCGTCCGTGACACGTTTATGTAAGCCACTCTATGGCCTAATCAGCTAGTGGCATGTCACTTACTGATGCCCAGGTGAAGGTGAGGTTATACATGTGATGTCTTATACATAGATGTTGGTAAGTTCAATCATGCAACCAATGGCTGGCAGGCCCATCTGACAAACCCACCTACACCATTTGTTAAAAACAGAGCACTTTCTGAAGCTGAGGCTGTTTAGCAGATCTGACTTTCCTGGCAAAATCTATTTACTAGAGCTCCTAACATTTGAAAAATTCTCTCATATTTCCCCTAGCAGATGTAAAACCATCACAAAGATCAAGACAAAAGAACTCCATTGCAGCCTCCCCCCACAGCAGCCAATCAACATTCCATATCCAGCCCATACTGTCCCCCCAGAAAACATTTCTTCTGTGCCAGCATTGCTCCGGATGCCCAGCACCAGCTCGGGTCCCTACAATAAAACTACTCCTAAGCAGCAGGTCAGTGTGATGTGGGCATTTGAGCATGGCACAGTCTGCTTCCTCATCGCTAACATGGTCATAATATCACATATGGGCTCCTTGCCATATTCTTTTGTTGAAAACCACTTTTTCACCATTCCATTAGTACAGTTGTTCAACAGTGGAAACTCAATGTTAGCTGTCATGCACGCCTGGACGACAAGGTACTTTTCACAGTGTGGCAGGCACAAGATATGTCTGACAACCAGAAAGTCGATTTCACCACAGACATCTGATTCAGTGTGCAGAGCATTGTGACTGCATAATGGGTGACCTTACAATGCTAGCTGAGAGGGGCGTACACCCCTAGGTAATCCTACATGCTTTGTCGTGTTCATAGGTATAATATTCGTGATGTCCTTTGATTTAGCAAGACCATGTATGTTCCTTGATTTGCACATTTTCTTCACTTGTTGTTGGTAAGTTTCATCATTTGACAATCTGTAAAGCATATGAGTGCCCTGGCAAAGAAGATAAGCCCACACTTTAGCCAGACCTACAGTGCAAAAAATCTGCTGCACCATTAGCAGGTGAAAGACAATTTACCACAACACAACTGCCACCTGTTCGAAATCAAGTTTGTACATGTTGGGCTAAGTGCACAAACCAATGCCATTTATGTTATTTTGCAACAGTCACAGCCGAGCCTTAGATGGCGCATTGCATTTGCAATGATATTGGCACCTGCTGTCTCGTGTCTGTTGTGTGCAAGGACATTTTGAGGAGGCCACCAGACATGTTATCCAGCAGTGCATCACCATACCTGTAAACTATGATGCTTTTGGCAGTTGAACCCGACGTGTAATCTGTTAATTCATCAACCAAGCCCCTCGCACCTTCATAGAGATCAATAGGCTCTTATGAGCTGAAAACAAAATCCTAACTTTTCACCTAGCCTATCGACTCAAAGGGTTGAGAGGTACAGCATCACTCAGTAATGTTCTAGCAATGGTTTACCTCCTAGTCCTCAACCTATCCAACATAAGGGCCCATGATTTTGCTGTCAAAATGTATACAACACGGCTTGTGAGGGACATGCTCTTACCCTAGTAAGGGGATCTACGAATAGCCTCAATGATAGAAGACAAAGAAACATCCAAGCCTTATCTCTTGACGGACAATTCACAATGAAAGTGACCAGCTTTCTGCAGCATGAGAACTCTTAGAACCAGGAGAATTCAACAGAGTTCAAATTTGCAAAGAAGCACTGATGCATCAGCTGGTAATTCAATTCCACGAAGAACAAAGTCAGGAAGAAAATGCAACATCCCTGTACTCCACAGACCTCCATAGATGTTAAGAACATTTTCTTCTTAATCTTCATGAAAAACATTTCCCTTGTTGTATACACCACCTGGCCCGTCTTCTGTGAACACAACTGACAATTGTGATAGGCTGGAGACGGAGAGAATGTGAAATGCCGTCCTCACTCAAGCATGAATCTTTGCAAATTGGTCTACAAGAACATTCAGTGGACCTTCAGCAACTCAAACAGTGGACAGATACCCCCTTGATGCTTGTCATGCAAGTTGGAATGATTATGCACTAAAGCACTGGTTCAGTAAGTGATCCATCTGCCCAGCACACTTGGGACAGTTTGCCAAAGAATCCCTAAGCTACTCTCCTGCCAATGTTGCATCTGAGTGAGTCTTTTGCACAATCAGGACTATTTTATATAGTCACAGGAGAATCTTAACAGTACCTCATGTTGAACGAGTAACATTCATTAAAATGAACCAGCACTACATTGAGGAAAACTGTGGCAAGGCATAAGACATCTAGCCAAAGCAAACAAGCCTGCTCTGTTGCTGAAGTCTTGTTCTCTTCAAATCACAAAATGAAAATTAGAGCATGTTGTTCAGAGGGGCTTGTAGTTAACAAATGGGTAGTTCAAGTGACTGACTGCTGGTGCATGAGATGGAGGTGTGACTGGCATGTCATGATGAGCAGCCATTAGTCTTTTTGCTATATGTTCTTAAGTTCTGCTCATCAGTCCTGCATCTGCTATTTAAAACCACAGTGATGGTGGGGAAAGATACCTTGCTACGCGGCAGAGAACCGCCTATATGAGACATGTCCAGGTTCTCCTCACTATCTGGGAGCTGCCAACAGCGAATTTCGTAGGCTCTTCCCACTACCTGCTGAGTGCCAAAAGCATGAGCATTTTTGTGTTCTCCTTGCTATCTGAGAACTTTCATGTGGGTTCTCCCGAAAGCTGCTAGGATCCACCAACAGCAGAATTTTTCAGTTCTTCCTGCAATGCGGAAGAGCTGCCAATGTGATAATCACTGGGTTCTCTTAGCACTACATAAGAATCGCAGACAAAACATGTTTCTCAGGGTCTACCTGGAGATGGTGGATCAAGGGTAGAACATGATTTGGGGTCAGAGAAGAGAAATACAGCAAAAGCAAGAGGGGTCAGGGAGAGATCAGCAAGTATATATACAGTAATCGTCAAACAGGGCCTAGTGCTCAGATAAGGGGGAGTTACATATAACACCTATAGGGAAGAAATGAGGGAAAACACACAAATACCATAGGTTGCATAAACAGTTCATTTAATCTGTATTGGTGATTCATTGCTTTACTGTTATACTTACCTCACCCGTTGACTGTACCATCTCTCAGGGGATTACCTGGAATGCTGTAGGGCCATGTACAATGGACTGTCACCTCTCAGATGAAAGAACAGTCCACTGGCCTTGAGATTGAAGGGTAGCAGAAGACAGGAACACACTTTGAAATGTGGAATAAGAGGAAGCAGCAACTCTGTATGACACAGCTGCATGGGGGCCTGCAGCCCCAAGAGGCTTTGTGGCACTTATGAGCATCAACATACTGGCATTGATGATATGAGCAGCACGAGTGTTATGGTCAAGATGAAGGCAGATTCCTGGTGCCTCATCAGTACGGCACACAGAAGGAGGAGGTGGACTGCGGTGGATACAAGTTTGCCCCAGGCCCATATGGAGTGGGCATGTTGCCAGGAAGTGATCCAAAGCTCACTCAGGTTAGTCAGGGCCAGGGCAGGGTGGTGACAGGCCACCGGAACAGCAGAGGAAAACCGTTGTAGAGTCTTCTGCAAAGTCCTTCGGTCTTGAGGCGTAAGGGAGAGACACAGGAGGCGTAGTGGCACCGGAGTTAAGCAGCACACCTGCTCACACGTAACACTTCTTATGAGGTGAGCAGGCCCCACCTCCAAAAAAAGGCCTGTTATCAGCCACCCAGTAGGATTCAAGACTTATCCGCCAAGAGACAGCGGGGTTTGCCCATGGCGGGGACAGGGCTGTACAGGCACATGAGGCAGGAACATTGGGTTCACCCCATGGGAGCATGAACTGCTTTGCACAAGGCACAACCACAGTGGGAAATGTGATAAAGCACTGGCACAGAGGAAATGCAAATAAGCCAATGCCAAGGAGGACACTTCTAACAGCAGCATCACAGTGATCTCACTGAGGGCCTCGGGAACACTGAAGCCTATGGCAGCCACGCATGGCAAAATGGGTTTGGAGGACTAGGTCAATGGATGATATTGTACATTACCGTAAGAAACATCATTACTGACTGGAATTCACTATGTAAATATATTGTTTGTTTGTACAGTACCTCTCTTTCCCTTTAATTACAGGGTTATTCTTTTGTATGTTCATGTTATTTTGGCCCTTTCTAAATTTCCTAGTAGATTTCAATTGAACTTCTAAAATACACTTTAGGAGGGTCATCGCCCCAATGGTGATAGTGAGATGTGGCATCTTAAAAGTCAGACTTGAGGTACAGGGGTCTCCATGTGCTAGCTAGTAGATCATAGGTGACGGGACAGCCATGGAGAGGGTAGTTGTGAAAGAAAGGTGTGTTGGCCTGGCTGCTCGCCCCAGGGAGTCCTCTTAGTGACTCTCTTCAAGGTGGGGTGGGCAGGCTGGGCAGAGCCCCAGGCACTAAAGAGGAGCTGAATGGAATGTGTATCATACTTTGGTGTCATATGTTCATTAATATATTAATATGGGGGACACATAATATGAGGCCTCGGACATAGCTCATCTCCTGTTATAAATGCTACATTGCAGGTTGTCTAACACTTATGTTCTTCCAACAGCTGGTCTGGGGAGAGGGGTAAATCATGAATTGCTCCCAACCTGGCCTGGTGTCAATGGCCAAGCCGCAATCAAAGGCCACAGAACACCAGAGCTACAAGAGTCATGGGGTGGGGAAAGGGTGATGAGATTGTGGAGGGTTTTAGATCATAGGTTTTCAGGAGGACAGTCATGAAAGATAGAGGAAGCTACTGCTGGGAAGCTAGTCCATGTAAAAAAGAAATACTTGTCTTTTCCCCTGGCACAATTTATTGGGGGATGTTGGGGTGATAGGCACACAGGTGGACCTTCAAAGCATCTTGGACTGCATGGGCTTCCTTCTCACCTTGGCTGACCACTGCCACACATTACAGGCAGTGTTAGCCTAAATGGAAGAACAGGCACAGTCATCCTTTCCACCACTGGGAGGCAAGGAGACAACTGAGTAAATACAGGCCTGATAGCTGCATACAGTGCTGCTGGCTGTTCTTGGGTCCCTTTCTCATGGCAGGAGTTGACCTTTATCTCTGTATATGCTCGATTGAGGCTTCCTTTGCACTAACAGCAGTTGTTACCGAGGCAGCGTAGTGGTGGGTGGTACATGCATTTAGAACAATGGTCTATGCCACAGAAAAGTGGTGAAAGTGCTTTATACATCTCAATAAGATACAAAAGTACAAAAATGCATTCACGGGCCTGGTGGCGTTTTCACATATGGTGTCAGACGTGGTATCACCAACCTAGACTTGGGGGGACTTAACCTTTCCGTCCCTAGTGATACTGATCCACAAACTCAATGGGAACCCCAGTCTCTAACCAGTCAGGTGAGTCTACCAGCCAGAGAGAAAGTGGGAAAGCAGGAGCAGGGGTCCCATTGAGAACGATCTGACATGGCATTGAGGCAGAGGTTGTTTGCAGCACACCCTGATTGAATAGCGAACAGACAGTCAGATATGAGTGAGGAGGAGGAGACGGCTGAGGGTAGCCTGAAAGATAGTTGCGTGTCATACGCATAGCATTGGAAGTTAGAGTTGAAGGTGGCAATCACCCGTGCCAGGTCAACCATATAGACGTTGCAGAACCAGGGGAATATGTTAGACCACAGGTTGAGAGAGTGATAGTCGAGTGAAAGGCTCTGAGTTGCACCTGGGATCGGCAGTCGAGAGGAAGGAGGTTAACCACGCCAGAGCCTGACCTGTAATTCCCAGAGTGTCACAGAGGCGTGCAATCAGGATGTTGTGGTTAACTGTGTTGAAGGCAGAGGAGAGGTCATAGGGAATGAGGATAGATGGGGTGTTAGTGTGAAGATATGAGAGCAGGCCTTCATAGGTGTTCAGAAGAGCAGTTCTCGTGCCTCTGGATGTTCTAAAGTCAGATTGATGGTCATGGAACCAATAGATTCAGTGTGTAGGGTCAGCTGAGAGATAGCCAGTTTCTCCAGGAGTTTGCCCAGGAAGGGAGTGATGGAGATAAGGCGTTAGTTTGCTGGAATGGAGGGGTCGGCACAGGGATTTTTTAGCAGATGGTGCACAAGGGAGTGCTTCAGTGCAGTTGGGAAAGCTCCAGTGGAGAAGGAGAGATTGAAGAGATCAGCCAAGTCTGGGGTGAGGGAGTCAATATTGTCTTTAATGGTTTTTGAGGGTTAGGGGTCTACCTGTTTGGATGAAGCCATCATAGATCGTACCTGTCTGGTGACCTTATCCGGTGTGATAGGTAAGAGAGAAGAGAGGGTAAGTGGAGGTGGGTGTGAAGAGGGCCTCTGGTGTTGGTATATGCTGTGGTGTGGAACAGACAGTGTAAAGGGTGTCTCGTGTTTTTGTGGCGAAGTGTGAGCCAGGGCTGAGCAAAAGTCCTGGGTGGGTGTAACAGAAGAAGATGCAGCTGCTTGCAGACCAGCCAGCTTTTTGCAGACTTTGAAGAGTTCTGCCCTGTTTGATGCCACGGAGATACAGGCTTGAATAAAGACTCTTTTCTTGATGCGGATGCAGAATCGATAATGCCTTTGAAGGAGGCGGCAGGCCAGTTTGTCAGATGGTTCACCCAACACATTCCATTTCCACTCAGCTGCCCTACACTTGTGTTTAAGGGCAGCCAGGCAGGAGTCGTACCAGGAGTTGCACTTTTTGGAAGGCTTCAGTCGGACCCTCATGACATGGGCAAGAGCTTCAAGGGTGTTGGAGATAGAGACATTGAGGTTAGCAAGGGCTGTGTCAGGGTGGTAGTCAGCTGACAGAGTAGGTGGAGGAGAGTAGGAGGAAGCAATAGCAGCCACTTTCACTTTTTTCATGGATCTAGTAATTTTGAAGCCCAGTGGCTGTGACGGATGTATTGCTGCAAGAGGAGAGGAGAGCTTAAGGTGTGTAGAGAGAAGAGAGTAGTCAGTCCAAAAGATGGAGGTAGTGAGAGGGATAGAGAGAGGGATGTCAGTAGAGATGAGAGCATCCAAGGTGTGGCCCGTGGTGTGCGTTGGGCCAGAGGGGAGGGAAGGATAGAGAGGGCCAGAGAGTCGCAAAGGTTGCAGAAAGGACCTAAGGAGTCAAGAGAGTCCTGATGGATGTTCAGATCACCCATCAGGAGGAGTTGAGAGGAGGAGGAGATTAAGGAGGAGACCAGGTCAGCCCATTCCAAGAGGAAGAGAGTGGACTGAGCTGGTGGCCGATAGAAGGTGGCCTTAATGAGGGAAGATTTAGGGGATATTGAGAGTCTGCAAACTAGGCACTCGAAGGAGAAATAGGCCTGAGTAGGTATGATGGACACAGGTATACATTCTGGGAAGATAAGCGCCACTCCCCCACCTGTCTTTTAAGGCCTGGGCACAGAGTGGATTTTGTAGTCTTCGGGGAGGAGTTTATTGAAGCTCGTAATGGAGCTCTCCTTGAACCAAGTCTCAGTGATGGCGAGCCCATCGAGATCCATGAGTTTGAGGATGTTGCAGATGTCCATCAAGTATTTTACGGTGGAGCAAGAGTTGAGAGTGGCAATGTGGAGCAGCTTGCCATCATTAAGGGGGCACAGAGGACGGTGATCCCCCAGAGGGTGGCAAGAGGGCCAGGGGGATAGTGGAGGATGGTGATGGAGCAAAGGCCGACAAGGGAGCTGGGACAGTATGGCAAGGCAGGATCGCCTGTGCAGATGTGGCGAAAGGCATAGAAGGCAAGGGAGCCTGAACGTAGGGAGAGATGGGGTTAGAGAGGCAGGGGAGGAGCCTGTCAAAAAGAAGAAGGTTGTGTTGAGATAAACATTAATGATGACTCTGGAAATGGTGAAGAGATCAAGGAGAACCTCCCAGCGGGTGCCAACATTAATGGGAGAAGAGGCGATAGGAGAGAGAAAGCTGACCATGTAGAGAGTCCATAGGTCAGGTGAGTTAACGAAGAAGAGGATGTCAGTGATAGGCTCTCTGGCAGAAGCCGTAACATAGGTGTCTGCAATAGGAAGGCCGAGGCTGATGGCCAGAGTGTCCTTCTTAAGATTCTTCCAGCCAAATTTAGCAATAGGAGAAAGACAGGAGATAGGTAGCAGTTGGAGAGGATAGGAGAAAGTGACATGGTTGGCTGCAGTGAGGTGGGGGAGAAACACTTACTAATCAGAATCACAGATGCATTTGGAGGTAGGGAGAGGTGGAGGGCACAATGGAGGAGGGGGGAGACAGAAGGATGCGTGAAAGTTAGTGAGGAACACAGCAGCCACAAGTCACCACTAAATTCATTTTCCAGCAAGGACAGGAGAATGCATGCAGCACTGGGCAGGCTCAAAACGATATTCAGCAAGGACAGGAGAATACATGCAGCGCTGGGCAGGCTAAAAACGATATTCAGCAAGGACAGGAGAATACATGCAGCACTGGGCAGGCTAAAACATGTGCAGATTTACCATTATCGACACCTGACATCAGAAGAAATACTGTTCAGCAATGTGTGCAGAAAATAGCAGAATTAAGGTTAGGTGGCAAAATATCAGCACACAACAGGAAGCTGAACTGCAGCCATCTTTAAATTCTGAATCGATTGACAATCACCCATTTCCTGGTGCCATCTAAGGGAGGAGGGTGGAAACATGTCAGGACAAATCCAAGAGCAAAGTGCCAGAAGTGAGGCTCAGAAAGGCCAAATTCACACAGACTGAAATTACTGTCATGGCAGCCAAGGTGGTGGCCCACGCCGAAGAGCTCTTTGGGTCCCAGAAATATAAAGCTTCACCACAGTGGAAGATTCCCAATAATGCAGTACAGTATAAGTTTGTGGCAATTGGGACTGTGCCCTGAGACATGGAGGATATCAAATCTGGCGGAATGTCCTCAATGCTGGAGGCACACTCTTGGCACACCACCAAATGGACGTATCGGTCACAGAAGGAGGCACAGTGGAACCCCCCTTGGCTGTAACCATGAGAAGAGGACAAAATCACTAGCCATGTGCAGGATTGGTGCTGCCGAGATCGGAGATGGCAGCCGTGTGGACCACAGTGAGTAGATGAAGAACCATTGGCAAATGATGTTTCCCATATTCAATGGGCAGCCTTAAATTGCCTGTCATCCTGTAGACTCTGTAGCACCAAATTACAAGCACAATATTGACAACCAATGAAGTGGCCCCATTAGTGAGGACCCTTGGCAAGACACACTGCGTGGAATAGGACAAACAGTAAGAAATAGTATACATGGAAGGGAGCAGACTTTTAAGTGGCATGGTGTGTCATTTTTCCAGGATGGTCCGCAAGGTCCTCAGTCCTTCCACACCCACCTTAGCCTTTCACACTCAGACGCATGCAGCCATAAAACAAGATGAACACAGACTTGCACATCAGACATATTCTGGGCCAGACAGCCAGAGCCAGGCAAAATGTCATCATGCAACACACCAACAACATTCCTGTCAGACATACTGAGAACCAAGTCACCAATATGATGTTGCCACCAGGTCAGCCTAGGATGGAACTCCCATCAGTCAGGGGACACAACATGATGAGCGCAACCACACCTCACAGGCCAGAACCTCACAAATACCCACCAACAGCATGAAAGATGACCGTGTGATTATGTAGACCATGAGCTTGACACAGCCTCCTTGAGGACACTTGTCCTGTACACCCAAGAAATACTACTTTGTGCCACCCTACAACATGAGCATACACCACAATGCCACAACATTGTATACATGTAGACCAGGAAGCAAGTCACAGACACCAATGTGTAATGTCTCTGCCCTTCCATACATGAGATACATTGAGACGTACACAATGTGCATAACTGTACTGCATAAGCATTCCCGTAAGTAAATTTAAAGTGACATGTGACAGTATGTCACATCTCTCCTATCTGGCACCCCTGGTAGTCAAGCTGGTGAAAAAGGCACCACCTGCCTCCATAACAGTGCCATCTTCCCGCCACTTGAAATCAACAGGCAAGTCTACATCTGCTAGTTCCTTGCCTGTGGCCACCACATCTGTCTCCATGGAGCCGAGGGACAGACTGGCCACCAGCACGTTCCTGCCTCAGGAATCGGGAACGTTGTGGCTAAAACCATCACTGTTACCATCCCCATTGTTGCCGTTCAGGTGTAAGCTGCCCCTACCACCTACATCACCACAACCACCAGTGCTGTCATTCAGCTGCCATTCAGGCATCAGCTGCTCCAAACACCAACATGACCGCTGCCACTGCTGCCCATTCAGCTGTCATATTCTCCAACCACCACTAAGACCACATCCCTCACATCTTCATGTCCGCCTTCATCTTTTTCCATCATCATTCCATGCACTCCATGCACTCCAGTCATTTTGAGGTCAGACATTCACCCACCTGCCATTTGCCTCCTGTCGACTGTTTCCGCTTTCCCCAACTCTCCCTCACCCTTATCCAGTGGCCATACACTGCAGTGGTATTGTTATCAGGACACAGGTTCCACCCCTAATGATGAGGCCGAAGGCCAAGTTCCTTTATAAGGTCACAGAACTTCGGTGTGACTTGCAATATCCTTTTTACATGCAGTATGATATATTTTATTCCTTTTTATACATGGTCTTAACCTGCCATCCCTTTTAATACCTAGCTTATTCTTAACCTAATGTAAGAGATCTTCCAGTTGCCGATACATCTAATCAATGTAGAACCTGTTTGGATTAAAACCAACTAATGTGAAGCTTCTAATGTGTTTTAGAAAAATGTTAAAGCTGTGTTTTGTTAAACTGCCTAAACTATCTTTTCGTTTTTGTTTTAAAATAAATAAGAACATGCAGATTATTGCTCTTGTGTGTTAGACTCCAGCAGTGAACAAAATAAACATACTACCACTGCTTATTAGTTAAGGGCTGTAACGTGGCACAGACAGCTATTTCACAAGAAACGAATTTGAATAGCTAGTCATTGCTTTAATTAAGTACTACAGCAACAACTAGAATTCAGCCTGGTGCTGGCCCAAGTAGAAGGCATTGTGACATCACAGCCCAACGGTAACAATTGATTACAGAACATTAGTACCCGGTGAGGGTCAATGAGCTTGTAACAACCAAGCTCATTTGCCCTCGCTGGGGCATTACCCGGCTAACAAGGCACGTGTCCCTCGCAGTTCCTTTTGATTCTCCCGTCAGGCCACCATGAAAAGTGAGAAGGGACTATGTGTCGTCCCTTCTCCCTGTTATATGATGGATATTTTTTTTGTTTACTTTTATTTTCATTTGTTTTAATGGCTGACATGGAAGGGAGAAAGGACTAATTGCAGTCCCTTCTCCCTTTCCATCGTGGCCATTTCCTTTGTTTAATATGGCCTACAGGGAAAGGGATAATGGATTACGTTTCCCAATCCGCAGCAGGCATTTATTTTTTTCGGTTGTGAAACGCAAACCTTCTCGCAACTGAAAAAATGGGCCAGAGTACGAAATGCAATAAGCCCCTAGGTGAGTGGGAATTACCATGTCAGGTAATGGCCCGGGGCCACCGTTAAGGCGAGCGTATATGTGGGACCTGTAAGCATTACCTGACAAGATAATGCCCCCCCCTCCGCCTCGATATCATTTTCTTATTACATGTCAGCAATGATGTGACAACTAAACTGTAATAAGAATGTTACAGGCATTTACAGGCATTTATATGGGTATTACAGGCTGCCATGTTTTATATTGTGATCCAGTTTTCACACTGTCGTCATACCTAGATAGCTGGGATTAAAATACTTGGTCAGCTCTGCCCATTAAATATTGGATTCATGCAGAGCTGAATCGTTTTTCTATATTTCACCCTTCTTTCATTCACATCAAAAATGATCAAGTACTTGTCTCTTTGCTAATGTTATTTCAAGTATTTGCATTTTGTGGACATAACCCTGAGGGGTAACTGAGTGTGTCACATAAAAGCAAGGCTCAAATGTAAAAGAGAAAATTGAATGAGAACAATAGGAAGGTAAATAACAGATTAAGCAGAAAGCAACAAAACGTGTTGAGGGACATTGTAATGAGGTGAGGAAGGTTAAGCAGATATATTTGAGGGGGGAACGAAAAGGGCAGAAGAGGGAGACCATGACGTAGAAGCAATGACACATCTAAACAGGTGAAGTCTAGCCTTTAATGATACTTTAAGCTTTAAGAGATTTGAGAATCCAAAGAGATATCACAATTGAGAGACATTAATATCAAAAGGATGATTTCATGGCAACATCCAAATAATTTGGAACATGTAAAGAACATATGGCTTTAGTCAGGAACCTGGAGACTGCTTCTCAAATTGTGACTGCTCTCATCCTTAAACATCTTATTCAGCTTGAGTTGAGAATATTGCAGCCTATTTACAAAGAGAAAGTATTGCTTGCATAGATTTTCTTGACAGAGTCTGTTTTCCATCGTACTCTCAGATTTGTCCCATAGTCTTATCCAAACTGCCACCCCATCCAAAATCATCCTGGGGGAATCATGCTGAACTTCAACAAAGTGTGAGTACATCTGCAAACTAATTGCTCAAGCAAATGTGTATCTCTAGAATCAGGAATCGGGTGTCAATTTAATTCTGGATAATAGATCAGTGTCCACAAAAGTGGGATAAAATCCCCATACATTGCGAGTAATAAACCCCACTGCAAAACAAAAAAACATCCAATATGATTTAGCAATTACAATTGAGATGTCTCAACTATGCAAATTTGAAATGCTGTGGGGAGCATTGGAGTATCCTGTATCATGGAATAATAATCTATTTTAAAGATCTTAAAAGACTTGACTATGTTCTGCAAAACACTACATAGACCTTCTTCAATCTGATTTAACTCAGGCACCATAGGTTAAAAGAATCTCAGAGTAAAACTCTATTGGCGGAAACCAAAGCATGCCAGAGCATGGCATTGGTATTTAATATTGACCAGAATATATGAGAAAATAATTTTGATGCAAATGGGCAGAACCCTGTGTTCATCTCCCCACCCATTTGGGCTCCAAGACACATCCAGACAATATTCTGAGAATTTGTTGACTATGAATCTCTGGACCTGGCCTCTGTTTAAACCCTAGTCTCCAGTTCAATTTTGATCTCAAGACTTCACAATCATTTGAGTCTTATCTAACTCTAATGGTATCACCCACAATGAGGTCCTTGTTCATCAAATTTAGGTGGGATTCATGTCCCCTTCACTTCTTTATAGGGAATTGGTTTGGCTTGGAAGCACATTGTAGGCTATATCCTTGTGGGTATATGTGTCAAGACATTGTAGTTCACTTTTTATTTTTGTGCCCGGCCTATGAAGTGTTGCACTCTAGGTGGCTTAAGTCATTACTTACTAGGCTCAGTCCTGCCCTCCTACCTAGGTAAGAATGGGAATAGGAAAGCTTAACGATCTCCTTCCTAAACTACAAGACCTACAGAAAATAGGAGCCATACACGCACAAGCGCAGGAAATGTTAGACAAGGCCATAGCATTCTAGGGCTCCCGGTCCATGAACCCATTAATAATGACACCACAACCCCCTCTTGCAGGTCGATCCCAGCCGATCAGGTACCTCCTAGCGATCCGCCTAGGATAGAAACCAAACAAATTCACGATGAAGAACCCCTGTCAAAAAAACTGAAGGTTTGCCTACTGAACACACGCTCCCTTAATCAACACGCCTCATGTGTACACAACTTAATTGTGTCAGATAATATTGACATAATTTGTATCACAGAAACGTGGTTACAAGATCCATAGGACTGACCTGTGCTTTGGCGGTACCCACGGGTTACACAGTCCACTACACAAATAGAGAAAATGGGAAAGGGGGTGGGGTAGCCATAGTAATCCGAGACTCGATGCCCGTCTTTACATCCACACTCTCTTGTTCAGGTTGCGAAATTGTACACCTGAAACACTGTCCCACTGACAACAATTGCATTAACTTTATCCTCATTTACAAACCTCCTTCTTTGGAATCTGAGTTCAACGATGAACTCACTATTCTTGCAGACTCACTTATAGGCATAAACAAATCCACAATCATTCTTGGTGATCTAAACCGATGGCGCGGAGACCCAAAAGATAAGGAAGCTATCATCCTTGAAAAAACCTTGGACAAAATACATTTTAATGTTATGAACCATGAACCCACCATGGCTAATGGCCACCAATTGGACTGGATCATAACCAACAACAATGAGACTAATAACTATCTCACCTCTCCTTGTATATGGACCGACCATTACAAAATAGTATTTGATTTGTATCTACCCACTCCAGCAAAAAAACAGACTAACAAGGCAAGTAAAGCCTTTTCCACAAATTTTAAAAACATTGGAAGTGCGGACCTACAACTCTGTATCAATAGCATCCTAGCTGACATTGATGAAAGTGACTCGTGTGATTCTATCATCAAAAAATACGACCAGCAGATGCTTTTGTTAATCAATCTGAAAGCACCGAATAGAGAAAAAACTGTTAGGCCCAACTCCAACCACCAAAAATGGTTCACACCTGAACTCACCTCTCTCAAGAAAGAAAAAAAACGCAGTAAAGCTGAATGGCTTAAAAACCAAACAGAAGATCAAAAAACAAGTTGGAAATTAGTTGAGAAAGCCTATAAAACCAAAATCATTGAAGCAAAAAAGAACTACTTCAATAGTCAAATTGAAGCCTCTGCTAATTCTGCAGCAAGCTCTTTGATATTCTCAAATCCATAGAGAAGCCCAAAGCGTTGGGCCCGGCATTTATACCATCACAATCTGAATGCGAAAACACCCAGGTAGCATTTGCTAACAAAATAACCAAAGCTAGAGATCGCATTGCACTAGCACAAGCAAAAAAACCTTCATGTAGCCTCCCTGTTGAACAATCACCGATAATTGGAAAGGAGAAGTTTCAATTGCAACCTATCTCTCCAGAAGCCATGTTAAAAACCCTATCTTCCATGAAACCATCCTCATGCGCCGAAAACATTCTCCCCCCCAAGATTATCCTACAACATCCTGAAATCTTTGCTCTTCTTTTCACTAAAATTGTTAACACCTCCTTTCGGGACCAAACAGTGCCTAGTAACATAAAAAAGGTCACCATAACACCTCTAGTAAAAAAACCTACGCTGGACCCTCGAGACCCCAAAAATCTATGACCTATTACTAATTGTAATTTTACTCTCAAAATACTGCATAAAATTGCAACAGCCCAACTCCAAGAGTATGTGGAATGCCACGAGATCTTACACCCCCAACAATCTGGCTTTAGATCTGCTCACAGCATCGAGACTGCTATGCTGGACTTACAGTCCAGAATGCTGGAAATTATGGACAAGGGTAAGGCCGGCCTATTGGTCTTGTTAGATCTAAGTGCTGCATTCGACCTGCTAGACCACCAGCTCCTACAGAATGCACTCGAGAAAATTGCAAACTGTTCTAAAGAGTCCATATGTTGGTTGTCATCATTCCTGGAAAACAGAATATCCAGAGTACACTGGGGCGACAAATTCTCATCCGAGTTTAACATCTTTTGTGGGCTACCACAGGGAGCTAGTCTGTCCCCTCTGCTCTTTAACCTATACATTCGCTTCTTATGTGAGCTACTACAAAAACTCCAGGTTTACTTTACCAACTATGCTGACAATACTCAGCTGGTTCTAGAGCTGAGTG
Organism: Ambystoma mexicanum; assembly: GCF_040938575.1. NCBI lineage: Eukaryota > Metazoa > Chordata > Amphibia > Caudata > Ambystomatidae > Ambystoma > Ambystoma mexicanum. The sequence goes on along the minus strand of NC_090931.1, from coordinate 1,003,410,056 downwards.
GTGATCATACTAACGATAGTATGACACTAAATACTCTATACGAAAACATCGAAGATTGGATGGATAATAATTGGATGTGCCGGAACGGCAATAAGACCGAATTAATGGTCTTCGGCTCCACTCAGGCCCGTGCCAAACTCTCTGATGATTATAAGGCCTTCCAAATTAAAGAAACCCAAATTCCAGTGGCAGACAAAGTTAAAACATTAGGCATGACACTGGAAGCCTCCCTAAACTCAGATGCACAGGCCATGTACGTTAGCAAAAACTGCAACTATTACATTAGGCTTCTCAAAGCAATTAGACCCTTACTGAGCGAGAAAAACTGCGCTATAATAGCAAGGGCTACCATCATGTCGTGTTTGGACTACGGGAATGCTCTCCTGGCAGGAGCTAGCAAGAAAATAATACGATTAGAATGGTAAAAAAGAAAGCAAGAAGCGAACACATTAGTGAAGCTAGACGGGATCTTCACTGGCTGAGAATAGAGGATCACATTCAATTCAAGTCCATGTGTCTAGCCCACAAGTGCTTATATGGTAAGGCTCCGGCCTTTCTGAAATCCAAACTTTCCTTCTACCATCCCCCTAGGACGCTACGATCAGAAGCAAACAGACTTATGATTCCCCAGAAACATAAGAAGGAACTCGGCTTGGGTAGAGCTTTCCCCAATCAAGCGGCAGCCAATTGTAACAAATTGCCGAAGTACATCAGATTGGAGCCAAACCTTGCGGCTTTTCGTAAAAAGCTTAAAACTGAGCTATTTAAGTAACCCTCAACCTAGTACCTCTTAATTAGGTCTCCAGTATCTCTGTATCTGTCCTGTGGCACCTTCTAGGCTCTATCGGAGTCCTGTCCTTGTCTCTATGTGAGCACCCCGATGCCTGCGGGCGGTCAGCGCTATACAAATAAATACATTTAAAAAAAAAAAACGAGGCCAGAGTGAAACACATGCAGGATGCATTGACTTGGGCCTGTAGAACTAGTTGAACAAAAAGTAACTTTTGTAGTAGCAAACTAAATCGGTGGGGGTTGGGGGGCTTGATGAAGTGAGTGTTCATGCATTGTGGGAACCTAGCGGGCCTGTTCAACTCTTTAGTCCTTTTTAGTGATATACTTGTAGTATTTAATTTGTTTTTAGGTTTTTATTCCTCAGTGGCAAAGGAGACCTAAATTAACAATGATTGTGGCATGAGGCTAGGTATGAATGAAATATCAGTGGGACAGTAACACACAGTTAAAAGAGTTAAATATTTGAATATTTGGTCCACCGAAGGCCTGTCAGTCGTTTGAAGAGGCTGAAACAAACTACTGGCACGAAATGTTGCAAGCATTCAGAATTTTTGTACATTTGTGTCTGTACTCTATTTACTGCATATCTATATTTTAAATCATCACCGAAGATGGGGTCCATGTCTCAAAATCGTGGCAAAAATAGCCATGAATACAAAATATCGCCGCAAAAATGCAGTGATTGTTTGCGCCACAATCATGTTAAGGATGCGGGGGCAACCCAGCAACCCCTGCTCCCCTTAAATGGTATAATGGGGTACACCTTTACCGGGTCAAACCACAGCATTTTTGCGCCAATTATTTTTACCTGCAACATTTTTGCCGCGATTTTATCACCTGATACCCAAAGATGGACACAAATGGTTCTTCAGACTCGAAAGATAACTATCAATCTATCCTTTCTGGCTTTAATTTCCAATTTGGTTAATCACATTGATGGAGTTTCTGAGGCATAAAAAGTGGTAGAGGTCACAGTGAAGCCGCTGAAAACTGTAACCTTATTTTTGGAATTAAGACTTCGACATGGTACTTTATTTTCTGAAGGTGGTCTGTAACCATCGAATATCTTGATTTTGCAGATTCAGAAAAGAAAAGGGCCTTGAATGAACTGATCCTCAACAAAGACCTCTCCCTGGTGGTGTGGTGTATGGAGCACGCATTGACGAGTCAACACCCACGGACTCGTTACAGCGCAGGTTGGGATGCCAAGCTCCTCTGGATACCTTTATCACACATGCCAACTTGTGTGCAAGACTATGTTCTTTTAAAAAACAAAGTTGATCTTGCCAACCCACATATGACCTAATGGCCATCCTGCTTCAGGCAAACTAATGAATGGTTAACTAAGAACATTTTCTCATTTTCCATCCAAAATGGCGGCCAACAGACACCCGCAATATGTACTGGTGAATGTTATGGTTTGGTTTAAAGGGGATGCTGTTCAAGGCATCAAAGCTTCTTTGTCATCACTGTAGACCTAGATGAAGAATGCATAATTGCTAATAAAATGTCAAGCCCTCCCCTTTTAGTCTGATGTATGTAATCCGATGTGTGACGACACAACGATGGGTGGATTTACCTCAGAAACACCTCTTCAAAATTGTTTAAATTATTCATAGCCTAACTCTAACTATCCACTGGAAAATAAATTAACACTCTTAACCAGTGTGCACATTTATTTAAAGCACTGATATATATTATATTCTACTTTCTAATGCTATTTATGCAACTAAGAATGGGGTGTATTTTTGGTGTAGTGCTGTGAGGACTCTTAGAGGGGTATTTATTATGTGTACAGAAAAAATACAGATTAACACATTAGACAACGTTTGCGGTCAAATACTGATATACAGCCATATGTTAAGATGGCTGTGCTGGTCTAGCAATTGTGAAAGATGCCCTTCCCTTGTGCGAGCCACATTCAGCTAATCTGCCTGTACCAGTTTGGGAAGTATCAGCCCGAGGTACTTCATTGAGATTGGCAGTGAGGATAGGATATGCAGTCAGAAATTGAATTTATTTAAAAGATCCCCTTCGGCAGCTCACGTTCACAATACTTCAGTGGAACATCACAAGTCCATTTACTCTGTAGATTATTTTACATGACATTTTCTGTAACAATGTGAATTTCTTATTATGTTGCGTTATTTATTTAACTGCGATTGCTCTTGAAATGTATAACATCATTTTGTTGAATGCATGAATAAAGTACTTATAAATGCAATGTTTTGTAGAAAACTTCATTTTAATATCTTCTCTCAGAAACATACAGTGGTTAACGTTGTGATGTTTTGTTGTATATCCGCTCCTGTTACAAAATATAAACTTCTTTTCCTTGTTCTCCACAAATAGGACATTGCTTTTAATATAATTATTTGAATTTGTAATTGGAATTTTCAGAATGTTGTTGTTTGAGATTAAAACCTATCTTTTTATGGGCCACAATATCAGCACTTCTTATCAAGCTCTGGTCAAGCTGTTAGATCTCTTGAGAAGTGCCTGTCTAGTAAGGTTCAAGTGAAATATTAGAATCATATATATTACTATATATTGCACAATATTACTATATCTACCAGGTTTCATCAGATTCATACTCCAACTCAGATTTGGTATTCTCCCTGTTTTGGGATACACTGGGGCATGGCAGGGGATGAAAAGAGAGCAGTGCCTCTGCCGATTATGTCATTCTGAGGTGGAAAGAGCACATGACCTCAGTGATTGTCAGGTTCTTAGTGCCCTTTGCATACAGGGTTATGCCACATTTGTAAATGTTTGCTCAGATCAGTTTTGGAGCATGCTCTATTGTGGGGAATCATATGTTATCATAGCTGCTGCTGCTTTCCACATATGGCTTAAGATAAGGAAATGTGCCCTTTTATAATTGACTGCTCATCTGAACAAAATGGATGAATTTTAGCATACTGTGTGGGGTTTAAATATGAAATGTAACTCTCTGCTGTTTTTTGATGAAATATTGCTTGTATTTTAATGGTATTTTACTGTATTTATGGATTTTGTTTATAAGTGCGAACGGATTTAATGTTTCCTAAATGCACAAAATAAAAGTAAATACAAAATATACATATATATATATAAGAATTAAACCTATTTCTGTCGGAGATCTGACCACAGAGGATCTGTAGGAAAAAAAACATTTCAAACATTGGTCCTTCTGATAGTGAGCCCCAGGTCACTTAACAGAAGGATCATCTATTTCCAGAGATCCTTTTCGAAGGGGATTCTTGATGTGATCATGGCATGGTAGCATAATCCAAAGTCATGGATGCCTGCCATCCCCTTTATAGCCATGAGGATGTTCGTGACCCATAACATCAAACAGAAGAGTACCCCTTAGTGTGAATGTGGTGGATAGTAATGTATTGCTTGGTAATCTATCCATATTTACTGCTCCCTTATCATATGAATTCAGAACTCCTATTGAAAACAATTTCAAAAAGTTAACTAGGTGTTTTGGCATGTCCAGTTTCATCATAGGGCATGGATGCTGCATCAGGGGATATAATACAGCCACCAAGATAACTCAGGGAGTTAAGCAATGGCTGCTACAATCTTTGTTGAATCTTCAGCCATAGGTTCAAATCGCAGCAGAACCACCAGAGGCTTTTATACTTTTAAGGTATGTAAAGTGAGTTCTGTGGTAGTAGACTTTGTATTAAAATGGAGTTATTATAAAAAATATCATATATCAGTTTTCCCACTAGTTTCAGCGTAAAGTCAGCACTACAAAAAGAAACACCTAGGAGGGAGCTTTCCTGTTATGCCAGTGACCTCTGAAATGCTGCGCCATAGCAACGTTTTATACAGGAAGGCCACCTAGCTTTCTGAAAACTCCTGAAAACATGGCAGTCCAGCAACCCTCAAGAAAGCGGAATTGCTAATGCTGACTCTTTGTGTGAGGGCTGGACTAGTTCCGAGATCAGGCATGCACTTTATGCAGACAGCAAACGAACCGGTGACAATAGACACCCCCCCTGGATCCAGGATAACATCCCTCCACCCGGGCACTTCAGCAACAGGACACGCCCTACGTTTGCCACCCACACCCAAGAGCAAACCAGCTTAAAATGAGCATGAATTTACATCCTTGTGAAACGTGGAAGAAAACATCTAGACGAGATCCCTCAGCAACACAAAGTAATCAAGGCGCAGTCCAGTCATCTCAGATGGCCATGCATGAGCAGGAGAATGGCTTGCAGATGAGCACAAAATAAGCAAAGGAATGCCTGCCTGGCACTATATCACCACCAAAAAGGAACCAGGGAAGCGGCCATCCATCATTAGCCTCACCCTAAATAACCGCTGTTCCTCCTTCATGTGACCTTCATCCTCCTTCATGTGACCATAAACTACACACACTGAACAGCAAAAGAAAGCACAGCAGTGGCACAGCCATTTGAACAGTCCACACCTCTGTATTGAAACCCATTACCCTCCACACCTCACCACCCAACTCGCCACAGTACAGCCCTCCACGCAACCACTGATGCATAAAAGCGGAAATCGTTAGCAAACAACGGCACTCAGTGTGCACCTGCCACTAATCCAGAACCTCGTCCTGGTACATAGAGAGGAATGGAGGAGTATGGCTGAGAGAGAGATTAGACAGGAAAAGAAGACAGGTATTGTCATGATTGGTTAGCCGTGTCATGTGCTGTGATTACATTGGGCTGACCATCGTTTGAGAGGGCGGGATCCTAGAGAGGTAGGCTTTGGTTGGGGCCACTCTGCGAATGACGTGAAGATATAGAATCTTTGAGAATCTGTGAGGTTTGAAGGGCCTTTCTGGTGAGAAGGATCTTCCAACAGCTGCTTTCCACAGGCCCTATGACCAGGCTCAGTAACACAGGAGGCCGATGTTGAATTATCTATAACAGAGACGCTCTCATGCTGCTGCCAGCAAATAAAAACAGTATAAGTGTTATTTTTGGGGTTTTCGTCCATCATTGGAAGGAACTCACCATCCGAAACACAAAAGGGACGTCTGGGAAGTCTGAACATCCAAGGGAGAGGCGGTGGTCTAGTGTTTGTTTGTTCCTTGAGGTGAAGCATACACGTTTCCTTATGATAGTTTGATGCCTGCACTAATCACTGGCCTGAAGGACCTTTCTCACGGAAGGCTGGTAAGAAATGGCACACCTGCCTGATGACCTATGATCTAATACCTCACATGAAAATGTCAGATTTTAAAAAGCATGTTATTTTGACTCTTGTTCCATGCACAGAATGTGGCACATCCTACAGTACACATTATTTTTTGCAATAGGCTTCTAACGTGTGTTCTAGGAAGTGAATTATACTCTTTCCTTTTCAGAACGTATTTATTTCATATAAGTCAAAGAATATGTTTACAATTAAATACATATGTTAACAAAACTGATTCTCTTTGAACTAAAGAAAGTAGAATTGCTGTGTTGTTATCAGCACATGTGGGCAGATAGAATGTTGAAATTAAGCACACTTTGACATGTGCACAAGTATGCAGTCGAGGCATGCAGTATGGTGGAAATAGTCTGCTTAGGCCTCAGCTGGGCCAGCAGCCCTAACATTGTGAATCTGGCAGTACATTGTCTGTCACCAGAGAAAAGGGAAGGGTTGGGCTGATTCTGTTGTACATTGGGGAATTTCTCACAAACATGGCTTATGTTGATTGGCACCAAGCTCCATTGTTATGCATTATCTTTCTTTGCTATAGTAATGCATTTATAAAGTTATCATTTATTGCAGAGATGTGTCTATTCTATATGCAGTCTGGCTTATTTGTGTAGTACCTGGGCCAGAATGTATTTATTAACAGGTACCCAGCCTTTTATCGTACTTTACTTCATAAGCTTCCAAGTCCAGAGTTCTCGCCACAGAGCAGATGAGTGACACTCATCCACAAGACCTATGCTTGCGTGGAGTTTTGTCAACCAAGCGCCCTCTGGGTCGTTTTTAGTTTTTTTCTTCTGCACCCAGGTAATGCTAAGTGGTGTAGAGTGAGCTAAACACCAAATCGAAGTTTTTTTTAAAGCATATCAAATATACATATTCCACCAGCCAACCAGCTTTTAAAATACTGTAAAGTCCCAGACATAAAATGTCAAACATAAATCGGAACTCTTCAAAGACATAGGGGAAGGGAATAGAAAAGGAAGTAGCAAGTGCATATTACACTCCCACCCGTTCATCGTACAGTTACCGAGAGCCCTCATGCCTCACCCACAGTTAGGCCTAGAGAAGAATGGCTCCAGCCCTGGCACTCAGGCTGCATTTTTAATTGGGATTCATCTAATACATGGTCAGAACAGAAACATGTATGTATTTGGCGAATCACAGCAGGGACTTCATTTGGGGTTTGCCAGGGGTGGCATCTGCTACTGCTGGTTCTCCCTCTGCTACCCCTAGACCTGTCCTTGCTACCCCTGGGACACTGGACAAAGATGGATTGCCAAGAGCAGATATATGTGTTGCACCTGAGAAAGGCAGTTGTAAATGCAGCTAAATGTGCCACAGCTTTTTTCACCTGCAATCTCTTTCTCGCTAGCTGGAGAAATAACAGGAATGCAGGAAAAACCATGAAGCCGCCATCACTAACAGGTTGGCAGTCCATTAGTGAAGCATGCCCGAATGGTTGGGTTCAGAGGCAGGGCTGTCTGTGCAGCTCATACCCAGTACTGTAGAATAAGGAAGGGTATGGGGGCTAGGTCTAGCTAGCTGTGAATGGATAAGAGCAGCCTGCAGTACTCAGTGAAAGCACACCATGAATGCAAATCTCATCGGTGTTTCTCGTTGTCTGCTTTGCACATCCAGTGAGCCACAGGGCCTGTGATGAGAGGGCTGGTTCCCCAGTGGCTTCTGCCACCAATCCTGCCTGGGCAGTGTGTGATCTGACCCAGATCTGCCAGAACTGCATCACAGGCACACTGTAGATAGAAGTAATGTGAGATAATGTACATGAAGTTGCCCTCTGCCTTTGAAATAAACCATCTGAACCATCCGAAATAAACCCCTCGCAAGACAAGGCCGCTGTGTTGTGAGACACAGGTGTGCAGGAGACTGTACCAGTCGGTATGTAATGCGTTGCGCCTACATCCATGTATCTAAACCTTTTTAAAAAGGAGGATCGGACCCTCTGCGGCAAAGCCTTGCGGCCCGTCGGTACGTAATACCTTCTGCCTGCGTCCACGCATCTAAGCCTTTAAAAACCAGGGATCAGACCCTCTGCAACAAAGCCCTCACAGGACAAGGCTGCAGTGTTGTGTGATGCAGGTGTGCAGGAGATGCTGGCCCTTGGTACGTAATACGTTGCACCTACGTTCCCCCATCTAAACCTTTAAAAAACAAGGATCGGACCCTCTGCAGAAAAGCCCTCACAGGACAAGGCCACAGTGTTGTGCGACACAGGTGTTTGGTGACAAAGCGATCGGAACGCAGATTGTGAGCATGCAGTGAAGCCGTCAACCAGTAGTAACCGCAAGGTAAGACAGGTGCTGGTGGGGAATGCACCCATTACTGCCTTCTGCTAAACCACCCTACGCCACGCTTACCTCCATTTCAAGGCATATCTCACCCTGCATTGTTTCTACACATTCATTAGGCTGTAACGCTCACCTGGTATCCACAGGGACATCACTTAGCCTGTTCTGACCTCTTACGACCTAGAACCCTTCCCTGGAGTCTACTCGACTGGAGACTGGGCCTTGTTTTCTTGGAAAGTGTGCTCTCCGTCCTGCTTTCAGCGCAGGGGCACGTTGATTGATGCAGGCTCGTTGCTGCCTAGTTACTTCACTGGCAAGAGTCCGACAGGTAAGTATAATGAGTCTTTTGAACAATTCTCTAACTTCGTTCCTTTCCTTCCTTAGATGATGGCCGGCATACGGGGATGGCGACGTGCTGCTGAGATGAGTAGCGCTGAAGGTGAGTGAGAGCGCGATGTGCGATGCAACCCTTTAGTATTTGTATTGAACTGAGTTCTTTTTCTGTGTCTTTTAGGGGCCGTGACGTTTTCAGCGTGGATGCTGGTTATGAAGAAGAAATGTGGTGAGTAAGCGTGGTATGCAGCGCCTCTACATGTTTCCACGCTAACCTGGAGTGTCTTTTCTCTCTTGCAGATGGATGAGAAGTTCCGGAGACAGAGTTCCCCCAGAGCGGCTGGGATTCAGGTAAGCGTTTGAAGCTCGTACAGTCTTTAAAAATAAGTGAAGATTTGCTGAATGCTTACTAATGCCTTTTTTCTGTTCTTTTCTCTTTTCCTTAGGAAGCAACGTGCCGGGATGGGAATGACACCGCCGAAGATGCCCGCAGAACAGAAGAAGCGATGAATGATGGGAAGAAGTGCTGCAACGTAACGCTGTTCCTAACATTGTTCTTGTTCTTGCAGGAGCTGAGTGCAGAAGAAAGATGCAGGCCTACTGGAGACCGATCCGAACACGGTGAGTGTCACGCTGCAGGTGCAGAAACAACAAAGCATGTTTCTCAGCCTGTGGTTTAAATAGTCTCTGGGTATCCCAGGTGTCTCTGGGCTGAACCACACCCAAAAGACTAGACTGCACATGCAGTTCTGGGAACCGAAATATGTAGGGGCATCCCTCTTGTCCCCATCAATGCACTACAAGTCCAATCCCCAATGTTATCCTATGGGAGTGAGTGAGTCTGGTGCCACAAGTGCCAAGTCTGACTCCAAGTGGGTCTTTGGAGGGATGGAGAGGCCCTTGAGGGCCATGTAGCTGATCGTGGCCTGGCTCCAGCCTGACATCTTGGAGGGCTGGGGTCATGAGGGGCAGGAATCATGACAGCACTCCCCCCCAAGGCCCTTCTCAAGGTGGCTCTTCTGTCTGGTCCTGGTTTGTTTGGATGGTTTTGATGAAATCGTCTAAGCAAGCGAGGTACATGGATGTACTCACAAGGATCCCATGTCCTGTCTTGTGGACCATACACCCTCCAGTTTACTAAGTAGTATAATTTGGATCTGACGTTCTTTGAATCCAGGATGTCCTTCACTTTGAATTCTGGCTCCCCGGCGACTACTACTGGCTGCGGTGGCGTTGCTACCCCGGTCCCAGGTTGAACAGGTTTAAAGAGAGACACGTGGAACACAGGATGAATCCGCATGTTTGACGGCAAAGCTAGTCTGACCGCCACAGGATTTATCACAGAGGTGACGGTGAATGGACCCAGTTATCTTGGATGGAAAGTTTGGGTTCCTTTAATGGACACGTGTTTAAACACCAGCCAGACTTTGTCTCCCACTTGGTAGTTGGGGGCCTTTGCTCGTGTTGATCAGCAAACTTCTTTTGGTGAGTCTTAGCTTGAAGTAGGTGTTCAGCTGCCCTTTTAAAGGTTTGAGAAATGGCCATGTGCAAGGTTTTGACTGCTGGCATTTCCAGGGTTGTAGTGAAAGGGGCCCCTAGGGGTCCCTTACGTCTATGGAAACAAGGCGAGTCACCACACACGATAGATACGCCAGACACGAGGTTGTATTCCCAAAGCTAGGGTTTATTGCAAAGCAAAAGTCTCAGTTGGCCAACTCGGTCTCACGCCACGCGACGTGTATCTCTAGACCTCGAGGGATGCAAGAGAGTGAATTACGTACATCAGTTACATATATACAAAATGCATATCAATCAGCTATGACATGTTTAACACCCCCCTTTATTGGGTTTCTTTGAACTTGGTGTGATGATGGACATTTTCGACAACTATGATACCTTCAAACATCTATTCTAGTAACAATTTGCAATTTATGAGTGCGGAGGTATCTTTCAATTGTTGAACAGAACACAGCGCTTCTGTTCTTGGAAGCGAGCTACATACGGGGGGAGAGTTGCATTCCAGAACTTGCTATGAGGTGCTATTCGTGTCCTGGGAGCCGACACGCTCTATTGGGGCTCAGCAAAGGGGGGCCGTAAGAAGATCATAATTCAAGCCTTTAGCTGCTTTATTCTAATATATTCTACCATATAACGAGACTGGCTGGCAGCTGCGAAATGATTAAATGCCCTGCAGCTCCACTTCAAGGCTACATTCGGGAGGGAGCCGGGCATTCTTCCTGGCGCTGCCTACGTTGTGTTTCAACAAACTCTTGTTATCCTCGCGGCCCTGCGGCCTTGTCCTTTTACATGCAGACAACAATGTTTTACAGTCGAGCAGTGTAAGCAGAAAATGTACTGCGAAGCAATAAGAACAGAAAGCAATGAGCAATGATTAGAAAACAAAATGGCGATTCTTGTTACGTCAAAATGGCCGTTCATTGGCAAACTCAGAAACCTATATTCTGTCATATCGTGCATGAGACGGTTGGCCCACGGCCATCAAAATACTTTTGCGGTCACACAGTAGAGGTATCCATTTTTCTAGACTGACAAACCCTCCTTTGGCCGTATGCCAAACATCTCATCTATTTATTGAAACCTCCTATAGTGATGATGAGTCTGAAGTACTTATGTCTGAATTTTGCATGCTATCGTAAACATCATATTTGTAAGAGGATTCAATTCAGCACTACAGCTAAGTTAACGCCTAGTCTAGAATACTGAATGAAAACCCTTATTGATATATCTTTAGGTCCAGTTCATGCGTTCTGGATGACTACCCCTGTATAACACCCCTCTCTTGGAATCCCCCTGACCCCACTGAGCCAAGAAGTAGTTCTGTTTTGCAAGTTTAAAAGGTTTATTTGATAATTTAAAATAGATATATATATCACGCTTTATAATAAATTAATAATTGAATAGCACACTTAATCTGATATGATAAAGATCAACAACGGAGAATCTGGCACTAGCACACTTCTTATAATCAATAAGGAGTTGACATGAAATGGATAAGGTAGCACACTGGTAAATAGGTACAGAAGTATAATGTGGTAGAGAATGCTTTATAGGGTTCAAGGAAATGCAAGGTTGAATGAATGAAATGCAGTATCGAAAACAACTTGATATGATTTCAGCAAAACAATGTAATCACTTTTCTCTGGCTATTCACTCCCCCCCTCTTTATGCAATGCAAGGGAATGGGAGGAAAGCACACAGTTCTCAGAAATGCAATCAATGTAATCAGTTCAATCCCCCCCAAGCTTAGACAACAGAAGTTTAAAACACAGATAGGAGTTTTGAAAACACAGGCCCAAATGCTTTGATATGTGCTAGCAATGGATGAGAAATATGCTGGAAATGCTTTTTAATTCCCTTTCAGAGGTTCAGGGTGAGTGGTATCTAGTTAATATTAGTCCAGGCTCACACTAGCAATGAGGCAGGGATAGTTAGCAGGTTAAACGAATTTCTGGCAAATGGAAGGCAAGCAGCAGCAGTTTTTACATGTGAAGAAATTTGCAAATCGCGGTAAAATTCGCGAATGCGTGTTCCGCGATTGCGGTAAAACTATAAGGGGTAGGAATGCGGTTCTAGGTGCGATTCAAAGCTAAGATTCTAAGCTTTCAAATAAAAGTTATTGCAAGTCTCTAGCACAAACGGTTGCGGAGATATGAGCGATTTTGTGAAGGTCGTTTTTCAGATTTGAAATTTTAAAGTTCAAAAAGACAAGTGCAGCTTGCGACTAGAAAATGACAAGTGACAGCTTTACAAATGACAGGTGACAGTTAGGAGGCAGTTCTACTTAGATTAAATAGATTGAATTATATTATTTTAACTAAGAGATTGGTTCTGCACAGTTTTCTAGGTACTCACACTATATTCTTGAGTGAAATGGGCCTCATCACGGATCTGGTCAGGGTTTTAGACTGGACTCTGGTCTGGTCTGGTCTGGCCTCTGCACTTCACAGTGATCTGGGTCAGCTCTCTCTGCTGGTCTGGGTCTCTCTGGGTACAGCACTGCTTTCTCTCTGGTCTGGATAGATTGAAGTCTCTAGTTTGGCTTTCTGGAGGTTGATGAATTTGAAGTTTGGATCTCTGGATGTTGTATGGTCCGGCAGAGTGCGTTGCAGCAAATGGAATTGAAGGTCCCTATCTGTCCTGTCTGTCTGCTTTTATGTGTTTAGAATGTGGGTGTGTTCTAGCATCACTTACCCTACCTCTCTCTCAGCTTCTAATTGGTCAAACTTCCATTTATCATTTGATTGGGGAATGAACTGTGAGTCAGAGTGATGTCATTTTACAGCCTGCAGAAAGTCCACTCCTCCTGTCAACTTACACACAAATCTAGATTTGAAACAAATACATATTTGCAGAGGTACATATTGTTTTAAAATCATATGCACCCATCATGCATTACAGGAGGTATCCCCTGTTCAAACTCTGCTCTTCCTGGGAGCTTGCATTCAGAAATGGCACATATTTCACTTTTTAACTGATTTTGCAATTTCTGACATTGACCCAACTTTACATACATGTGCGCAGGGAGTACGGACATTAACTGATGAAGTTTCAGATTTTTAACATGCATACATTTAGAGTTATCCCCACTTTTCCGCTGACACCCCCCTGAACATACCACCGGTTCTAAAAACCTCTTAAACTGTGGGCAGAAAAATCACAAGAATTATGGTATCATTTATAAAATTTTCACATGTCCGCTCTATGAGTTATTCATCTTTTTAAAGTTATGTTCTGGCTCCAAAGGGGTGTGGTTTACCCTCAGCACAAGATTGAATTTCTGGTTAATCCAGTTCTGCCAAGCCAGCTTGCTCTCACAGGCAGTGCCCCTCCCAACTCCTGCCAAGAGGAAGCTACATTTTACGACTGCGGTAACAAAAACCCTTGCCTGAGTGAAGAGGGCTTTGTTCACTCTCCTGCAGGGCACAGGTAATTCAATTATCAGATAGATGGCATATCCTTAGTGTGGGCAGCAAAAGGAAGGTTGGCCTGGGAACACAGTGGTGACTCAAGTTTCACTCCTGATGGGGGTAGTTGCCAGGCAGAATTCAGTTCCTTAAGCCAAGTTTCAGATAAAAATGTCACTTTTTGTTCCCCAGTCCCTGCATTCAAATAAAACTAAACATTTTTACATATGCAGCTAGAAGGCTGATTCTAAGTTTAAAACTGTGACATTTAAACAGTTACAAAGGCCTGTGACACCAAACATAGCTCACTCATTTAATCTAAACATTTTCGATTTTAGTGTCTTTAAATCCAGTGCAACTTAAACTGCTGACTCCATAGCAGTTTTGTTATAAGCATTGTTTTGGGCTCTTCATTTCCCAGATTTTGTAGGCACACAACACTCCATTCTACCAAATGTCTGCTGGTGTCCAGTGAGTTTTTAGATGTGTTGCAATGTTTAAAATAGACAGTTTGAGCCTGCCTTCAGAGAAACACAGGGTGGTTTTAAACTGCCGGCTTTTGGATAGTGGTGAGTACTGGTACTGCACCCATTTTGGGGATTTAAGAAAATGAATTCCCAACAATTCTAGGTTGCATTTGGCAATCAGCATTGCCATTCCCAATGGTTTCAGACTACTGTGTGGGTAGTCCAATGGTGGTTTTAGGCAGTTTCCTTCTGTGCCCATAACATCGGCAAAAATGAGTGGCAGCCTATTCTTCATGCATTGCCCTGTGCATTTTCTGGGAAGCTCTGGCCATCATGAGGTTTTCCATGTCAGTACTGCACAGTTTTGAGGTAGGGCTCGGATGCATGGGTAAATACATCCCACAAGCCCCCCTCTTGCGATGGCCATTCTATTTCACGAATGGGACTCGCAAGACCTGGGATGTTTCCTCATCTTCTTCCAATAGATGGCACAGTTCAGCATCTTTTCCTCCATCCGGTCGGATCGATCGGTTCTCCTCGCCGGTCCTGATGGCAGTATTGGGCGGTCCACTGGGCCCATTGGATCTTCGTTCCCGGTCTCCGGATCGTCCTTCTTGGTCATTCTTCATGGTTTCATCTCTCCTAGGATGATAAAGCAAAAGCGGCAATATCTACTCCTAGACGATTTTTTTTTTTTTCCACCACTGTTGAGATAGTGGGGCAGCATATGCATTTTATCATAATGAAACATTGCATTCTTATTTTAAAAAAAAAACAGTATAACTAAGAGACAGTTTCATGCAAATCACAATATTTTAGAGACTAGATGTGGTATGTTTTATGATTGGAACTGAATTAGTCTGAGACAGTACCTGCTAGGATTCCAGAGGATTCCTCCAGTTGTTGCAGAGTGTGCCTGGGATGGCAACATTTCAACTGGTTTATGTGGACCCACTTGTCTTCCCCCGCTGCCAAAGGACCTTTGGGGATGTGGATTTTGTAGGCCACAGGGGAGATTTTGTCGATGATCTCAAAGGGTCCCTTCCATGTAGGCAAAAATTTGCGCTGCTTGGCCTGGTTCCTTTGGAAGTTGTATAGATAGACCCGGTCCCCCACCTGATATTCCTTCCTGGAAGTTTTCAGGTCATAGTGGGTCTTCATGCTATCAGCTGATCTTTCTAGATTCCGCTGAGCATAAGCAAAAGCATGTTGGAGGTGTTTCCTTAAATTCTCCACATACTCATGAGTAGTGGAGGCATTTATCAGTGTCTGCTCTTGGGTCCTATAGAGCAAATGCTGAGGAAGCACCATCTTGCGTCCAGTCATCAACTCAAATGGTGACATTTTGGTTGCAGATGAAGGGGTAGATCTGATGGCCATTAGGACCAGAGGTAATCGGATATCCCAACTTGGCCCAGAATCTGCCACAAACTTCTTTAATATGCTCACAATTGTCCGGTTATATCTCTCTACTGCCCCAGAAGAAGCTGGTCTATAAGCAATATGCAGCTTTCTCTTGACCCCCAGTATCTCCCACATCTTTGTCATTACTTCACTGGTGAAGTGGCTACCTCTGTCTGACTCAATCCTTTGAGGTAGACCAAAACGGGAAAAGATGTGGTTAATCATCAAGGCAGCTGCAGTTTCTGCCTTGCAATTTGGGGCTGGGAGACATTCCACCCACTTGGTAAACAAGCATGTCACAGTCAACATGTACTTATTCCCCCTAGCCGAGCGAATCACAGGGCCTACAAAGTCGATTTGTAAATCTGACCATGGCAGTGTCATTCCCCTCTTTTGTAAAGGCGCCCGGTGCGTAAGGGAGGATGGCTGAAATTGTGCACACACAAGACACCCCTTCAAGTATTGGTTGAGGTCCTGGCCCACGTGTGGCCAGTATGCAACCTCTCTTAAGATTTCCAATGTTGTGTGAAACCCCCTATGACCGGCAGTAGCCGCATCATGGGCGTGACTTAACATCAGGCTTCGGAATGAGGTAGGAACCACCCACTGATCGTGGCCAGCTTTGGATTTCCTTACCAACAAACCGTCTTGGATCCGGAACATTTTTGGACATTTCATCAACACTCTTAGGTCCTCTTTCCCAATGTAATCGGTATCCGTCAGGGGAAAGTTCTCAGGGTCCTCAAGGTGCTGGTAGAATTTACCAATAATTGGATCCCCCTTCTGAGCGGTAATCAAATCAGCATCAGGGGTCTCCTTACTCCATTGTGCAATTGAAAGGTCGTTGTGAGCATTTGTCTGGGACCTAGTGATAGCAGTGACCTGGATTTCCCCCAACAGGGACTCAATCTCAATTTGATCCCCTTGGATGGCCCCGGTCTTGGCCAGCTGATCAGCTAAGTCATTTCCAGTTTTGTCTGGTCCCTCTACTTTGGAATGACCCTTGATCTTTTTCCAATAGATGGTCATCTCATTCGAGGTGACCAGATCATCAATGTTTTGGATCAACTTCCCATGTTTCAAGGGTTTGTTGTTAGCACATAACATGCCTCTGGTTTTCCAATTAACCAGGTGCTCCACGAACCCGTTCCGTACATAATCCGAATCTGTGATTATGACCAGTTCGTGGAGTTGATGCTGGACAGCAGTGAGGATGGCCTGATGCACAGCCATCAATTCTGCCACCTGACTACTTCGGGGACCAATTTTGTATCCAGCGGAGGGTTCTGGGGACTCATTCACCCATGCATTCCCTACGCCGGCCACCAGTTCTTTCTCCCCGTCGTTGTCAACATGGTAAGAGCATCCATACACATAGACAGTGGGCATTCCCTCACACTTGTCCTCTTCGAAGACTTTGTGGGGGGAATTAAGGTATGCCTCCATGTTGTCCTTTATTTTTAGACTTTCGTCCTCGAGACAGTTTTCTCTGGCACAATCATGCAAGTCAGCCAGACCTTGCGCGAGGGGACTCTTCTTGTTTTGGCCATATCTGACCTCTACAGGAAAGCCTTGCATTGACAGAATCCAGGAAGTAATTCGGGAATTACTCACATTTCCGGCCCGGATTCTGTCACTTTGGAGATATTGCAGAGGCTGGTGTGGAGTCTCCACTATGATGTGTTCCCCCTGGATAAACGGGCGGTAATTCTTCAATGCCCACACCGTTGCCAGGAGTGCCTTCTCACAATCGTTGAATTTTTCCTCCACAGAGGATAAAGTTTTGCTCGCATAGGAGATTACTTTATTGACCTTGTCATGCTTTTGATATAATACTGCCGTCAAGCACGTATTAGAGAACCCTGTCTCCAGGAAGAACTCCTTGTTTCTGACCGGGTAAGCTAGGCAAGGCGCTTGTGAGAGGCTTCTTTTGAGTTGTTTTACTGCCTCGGCTTGTTCTGGACCCCATTCCCACTTGACCCCCCCCTTTAGGAGATGAATCAGGGGTCGGGTGATCTCTGCGTAGCCCTCAATGAACTTTCTGCTGTAATTAGTCAGTCCAAGGAGGCTCCTTAGTTCCCGCAGAGTTGTGGGGTCTTTCAGTTTCTGAAGTGCTTCCACTTTCTTTTCCTGGGGACAAAGACCCTGAGGAGTAATCTCATGCCCCAAGAAGTTAACACGGGTTTTACACCACTGTGCTTTCTGAAAGGAAAGTTTTGCTCCGGCGGCCCTCAACTGTGCCAGAACATAACGGATCTCCGCTATGTGTTCCTCGACAGTTGAGCTTTTGATGAGGACATCATCTACATAAGCCAGGTTACCCCTTGCACCCAAGTCAGGCATGGCCTTGTGTAGAAAAATGTTGAATTCATTGCCGGAGTTGAGGTATCCGAAGGGAGTCCGGGTCCAGGTGTACTGCTGGCCCCCAAAGGTAAAAGCCAGCTTGTATTGGTCCTCCCTACTGACAGGCACAGTCCAGTATCCATTGGTCAGGTCTATTGCAGTGAATACCTGTGACCCCTGGATCTGGGCCAGCCCTTGGTCAATGTAGGGCAGAGGCCATCGGGAAGTATGGACCCGTTTGTTGAGCTCCCTAAGGTCGGCGCAGAGTCTCCACTGGCCGTTTGGCTTCAATATTCCCAGCACCGGATTATTGAAGGTGCTGTGGACGGGACGGATTATTCCCCGGGACTCAAGGTTCTTAATTATTTCAGTAAGGGACTCCATTGATGCGAGAGGCAAGCGATATTGCTTCACAAACACAGGAGTCATGCCAGGGTCCGTGGGGATTGTTGTTGTGTGGATGTCAGTGCGACCACAGTCATAGGAGTCTACCGCAAAGAGATCTTGGAAATCCAAGAAAACTTGTTTCAACTTTTGCTTTTGTTCCAGAGTCACACAGGCATCAGCTAGGTTGACTCTCTCTTCCACCATCTGCCTGAAGCCTGGAAAGACTTCTGGTTTGGCTATTTCAGCGGCCTCCTCCAGCTGGGTGGAGAAGTCCCTGGTCAGAGTGCTGATTTGGACTGGAGGCTTCAGGTGGGAAAGGCAGCCCTCATGGACCTGGAAAATCACCTCATCCCTCCTGAAGTCACAAGTCACATCTTCCTTACCATAGGGGCAGGAAGTGTACACCAGGAAGTTCCCCCCATGCCGGGTAAAAATTCTGTCTGGTGTTGCGTTGTCCTCACTGTCACTGTCAAAACAGTCCTTGGGGATTGGTCCTAACAGTTCATTTACAAGATCAATGGAGAAATGTCGCTCATCAACCGCCATTCCAATAATGGTGCCTGCGGCTAGAGTAATACTCTTTAAGTCGCTGTTATCCACCTCTATTGGAATGGTGTCATGTTCTATGTTGACTAATGGAGTTGGGTTTACCCCCAACCCTTGCTGTTGGAGAGAAGCATTTAGATGTATGTAAGCATCAGGGTTTTTCAACTCTTGTCCCCTTTTAACTTTCACTTCCAGGGAGAATTGTCGGGTCCTTTCTGGGATGGTGACTTCCTCTTTAACCTGAATTTCAACTGCATAAGGTAGCAATTGAGCTGACCTAAATGCTTTTTCTGGATCATCAAAGCCCATGGGATTATCCGCTAATCGGGACCAAGCTTTGAAGTTTATTAGGTCCAAACTAATTTCAAAGCGATTGAGAATGTCACTGCCTAAGTAAAAGGCGGCAGGGACGTCTCGCACGACCCAACAATTGTGGACTATGCTCTTGTTGCCAATGGAGATTTTGAGCATACACCTGCTTGGCAGGAGATGTTTTGAATTGGGTGCTTCCAGGTCCATTTCCCATTTGTCTATCAGTTTGAAGGTGGGAATGGCTGGATCTTTTGGAAGTTGGCGAAACATGGCTTCGCTGATGAAGCTCTTACCGTTGTTCACACACACTCGAGCGAGAACAGAGTCCTTCCCATCATTTAACTGAACAGGGATGAACAACTGCTCTCCAATTTGCTGAATATCAGCCAGGCTTTGAGCTGATTTCACATCTTTCTGGACTATAGGAGTGGGAGTTTCAGATTGTGGATTGGTATAGAATTTCAGAGTGTTTCCTTCCAGCGTGGAGTACCACTTTAGACTGGAAGGCAGGTTGATTTTCAGAAATAGAGAGGACCCCCCATCACCAGTCTGTTGTCCTACTGCTATTACTGTCACGTCTGGAATTTGGTTGTTCTGGAAGTGAAATTCTACTTGGTCAGATTTTTGTTCAACCATGTGGCAGGTGCCGTTTAAACTAACATGGTTGACACACTGTTTTAATTTTATTGGTCGGCTAGTCTGGGTCCAGAGGACCTTGTTTACACAATCTATTAGGGGTGACAACCTTCTCAGGAGGTCATTCCCTAGTAAACAAGGGGTGCCCTCCGGGGTCACAACTATGACCGGGTGTTTCAACTTGTGTCGCCCAATTTTAATGTCCAAGTCTGCAGTCCCCTCAACGGGAATTTCCTTCCCGTCAAAGTTCTGTAGTTGTCCCGGAAGAGAGGTGAGAGGAATTTGGTAATTCTCTCCCCTTCCTGCATTCAGTTCGTCAAAGGCCCTTCTGGACAGAAGGGTAGCTTGAGATCCAGTGTCCACCAGTGCCGAGATTGTACCCTGCCCCTGTACTTGTACCGGGGCATAATATCTTCCCTCCTTCTCCTCAAGGGGGCACAGGTAATGTACATTTTTGGACAACTGGTGGGCTAACTTTCTGGTTTTGGACATTGCTAGCGAAGAGATTTGGGCAGAATTCTTTGGAGAGTCTTGGGAATCTGAAAGAAAAATTTGGCAACTGGAGATCAGCGCCATTGTGGGTTCCCCTGGTTCCAGTTCTGGGCCGCCCCCCCCTTTTTGGAGGCAGTCCCCAGGATGGGTTTGAACCAGGGGATTTTCTTGCTGTTGGTTCTGGGATGAGATGGTGGGCGGCGGTAGCTCAGTCTCCACATCTCCCCAGTCTGGATTTGCATCCCTAGGGACCCATTTTTCTTTGGGGGGAGTTCCCCCCTCTCTGAAGGAGAAGATCCTTTCCCCAGGATCCTCTGAGGATCCCTCTCCCTCAAATTGGAAGATCTGTACCTCCTCCTCAAACTGAGTCTGTTTGGGTCTTTTGTTTCTCCTACCCCCCCTCTGCTCCTTAGGAGGCAGACTTTCAGGGGCAAGAGATTTCGTTTCCGGTTCCTGGGTTTCCAGGGGCTGTTTACAAGTGAGGAAGGAAGCTTCCTCCAAGGCTTTACACCCCCCTTCCCTTTGTGCCTCCTCCCTGGGAACCGGTGAGTTATCGGGGTGCTGCCCCCGTCATTGTTCTGGAGCACCAGGTCCAGAGTTGGGTGCGTTCTGCGCCGGCACGCCCATCTGAGGGTTCTGCTGAGCCCTCAGTATGTGACCCAGATCCCGCGCCATGTTTTGAACCTGGCGCTCTAACTGGGAAACCCGCTCAGGCTGATAAGGGGCCCTGTTTTCTCCCCTGGGCTGATCCCGGGAAGGGTAGCTATCCCTCCTCTGGTAATACCCCGGGTTGGGAAGATTTGGGTACCCCTCCACCCTTGGCCTCCCCTCTCCCGGATTCAGTGGTCTGGGCTCAGGGAATTGGGGAAAGAAGGATGGATGGTTTTGGGGCTGAAAGTTGGGTGGATACCTGGGGAAAAAGTTCTGCCCAGGATTTGGAGAGTTTCTGCCCTCCGGTGGGAAGTTAGGAGGGAAGTTCCCTGGGTTAGGTGCTTGGCTGGATCCCCCCCCTTGGGCTGGAGGAGTCCACACATAACCCAGGATGGGTCTGTTTCCCTTGTAACGGGGACTTACATAATCAGGAGAGCGAGGGACCCCATTTGTGGGGCTGCCTCCCTGGCTCCCTGTCTGTGACTGGCCCGAGGACCTTCTGGGCCTAGCATTATTAGGTGCAGGTAGGTTTTTAGGCCCCCCCATCTCCAAATCTAAAACGGGGGTGACCTTTACCTCTGCCACCTTGGCAGCAGCAGGGGTGGTGTTGGCTTTGGGGTTTTTCTGGGCATTACTTTTGCTATCTACCGGTTTCTGCACCTCATAGATCCGGGTAGCCTGTTCAATGACCCAGTCTAAAGATCTTTTCTCGTGAAAATCCCTCACGAGCTGGGTCATGATATATTTGGGCAAGGCATGGAAAAACGTATTAATAAATTCCCTGCTATCTGTGCGCACCCTTCTTGTGGTCTGTGCAAAAGCACGCTTTAACTCCTGCACAAATTCTTGTGGGGCCTGATCCTCCCCACATTGCAAATTGTAGGCTGCCTTGCGAGCCTCTTGAGGATTTCTGTGAACAGAAAAATGTTTCAGGATGGCCGCCTTATATGTGGACCATCTTAAATGATTTTGGTCCTCCAGCCCCGCAAAGAAACTGGAGTATTCCGGGGAGAATGTCCACTTTACATATTGAATACAGCTTTGGCTGTCCTTCAAATGGAAAGTCTCCATCATTTGTTCAAACAACTCTAAGTGCTCCCAAACAGAATACTTAGCGTTCTTATGGTAAGGCGTGATGACGCTCCTGATCGCCTTAATCTGCTTTAAGGGGTCCTTAAGCAAGGCCCTTTTTGCCTTATTGGCCTTTTTGGTTCGGGTAACCCTTGTCCATTCATCCTCGGACTCAGAGGCACTGCTCCCAGAGGTTCCCGTCTGATCTTCCAGGTTTTCCCGGATTCTGCGAGCCTGGGAATGGCTGGCAGAATGTGGGGACCTGGTCTCCTGTGTCCTGCGCAGTTCAGAGGAGTCTTCAGATTCCTCCTTGCTGCCAGGATTTGATGGGTACCCCCTCCACTGACCTAACTGGGCAGAGGTTTTCAGGATGCCCTTAATGGGCCTACTCTCCTGGGGTTCCCCACTGAACTGTACTGTACTTGGGTGCCCATACCCGGATGCCCACCCCTCCATTCCTGAGTGGTACTGGCCTATGAGCCCCATACTTTTAGCTGGATAGTAATCTGCCATCCCTGTGGCCCTGTGCTCATGTGCACCAGGGGACATGGGGGTGGCAGAGTCCAGGGACTGAGAGGTATGAGGGCCTCTGGTACTAGGGCTCCTGAGGTTATGCTCCGGAGTTTCCATTTCCCAGCGAACCTCATCTCTATCCGCCCCTGCTCCCTGTTGCAATGCAAGAGCCTGCATTTGTGCCTTCAGTTCCTCTGTTAAGGCCTTACTCGCCTCTATCAGTTTCTCCTGCATCGCTACCTGTTGCTGGAGCCTATCATTGTGTTGACAGAGGGCCTCATTCTCCCTCTGTGCTTCCTGGTTGGTCCTGGAGAACTGGGCCAGTCTTTGCTGCAGGAGGTTTACCTCCTGGGCAATGTCCCTATTGGCCTGCTCCTTTCTTGCTAGAGCATCTTCCACCCTTCTGGTGTGCTCTACCAAGTTCTGGTTTTCTTTTTGGAGATCACCCAGCCCCTGGAGGGCCAGGTGATTTTCTTCAATTTCCTTTTTTAAGTGGCAGACTTCCTGGCCAATGGCGTCTCTTTCCTGACTAAGAGCCTGCATTTGTGCCGCCAGGTCGTCCCTTTGCCGTTGAAGGGCACCAGCTTTTTGGCGCTCCTCATCAAACTCTGCCTGGGTATCCAGGTCTTTCAGAATCAGTTTATTGCTCTCCTCTTTCTCTCTGTCTAGTTGGATTTGCAGGGTGGCTACCTGCTCTGTGCATGCCCTGTTGAAATTGATCTGTTGCTCCAGCTTTTTCTGGTTCTGCAGTAAGGAGTCCAAACTGTCTTGGTGCTCCTTCTGCAGGGCCAGAAATCGGGTATCCTGGTCTGTCTTTTCCTGTTGTAGGATGCCCATATCCTCTTTTATTTTAATGATATATTGCCTACTATCATTTTCTGCCTCCTGGCTCCTCTGCAGCCTCTGCTCAGAAGAGTCCAGATCAGATTGGGCCTTCTGTAATGCCATCTGTTGCCTATTTGCCAGATTTTGGCTTTCAGCACATCTATCCTGCATGTCTCCCATATATAGGTACAGGTATGCTGCTATCCTGGCAATCTTATTGTGTTCCTCTTTGGCTTTAGGAGCCATATATAGTTCACTCAGGGCCACATGTAAGGGACCCTGATCTCTATATATATCTGACCCTGTTTCAGTGACCTGTTGTGTGATGGCCTGCAACCACACATCCTGGCCCTGTTCGGTCCATTCACCTCTCACAAATAGCTTATGCAAGAGGTGCTCTCTGGCTATTTTCATGTCTACTAAGGTCGTCATTCTAGAGATTGGTCTCTGTCCTGACTTACAGAAGTTTGTATTTTATTTTTGCAGAACAGAACTTTTCTTGGAGTGTCCCTTTTGAGGAATGCTTCACAGCGTAATGCAGCGTGGTGATCCGACCGGATGTATGTATCCCGTCAGTTAGCACACTGTATTAAGCTGCACAAGTGGTAAATCTAACCCAACGTCTCGGCTCGAGCCCCCAATTTGTAAGAGGATTCAATTCAGCACTACAGCTAAGTTAACGCCTAGTCTAGAATACTGAATGAAAACCCTTATTGATATATCTTTAGGTCCAGTTCATGCGTTCTGGATGACTACCCCTGTATAACACCCCTCTCTTGGAATCCCCCTGACCCCACTGAGCCAAGAAGTAGTTCTGTTTTGCAAGTTTAAAAGGTTTATTTGATAATTTAAAATAGATATATATATCACGCTTTATAATAAATTAATAATTGAATAGCACACTTAATCTGATATGATAAAGATCAACAACGGAGAATCTGGCACTAGCACACTTCTTATAATCAATAAGGAGTTGACATGAAATGGATAAGGTAGCACACTGGTAAATAGGTACAGAAGTATAATGTGGTAGAGAATGCTTTATAGGGTTCAAGGAAATGCAAGGTTGAATGAATGAAATGCAGTATCGAAAACAACTTGATATGATTTCAGCAAAACAATGTAATCACTTTTCTCTGGCTATTCACTCCCCCCCTCTTTATGCAATGCAAGGGAATGGGAGGAAAGCACACAGTTCTCAGAAATGCAATCAATGTAATCAGTTCAATCCCCCCCAAGCTTAGACAACAGAAGTTTAAAACACAGATAGGAGTTTTGAAAACACAGGCCCAAATGCTTTGATATGTGCTAGCAATGGATGAGAAATATGCTGGAAATGCTTTTTAATTCCCTTTCAGAGGTTCAGGGTGAGTGGTATCTAGTTAATATTAGTCCAGGCTCACACTAGCAATGAGGCAGGGATAGTTAGCAGGTTAAACGAATTTCTGGCAAATGGAAGGCAAGCAGCAGCAGTTTTTACATGTGAAGAAATTTGCAAATCGCGGTAAAATTCGCGAATGCGTGTTCCGCGATTGCGGTAAAACTATAAGGGGTAGGAATGCGGTTCTAGGTGTGATTCAAAGCTAAGATTCTAAGCTTTCAAATAAAAGTTATTGCAAGTCTCTAGCACAAACGGTTGCGGAGATATGAGCGATTTTGTGAAGGTCGTTTTTCAGATTTGAAATTTTAAAGTTCAAAAAGACAAGTGCAGCTTGCGACTAGAAAATGACAAGTGACAGCTTTACAAATGACAGGTGACAGTTAGGAGGCAGTTCTACTTAGATTAAATAGATTGAATTATATTATTTTAACTAAGAGATTGGTTCTGCACAGTTTTCTAGGTACTCACACTATATTCTTGAGTGAAATGGGCCTCATCACGGATCTGGTCAGGGTTTTAGACTGGACTCTGGTCTGGTCTGGTCTGGCCTCTGCACTTCACAGTGATCTGGGTCAGCTCTCTCTGCTGGTCTGGGTCTCTCTGGGTACAGCACTGCTTTCTCTCTGGTCTGGATAGATTGAAGTCTCTAGTTTGGCTTTCTGGAGGTTGATGAATTTGAAGTTTGGATCTCTGGATGTTGTATGGTCCGGCAGAGTGCGTTGCAGCAAATGGAATTGAAGGTCCCTATCTGTCCTGTCTGTCTGCTTTTATGTGTTTAGAATGTGGGTGTGTTCTAGCATCACTGACCCTACCTCTCTCTCAGCTTCTAATTGGTCAAACTTCCATTTATCATTTGATTGGGGAATGAACTGTGAGTCAGAGTGATGTCATTTTACAGCCTGCAGAAAGTCCACTCCTCCTGTCAACTTACACACAAATCTAGATTTGAAACAAATACATATTTGCAGAGGTACATATTGTTTTAAAATCATATGCACCCATCATGCATTACAGGAGGTATCCCCTGTTCAAACTCTGCTCTTCCTGGGAGCTTGCATTCAGAAATGGCACATATTTCACTTTTTAACTGATTTTGCAATTTCTGACATTGACCCAACTTTACATACATGTGCGCAGGGAGTACGGACATTAACTGATGAAGTTTCAGATTTTTAACATGCATACATTTAGAGTTATCCCCACTTTTCCGCTGACACCCCCCTGAACATACCACCGGTTCTAAAAACCTCTTAAACTGTGGGCAGAAAAATCACAAGAATTATGGTATCATTTATAAAATTTTCACATGTCCGCTCTATGAGTTATTCATCTTTTTAAAGTTATGTTCTGGCTCCAAAGGGGTGTGGTTTACCCTCAGCACAAGATTGAATTTCTGGTTAATCCAGTTCTGCCAAGCCAGCTTGCTCTCACAGGCAGTGCCCCTCCCAGCTCCTGCCAAGAGGAAGCTACATTTTACGACTGCGGTAATAAAAACCCTTGCCTGAGTGAAGAGGGCTTTGTTCACTCTCCTGCAGGGCACAGGTAATTCAATTATCAGATAGATGGCATATCCTTAGTGTGGGCAGCAAAAGGAAGGTTGGCCTGGGAACACAGTGGTGACTCAAGTTTCACTCCTGATGGGGGTAGTTGCCAGGCAGAATTCAGTTCCTTAAGCCAAGTTTCAGATAAAAATGTCACTTTTTGTTCCTCAGTCCCTGCATTCAAATAAAACTAAACATTTTTACATATGCAGCTAGAAGGCTGATTCTAAGTTTAAAACTATGACATTTAAACAGTTACAAAGGCCTGTGACACCAAACATAGCTCACTCATTTAATCTAAACATTTTCGATTTTAGTGTCTTTAAATCCAGTGCAACTTAAACTGCTGACTCCATAGCAGTTTTGTTATAAGCATTGTTTTGGGCTCTTCATTTCCCAGATTTTGTAGGCACACAACACTCCATTCTACCAAATGTCTGCTGGTGTCCAGTGAGTTTTTAGATGTGTTGCAATGTTTAAAATAGACAGTTTGAGCCTGCCTTCAGAGAAACACAGGGTGGTTTTAAACTGCCGGCTTTTGGATAGTGGTGAGTACTGGTACTGCACCCATTTTGGGGATTTAAGAAAATGAATTCCCAACAATTCTAGGTTGCATTTGGCAATCAGCATTGCCATTCCCAATGGTTTCAGACTACTGTGTGGGTAGTCCAATGGTGGTTTTAGGCAGTTTCCTTCTGTGCCCATAACATCGGCAAAAATGAGTGGCAGCCTATTCTTCATGCATTGCCCTGTGCATTTTCTGGGAAGCTCTGGCCATCATGAGGTTTTCCATGTCAGTACTGCACAGTTTTGAGGTAGGGCTCGGATGCATGGGTAAATACATCCCACATCGTCTTCATCAATATCTATAGCCATCAACTCTTTTACGGTTTTCATCTCATTTGTGCCTTGGTCAGCTCGACCATGAGTTTGTTTTTTCCTTGTCATCATATGCATACATCCCTCCGTACATCCCTCAGTTACCTCAGCGCAAACTATTGGTAGGCAGTGTATGCAACAACAGCACGTTATGAATATTCCAAACACCACTACCAATATTGAAATCAACTTCCATCCCCAAGAACGCAGTATTCCCCAAAACCAAGACCCTATTCCCCAGCTTCCTTCTTCAGTAGGGAGTTCGGAGCTTAGGACATGCATTTTCTTTATTGCTTCAAAGATCATAGGGGAATAGTCATCGACATATACACAACACGCTGATCCCACTATTTTGCAAATTCCCCCATGATCAACCAGGATCACATAGAGAGCCATTCTATTTTGCAGCGTCATTAACCTGATTCCTCTTTCTTCCAACGTCATGTTAAATATTATATCTGTTGTTGTGTTTATGGTATTTTTTAGTATTCTGGATAGCTGCCTTATATTATAGGAGTTCACTATCTGCCCTAAGAATGGAATTAATGATTTTGCTACATCAGTTGCTATCAAAACACCCTTGTAAGTCCTTTTGACTCTAGTTCTGGATAGTCTGGCCATGTCTGCTGTTTCTAAGAGGAATACTCCTGGGAACAGTAGACCTAGGTAACATGTACCTCCCCAGTTTCTGGGCAACCAAGGATATGCTTTCTCTCCACATATAAAATAAACTGGATCTCCGACATATACTGATTCTATTTCCCATTTCAATACCACTGTATTCATGCATCCAGTATATGTTCCGACTGAAAAAGAGCCTTTCTTTTTTAGACAAAAAGGGACAGATCTTGGGCTATAATTCACAGTGTAAAATGGGGGGATTGCATCTTTGGCCCCTTCTGTTCTTACACGAAACGTCATTACAGATGTTTTTCTGATGGGGACAATCTATCTCGTCTATTTTGTCGTGTTATCTTTCGCGTACTTTTCTTCGTGGGCTCTGGGGCCATTACTTGTGCTTTATGGAATATGGAACAACCCACAGGCTTCATTATTATTTCCTCAAACTCATTCATGTTGGTTCTGTCTAATTGACCCGTACTACTCTCATTCCATTTCCCATAGAACATTGCACCTAAAGATGCACTACATGCAGAACTTAATGGTAATGGCTGTACATACCACCCTGTTCCTTTCCCAGCATGCTGTAATTTGTTTTCTTCAGAATTGCATGCGTCATGTTCATTATTAATAACAACGTGTTATTCCCAAAACCTTCTCTGTGTCGTTCTTCCATTGTCACTTGCAGCTCGGGCGCGGACCGGCACACATCTGAGACATCTCTCCACAGCGATGGCCTCACTCTACACGTCGTTTTGAAACGGGATCTCCAGCCACGATCTGTTACTGGCCCAGGAATGATCCACTTGTCCATAGGTTTCACATCATTTTCATACCCGCCCCTGGGTTGGACTGATTGACGCGCACGCCGACTTCTGACATGACTCTCAGCTTTTCCGAAGCCTTCCAGTTTTGATATATCGGGTGTTAATTCACCCTCTGCTCTACTAGTCTCAGGCCCTTACGGAGGAACCTGTTCTTCGCAACCCCAGTTCAACACATTACCCGTGCACATCCTGCATGGGTCCTCTCCTTGGTCACATTGATCATCAGAGTTTCTTTTCTACACCCCCCTTCCTTTCTGTTCAGAGTGACATCCGCAGGTCCAGATGAAGGTAGCCTTCACTGCCCGCCGAAACGTCTTATTGGACACGTAATTGCTATACGGCCCACTTTTCAAAATCAGCAGGAATACAACCACCGACGTTGACCTAGGATTGATCTCTTTGTAAACTCCCATCAGCTGATCCTCCAAGTCACCAGGAGGACCTGACCGCTGGCACTGGTTTGGAACCACATATGCCCTGGGCTCCAAACCTTAGGACTTGACATTTGGTTCTTTGGCCGTGGCCACAAACACACCAAACTCTGGTGGGGGTTGCATTTGGTTGCTTTGCCCTATCATACACAACCAGGACGTGTTGTGGTTTTTGCTTTGTTTTTCCTTTCTTTTGTTTTGCTTTATTTTTCATTATATAGACTCCTCGTTCAGCTATACACCTTGTGGATGGTTTGTGTTTGAAAATGTTTATTTCTTGCCAACACCAGAGTATATGTTCTATACTATCTGATGTAATTTATTGTGCATTTTAATGACCACTGCTTCTTTTTGAAAGTATCATCTTTGTTAATGCTCCTTTGGGAGATCATGTTCATTTGTTAGACAACAACTGTAAAACTAATAAATAGCCACTGAGCTATTACAGTATTTTCCTTTATGTATTGTCTTTCGCTCCAAGGCAGCAACACTGGATGCTTCGGGTTAGCCTGGGATATCAAATTAATCAGATATCCAGAGTATTTGGGTTCAACATTCATTGGTTTATAGGTGAATTAGTCTTAAGCCTTCTGCTCGCAGAGTTCCACATGGGAAGAAATAGTGTGTGTTATAATAATAAGAATATTTTTACCGGGATGAGGTCTGCTCCTTGTTTGTATAACAGTTTCTTCCATTGGGGGCAGGGTATAAGTAATCACCTGAACCGGGCTTTCAGTAGTGGATATATTAACTATTGGTAAAAACATTTCTAATGGGTGTATCGATTCCACATACCATAATATTAGTGCTGTTGTTATTGGTGCTACCACGCTCATAAAGCACATAATTATTGTCAGCGCCAGCATACAATTCGTTTTACCATGCATTTTTCTTAAGCATACAGTCTTTATAATTGACTCATTCTCAGCAGTGGTGCAGGAGGAGGCTGGAGCCGGTCCCGACATGTTTCTCATTGTCCTTCTTCTTCCTTATTACAGTTCGTCGTGGATATCTCTCTTCGTCGCTCTTGCTCTGATGTCAATAAGTTCAACGGAATTGTCACAGTTCAGTTCTGCCAGTCCTTAATAGCCTGGATTTGCTTATTTATTTTTAGGCAAGATCACTTGTCCTTTCTTATACTGCTCGGAGGACTCCTGATCAGTTATCTATTGCCTTAGTACCTTGTGCGCCCAGCTTGTCCGCTCTGGTTTCTGACACATGTACTTTTTATGATCGCACTGAGGAGCCGCGAGTCTTGAATTGCCTGACTTGCACAATTCTCACGCTTCTCTCCTCTACACCTCTAGTTCCTTCTCCGTCCGTGAGCAGAACCAGAGGTTGACATAAACACCAAAGAACTGTGGATCACTTTGTCTTTCGAGGCCGCAAATTGTATCGCCTCACTCCTGGTATCGTGTGATCCGTGAACAGTGCCGGTGCACTTCCAGATTCCGGCTCAAAGTCAGCCTGTGGCGCTACTGCAGGTGCTGGTGTGCGCCGCGCCACTGATGCAGATTCGGTCTTTGGCGTGCTGGCAAGTGCTGGTGGGCGAAATAGGGGTACACGTTTCATTTCTGCTGGTATTTGCAAGGCAGATTTCGTGTCGGCCAACAGTCATGTCGATTCTGCTGGGCAACGTTGGGGCACTCTTTGCCCTTCCCCCTTTTTGGCAATCGTCTCAGGCTTTGTTTCGAGTTTCACTTCTCGTTTGTGCAGATTTGGTGGCTGCTTACTGGCAACATTTTCTTCCGTTTCTGGGACCACTGTCTCTTTCCGGTCATCTGGGTCAGGCAAGTCTTTCAGTGAAGTTGGAATCTTTTTGGCATGGATCCACGACTTCCGTCCATCCACCCGTATCGCCGTCTGCGTTGCCAAGAGTACTTGATAGGGGCTGCGCCACCTAGGTGCTAACGATGACTTTCTTTCAAAATTCTTTAGCAGCACCTAGTCTCCTGGCTCCAGCGCGTGCCCCGGACCGGTGTATCTCACTGGTAATGCCTCCTGCACCTGATGATGAATCAAATGCAATTTCTGCATTAAAAGACCACTATAAGTACTAAGCACAGGATGTTTTACCTCTCTAAGTCGTTTTGGCTGAGGTGCGCACCATACATTTGCCGGCCTCCCCATTACGATTTTGTACGTGGAGAGCCCAGTTTTAGCCTGTACAGACGTACGCATGCATAATAGTGCTATTGGTAATGCATCCACCCAACTCAACTTCCGCACATATTTTACTGATGTTTGATTTGAGAATCCCGTTGTGCCTCTCCACAAGTCCGGCTGAACTCGGATGCCTTGAACTATGGAATCTCTTATCGATCTGAAGACCCGCACATATCTGTAACACCACTGCACCCACAAAATGTGGGCCATTATCGGACCATAAGACATGGGGCAAGCCAAATTGGGAAAAATATTCCTTAAGCATTACTTTTTCCGTGCTCATTGCTGTGCAGTCCTTCAAGGGACATGTCCCCACCCACTTACTGAATGCACAGATCACCACTAAAACGTATTTTAAGTTTTGTCATCTCTCCATCTCTATGAAATCAAAATGGATCACCTCAAACGGCATAGAGGGCGGGCCAAAACTGCCTATTGGAGTCACTGTTCCCTTTCCTACATTGTGTTTTAAACACGTGATACAGTTCTGCACCAACCTCTCTGCATTCTTCTTTATGTTTACATTCTGCCATACTGTAGATAGGTGCTGTATTATCTTTTTCGCACAGATGTGGGTAGGGCTGTGGGCCATTGTGACCATTGCAGTCACATAGGAATTTGGCAACATCCAGTTTCTAGTTCCCTTGTCCACCCAACAACCTTCCAGATCTAACTCAGCAGAGCCCTCTGCCCACCCTTGTATTTCATCGGCCGTAGCTTCGGCCTGCATTTCTTTGACAGTGGCAACTCCATTTTCTACCATACTGGGTACTTCCTCAGTCTGAACCGTCATCATTTTGGTATTTAAATCAGTGGCAGTTTGTTTCGAAATTCTGACTGCAAACGCGTTTCCCTCTCCTACTTTGCATGTTACCTTTTTGCGTGCCTCGCATTTCACTATTGCTAGGCGTTTTGGAAGCGTTTGGAAGCGTACAATCAAAGGGCCATGTTGAAATCTGGCACCATGTGATGTCAAGAAACCTCTCTCAGCCCAAAGTCGACCAAAGTTATGAACCACCCCAAAAGCATACTGGCTATCAGTATATATATTCACATTAAAATGTTCAGAAATCTGAGCAGGCTCTGGTTAATACTATTATCTCTGCGGCTTGTGCCGAATTGTAGGGGATTCTTTTGCTTTCTACAACGCTCTCTAGGGTAGTGATAGCATATGCAGCATTTCTCGTGCCATCTGGTAATTTAAAACATGAGCCGTCACAAAATAACTTTCCATCTGGCTCTTTTTGTGGGGTATCACTTAAATCAACTCTCCCCTTGGTTTCTTCCTCAGTGACCATTAAGTAATCGTGGGGGGGTGATTCATTCACCCCAATTTCTTTTATGGGTAGTGGCATTAATTCTGCAGGATTCAAAGCGCTACACCTCATAATTTGGATATGGGGCACGAACAAGATAATCTCATATCTTGTCAATCTAGCAGAGGTGAGGTGTTGCGTCTGTGTCCTATTTAATAGAACGCATATGGCATGTGGCACCATCAGAATTAAAGTGTGCCCCAATGCCATCCCTTGTTTCACTGACGCAGCAGTCGCAGCGACAGATCGCAAACATTGTGGTAGTGCGCGCGCTACAGGGTGCAGTGCAGAAGGAAAATAGCCGCATGACCTATTTCTTCCACCTTGTTCCTGTGTCAAAACCGCCAATGCACATCCTTCACTTTCACACACAAACAGTCTAAAAACCTTCTCATAATTCGGCGTGCCCAAAACTGGAGCCGAGTATAATGCAGTTTTCAATTGATCAAATGCTTTCTGACATTCCTCATCCCACTGCAACGGCATAACCGCATCTTTTCTAGTCAAATTCACCATCGGTTTCACAATTAACGCAAAATTACCAATCCATTGTCGGCAATATGAAGCCATGCCTATTATGGCACTGACTCTTTTTTGTGTCTTTGGAATAGGCATACAAGAAATACTTTCTATGCATTCTGGCGTTAGCCTTCTCCCTTGTTTCGAAAGTAGGTAGTCCAAATAGGCCACCTCCTTTCGATTATATTGAAATTTCTTCAAACTAGCTTTATGGCCATGTGCCGCTAGGTGTGACAGTAGTAATACAGTGCTTTCTTTACAAATCTCCTCTGTGTCAGCAGCTAACAATAGATCGTCTATGTATTGCAAGAGTACACAACCCACTGGTAAATGTAGCATGTCTAGCTGCTCTTTTAATGCTCTACTGTAAATACTCAGACTTTCCGTGTAACCTTGCGGAATCTGCGTGAATGTAAATGATCGTCCTCCTAATGTGAACGCAAACAAATATCTGCTGTCCTTGTCCATTGGAATGCTGAAGAACGCGTTTTTCGGATCAACTACACTAAAATATTCTGCTGAAACAGGTATCATTGTCAATATTGTAGTGACATCTGGCACTAAAGGAAATGTGGATCTACTACCTTGTTTAATGCGCGCAAATCAATTATAAAACCGTATGGTACTTTTTTACCATGCCTCCTTTTTTATAAACTGGAAGAATCGGGCTGTTGCATGTACTGCCTGTAATTTCTTCAATTACCCCTAATTTCACCAAATCTGTAACAATACTCTTCAATCCTTTCTCACCTTCAGCCAAAATTCTGTATTGGGGAATTCGCGGTAGGGTAACACCTTCTTTCAAAATGACCTTTACTGGCTCTATTTTCAAGCATCCTACATCGTTGTCATGCATTGCCCATATACAGGTTGACACTTTACTTAGTTCTCCTGGTAAAGTTTCAGACATGAATTCTGACACAGGGGCATTGTGTGGCCAAATCGTTAGGAACACCCCATCTGCCGTGCAATGTATAACGGAACCTAATCTTTTCAACAAATTTAATCCCAACAGGTTCTCCCCACAATTTTCGGTTAAAAGGAAAGGGCAATGTTCAGTGAATGGTCCTATAGTAACTGGGACTGGTTTGGACACTGGGTTTATGACTGGTGTACCTGCGAACCCTACGGAAACATTCTTTTGCCCTGACAGTGGTATATCCAGAACCGAGTGGTGGTCCTGTACCTACAAGAAAGCGGTGCTCCTTATTCCCGACTCTCATTTCTACATAGGGTCCTCTCTGATTCACGGGAATAGACACTGGTTCCGACCCCTGTCCTGGGCTGTCCTATTGGGGAAATAACACATCGTCCGATGTGTAATCATTGCTGTTACTGTAATACGTTTTTGGCTGTGTATCGAAAACGCTCCCACTCTTTCCTCTATTTCCCCCACTCTGGTTTCCATACTGTTGGTTTTGCTGTCCCTGGCTCTGGTTAGGGGCATTTTGGTTTTGGGCTTGGTTTTGATTACCTCCGTTATTGTGGTGCTGCTGCATACTATTCCTATTTGGTCCATTCGCTCCTTGGTGTCCTCTATGCTGTCTCCTCTGCCCAGACCCATTTCTATTCTGCAGATGCCGACATTGCGCTCGCCAGTGTCCTTCCTCCTTACAATACGCACACTGATTTGGTCCCACTGTTCCCCCATGCATATTCAAATTACTCCTTCCTTGTGCATTCCCTCTCCCTCTATTGTGCCCTACTACTTGCTGCAGTAATACCCGTGTTTTCAGATTTACCCTATCCTTCTCCTCTTTTTTTTTTCGCCGCCGTCACTCTGTGCTCATAATGCTGGGCCATCTGTAATACTTCGCCCAGCGTTTTTGCTTGCCATTCACTCTCTGATGTTATTATTAGATCCTGGATTGGAAGTTTTAACCCCCTCACATATTTGTCAACAAATAAGCTTTTTCCCGCTTCCGAGCCCACATCCTGCCCACTGAAGTCTGTGAATACTTCTTCAAATCTGTTAAAATAATCTGTAGCTAACTCATCCTTGCCTTGTACACATGCAGTCAATTTGTCCCATTGAATTCTTTTCTCTGGGACAATTTCTTTTCATTTCTGCACTATACGTGCTGGTAATGCTACCAGGTTCGGTCCCGGTGTTCCTCCAACCGCTTTATTCCTGTCTTCTATTATTAAGTCCGCTCATGTGGCGTCAAAGGTCGTTGCGTCATCCACCTTTCTTATTTGTTTCCATATGTCTGCTGGCAGGGTCACTGGGAATATTAGGTCTATGTCGCCCATGGTAAGCATGGATGATTGCAGGCAGGACTCTACTTCCTTGTAAAACCCTGCAGGATTCTTTCTTATCTCAGGAATCGTCTGCTTTATGTTGTTCACCTCCTGTCTGGAAAAGGTACATGCACATATTGGGCGGTAAAATGCGCTGGTGTTACCTGCGCCGCTACATTGCCCGCTGTGGGAACCTCTACTTTGGGCACAAAGATAGGTGGGACCTCTCTCATTGGAAATGCCCCACTCACTGTCCCTCCCCCTTCTCTCATGTGTAACAATATTCCCAGATCAAGCGATAGGGCTGTTTCTCCTGTCCCTCGCTCTAGTGCTCTTCTATATACTGCCATTATTTTGGGTGGGCTGGCCTTATCGTTTTTTATATCTTTGTCTAATAAATGTTCAGCCATCGACTGCAGTGCTTTTCTTTTCATGGGCATGGAATATTCATCAAATATCTCATGTATCTCCATTGTGGGGATACTGGGATCCGACATCCATCTAAACGCTTCTCGTATACATACTTTTAACTTGTCGCCCCTCTGTACTGACGACATTGAATGTCGTCGTTGTATGTACTGCTCTACAGTTTCCTTCCTATGTCTCCTGATATCCCTACTCCTGTACCCAGGTGGAGTAAACATTTCGGCATAATCATTATCTAATTCATCTTTAAGTTCAAAAAGTCCATATACATGTTCTCTCACTTCTTCATCCCTCTCCCTACTGTGTGCTAATGCATTCAAATCTAACAATCGCTGCAGTGGTAATTTCCCAATTAACTGTTTCCATTTCTCCACGAAATATTCACCCATGCATTCCAACACTACCTGTCTTTCGTTGCCTCTTCGGAAGTCATACATGGAAGCCAATGCTGCCGTCCCATCATTCCCGTCTATATACATCTCTGCCTGTTGCTGCAATTCCACCTTCCTTTCTTTGCCCGTGGTTTCAACTTCAACCCCGGGAGGAACGGACGGCACTGAGTCTGTGTCTGAGGCGGGAGGTGCGGATGGGACAATGGGAACAGGGAGTGTCTGTTGTGGGCCTGGTTGGCTAATAGGAAGTGTTACGTGCGCAGTCTGTGGCTGGGGGAGGGCTTGAGCTACCGGAGAGAGAGCTTGGGCTACGGGCGGGGTTTGGGCAATAGTTACTGACGTGTCTGGCCTCACTTCTGATCTTGGGCCTTGTTTTGTATGGGTCAATAGGTTTTCTATCGATTCATCTGCTATGTGTAATTCTCGTTGTGGGTATATTTTTTCTATATTCAACTGGTCACGCCTACCTGCCCTTCTTAAACTCTCAATCCACTCCTCCTCTTCTTTCTCTTCCGCTACTTCACCTTTCGATTTATGCCTGTGCGCATGCTTCGCTCTACTTCTAAATCGGAGCATTGCTTCCCTTCTCCAGTCTTTAATAGTCTCAAATGCTGCAGGATGCGCTTTCTTTCTTATCAACACCCTTTCCAAGTTATCTATTCTCGCTATCTCAAAACTACCATTAATTGGTCACTGATGGTCTTGTTGTTTTCTGGTTTGCCTATGCCAAGTCTCACAGAATATTATCGCACCCACTCCATACTTCACATACATCACATACGCCGGTGTTCCCCCAGGTGGTACAATTTGGCCATCTTCCAAAGATTGTCTACCACAGGGAAAACCCTGCTAGGGTGGACAATACCCCAGGCATGTTTCAACCTTCCCCCTGGTTAATCAACCTTACCTAGGGCGTTTGATTTTGCAAAGTCAACTGTCAACCAATATCAGGATTACGTTGAATCGAGGAATGACTCACCTGATAAATCAAGTCGTCTGTATACTGACGCACCAAATGACGTTGTGTCTGCGTTTCTTGGCTTCCGCCTCATTTCGGGACCCTCGCCTCCTTGTTCTCTAGCCAGGCACGTCGATCAGGGATCAGATGTGTGCAGATCTGCAAAGGAGTCTCTCATCACTTCTACAGGGCGTCCCGAACACCTCTTGATCCCAGCTCGATCGTCCCGTCCTCGCTGTTCTCCGCCTTACTCAATTACAACGTTATGCGATGGAACAAGTGGGGGAGGGTCCCTATTCAGGTGCCATCTTGAAAGGGGCCTCTAGGGGTTCCTTACATCTATGGAAACAAGGTGATTCACCACAAACGATAGATACGCCAGACACGAGGTTGTATTCCCAAAGCTAGGGTTTATTGCAAAGCAAAAGTCTCAGTTGGCCAACTCGGTCTCACGCACCGCGACTTGTATCTCTAGACCTCGAGGGACGCAAGAGAGTGAATTACGTACATCAGTTACATATATACAAAATGCATATCAAACAATCAGCTATGACATGTTTAACACCCCCCTTTATTGGGTTTCTTTGAACTTGGTGTGATGATGGACATTTTCGACAACTATGACACCTTCAAACATCTATTCTAGTAACAATTTGCAATTTGTGAGTGCAGAGGCATCTTTCAGTTGTTGAACAGAACACAGCGCTTCTGTTCTTAGAAGCGAGCAACATACGGGGGGGAGTTGCATTCCAGAATTTGCTATGAGATGCTATTCGTGTCCTGGGAGCTGACACGCTCTATTGGGGCTCAGCAAAGGGGGGCCGTAAGAAGAGCATAATTCAAGCCTTTAGCTGCTTTATTCTAACATATTCTACCATATAACGAGACTGGCTGGCAGCTGCAAAATGATTAAATGCCCTGCAGCTCCGCTTCAAGGCTACATTCGGGAGGGAGCCGGGCATTCTTCCTGGCGCTGCCTACGTTGTGTTTCAACAAACTCTTGTTATACTCGCGGCCCTACGGCCTTGTCCTTTTACGTGCAGACAACAATGTTTTACAGTC
This sequence comes from Ambystoma mexicanum, assembly GCF_040938575.1. Classification (NCBI taxonomy): domain Eukaryota; kingdom Metazoa; phylum Chordata; class Amphibia; order Caudata; family Ambystomatidae; genus Ambystoma; species Ambystoma mexicanum. The sequence continues at coordinate 1,003,372,121 of NC_090931.1, read as the reverse complement.
GAGCAATGTAAGCAGAAAATGTACTGCGAAGCAATAAGAACAGAAAGCAGTCAGCAATGGTTAGAAAACAAAATGACGATTCTTGTTACATCAAAATGGCCGTTCATTGGCAAACTCGGAAACCTATATTCTGTCATATCGTGCATGAGACGGTTGGCCCACGGCCATCAAAATACATTTGCGGTCACACAGTAGAGGTATCAACTTTTCTAGACTGACAGTAGGAACGTCCAACTCACATACGCCGGTGTTCCCCCAGGTGGTACAATTTGGCCATCTTCCAAAGATTGTCTACCACAGGGAAAACCCTGCTAGGGTGGACAATACCCCAGGCATGTTTCAACCTTCCCCCTGGTTAATCAACCTTACCTAGGGCGTTTGATTTTGCAAAGTCAACTGTCAACCAATATCAGGATTACGTTGAATCGAGGAATGACTCACCTGATAAATCAAGTCGTCTGTATACTGACGCACCAAATGACGTTGTGTCTGCGTTTCTTGGCTTCCGCCTCATTTCGGGACCCTCGCCTCCTTGTTCTCTAGCCAGGCACGTCGATCAGGGATCAGATGTGTGCAGATCTGCAAAGGAGTCTCTCATCACTTCTACAGGGCGTCCCGAACACCTCTTGATCCCAGCTCGATCGTCCCGTCCTCGCCGTTCTCCGCCTTACTCAATTACAACGTTATGCGATGGAACAAGTGGGGGAGGGTCCCTATTCAGGTGCCATCTTGAAAGGGGCCTCTAGGGGTTCCTTACATCTATGGAAACAAGGCGATTCACCACAAACGATAGATACGCCAGACATGAGGTTGTATTCCCAAAGCTAGGGTTTATTGCAAAGCAAAAGTCTCAGTTGGCCAACTCGGTCTCACGCCCCGCGACGTGTATCTCTAGACCTCGAGGGACGCAAGAGAGTGAATTACGTACATCAGTTACATATATACAAAATGCATATCAAACAATCAGCTATGACATGTTTAACACCCCCCTTTATTGGGTTTCTTTGAACTTGGTGTGATGATGGACATTTTCGACAACTATGACACCTTCAAACATCTATTCTAGTAACAATTTGCAATTTGTGAGTGCAGAGGCATCTTTCAGTTGTTGAACAGAACACAGCGCTTCTGTTCTTAGAAGCGAGCAACATACGGGGGGGAGTTGCATTCCAGAATTTGCTATGAGGTGCTATTCGTGTCCTGGGAGCTGACACGCTCTATTGGGGCTCAGCAAAGGGGGGCCGTAAGAAGAGCATAATTCAAGCCTTTAGCTGCTTTATTCTAACATATTCTACCATATAACGAGACTGGCTGGCAGCTGCAAAATGATTAAATGCCCTGCAGCTCCGCTTCAAGGCTACATTCGGGAGGGAGCCGGGCATTCTTCCTGGCGCTGCCTACGTTGTGTTTCAACAAACTCTTGTTATACTCGCGGCCCTACGGCCTTGTCCTTTTACGTGCAGACAACAATGTTTTACAGTCGAGCAATGTAAGCAGAAAATGTACTGCGAAGCAATAAGAACAGAAAGCAGTAAGCAATGGTTAGAAAACAAAATGACGATTCTTGTTACATCAAAATGGCCGTTCATTGGCAAACTCGGAAACCTATATTCTGTCATATCGTGCATGAGACGGTTGGCCCACGGCCATCAAAATACATTTGCGGTCACACAGTAGAGGTATCAATTTTTCTAGACTGACAGTAGGAACGTCCAACTCACATACGCCGGTGTTCCCCCAGGTGGTACAATTTGGCCATCTTCCAAAGATTGTCTACCACAGTGGAAAACCCTGCTAGGGTGGACAATACCCCAGGCATGTTTCAACCTTCCCCCTGGTTAATCAACCTTACCTAGGGCGTTTGATTTTGCAAAGTCAACTGTCAACCAATATCAGGATTACGTTGAATCGAGGAATGACTCACCTGATAAATCAAGTCGTCTGTATACTGACGCACCAAATGACGTTGTGTCTGCGTTTCTTGGCTTCCGCCTCATTTCGGGACCCTCGCCTCCTTGTTCTCTAGCCAGGCACGTCGATCAGGGATCAGATGTGTGCAGATCTGCAAAGGAGTCTCTCATCACTTCTACAGGGCGTCCCGAACACCTCTTGATCCCAGCTCGATCGTCCCGTCCTCGCCGTTCACCGCCTTACTCAATTACAACGTTATGCGATGGAACAAGTGGGGGAGGGTCCCTATTCAGGTGCCATCTTGAAAGGGGCCCCTAGGGGTTCCTTACATCTATGGAAACAAGGCGAGTCACCACACACGATAGATACACCAGACACGAGGTTGTATTCCCAAAGCTAGGGTTTATTGCAAAGCAAAAGCCTCAGTTGGCCAACTCGGTCTCACGCCCCGCGACGTGTATCTCTAGACCTCGAGGGACGCAAGAGAGTGAATTACGTACATCAGTTACATATATACAAAATGCATATCAAACAATCAGCTATGACATGTTTAACACCCCCCTTTATTGGGTTTCTTTGAACTTGGTGTGATGATGGACATTTTCGACAACTATGACACCTTCAACATCTCTTCTAGTAACAATTTGCAATTTGTGAGTGCAGAGGCATCTTTCAGTTGTTGAACAGAACACAGCGCTTCTGTTCTTAGAAGCGAGCAACATACGGGGGGGAGTTGCATTCCAGAATTTGCTATGAGGTGCTATTCGTGTCCTGGGAGCTGACACGCTCTATTGGGGCTCAGCAAAGGGGGGCCGTAAGAAGAGCATAATTCAAGCCTTTAGCTGCTTTATTCTAACATATTCTACCATATAACGAGACTGGCTGGCAGCTGCAAAATGATTAAATGCCCTGCAGCTCCGCTTCAAGGCTACATTCGGGAGGGAGCCGGGCATTCTTCCTGGCGCTGCCTACATTGTGTTTCAACAAACTCTTGTTATACTCGCGGCCCTACGACCTTGTCCTTTTACGTTCAGATAACAATGTTTTACAGTCGAGCAATGTAAGCGGAAAATGTACTGCGAAGCAATAAGAACAGAAAGCAGTGAGCAATGGTTAGAAAACAAAATGGCGATTCTTGTTACATCAAAATGGCCGTTCATTGGCAAACTCGGAAACCTATATTCTGTCATATCGAGCATGAGACGGTTGGCCCACGGCCATCAAAATACATTTGCGGTCACACAGTAGACTGACAGCAGGAACGTCCAACTCAGAAGTACATGGGTGCCTGCCATACATGGTATAAAAGGGTGTCTGCCCAGTGCTGGTGTGTAGGGAATTATTATAAGCATAATCAACTATCCATAATAGGTCAAACCAGCTTCCTTCAGCTTGGTGTAACATGCAACCCAGATACTGCTCAAGCGTCTGATTTGTCCTCTCAGTTTGTCCATTCGTTTGGGGATGGTGACTGATGGATAGCCGGATGTCGATCTGGGCCATAGAGCAGCATTTTCTCCATAAGTTAGATACAAATTGAGTACCTCGGTCTGAGACTAAAACTGAAGGAAACCCATGGAGCCGTAGAATGCCTTCAAGAAATACCTTTGCCAGAGTAGAAGCATTGGGGAGCCCCTTAAGAGGAATGAAATGTGCCATTTTTGAGAATAGGTCCACGACCACAAGAATAGTGTTAAACCCTTGACTGGGTGGTAAATCAGTAATAAAATCGAGGGACAATGTGTGCCAGGGTGCTGGTGGGATTTCCAATGGTTGTAATAGCCCAGCCGGTTTCTGCTTGAATGACTTGTTTTGAGCACACATTTCACAAGATAGGATGAATTGGATAATGTCTTTACACCACGTGGGCCACCAATAATTTCGTTTTACCTTGGCTAGGGTTTTAGCGATTCCGGGGTGGCCCTTAATCAAGGAATCATGATAACCGGACATGACTTGTTCTCGTAGTTCTTGGTTTGGTAAGAATAAACGATTCCTGAAGTAGGGCAACCTATCTTTTATCATGTAATGTTCTCTTTGTGCACTCCACGCTTTTAATTGCTCCGGACTCATCAGGTTTTGGATTTCTTCATGTAATTCTTTCTGAGTTATGGTTGCTGTGATTCCTAGGAGCTTGTCACTAGGGATGATTGCTATTGGGTCAGGGGTTTAATACCCTTGCTTTTCCACCCCCATACGGGAAAGGGCATCGGCCTTCCCGTTTTTCACCCCTGGTCGAAATGTAATCATGTAGTCATATTCAGCAAAAAAAAGAGCCCAATGTAGTTGTTGTGAGGATTGGGCCTTTGCCGTTTTTAGGTACTGGAGGTTCCGGTGGTCAGTTATGACGGTGATTGTGTGTCTGGCGCCAAAGAGGTAGTGCCGCCATGCCTTAAAGGCTGACTTAATGGCCAGGAGTTCTTTGTCTGTGATAGTGTAATTGAGTTCAAGGGGTGTGAATTTACGCGACCAGAAGGCAGCAGGGTGTAACTGGCCCGTTTTGGGGTCCTTTTGTGAGAGGACGGCTCCCATAGCCATGCATGAGGCGTCCATTTCAACGACGTATGGGAGATCAGGGCGAGGGTGGCTTAAAATTGGGGCAGATGTGAATCTTGCTTTGAGTTCCTGGAAAGCTTCCTCGGCTTCTGTTGTCCACTGGAACTTTTTGTTGGTTTTCTTTAGCAATGACGTGATGGTATGCACGATTTGCGAAAATCCTGGGATGAACCGGCGGTAGAAGTTTGCAAAACCCAGCATACTTTGAACCCCCTTGAATGAATTTGGGGATGGCCAGTTCAGGATAGCATCTACCTTGTGTACATCTATTCGGATTCCATTCGGGCTGAGAATAAAGCCCAGGAATTCCACCTCGGAGACGTGGAACGAGCACTTTTTGAGGTTGGCGTAGAGCTGGTGTTGACGGAGTTTCTCCAATACGGATCAGACGTGTTTAACGTGGTCCTGCTTTGATGCGAAATATACTAGAATATCGTCAATGTACACTAGAGCACAGACATCAATCAATTACCGTAGGACATCGTTCATGAAGTATTGAAATACTGCAGGCGTGTTGCAAAGGCCAAAGGGCATTACTTGATATTCGTACAAGCCGTATTTGGTGCAAAAAGCGGTTTTCCATTCGTCCCCCTGTTTTACGCGAACAAGGTGTTATGCCCCCCTCAGGTCTAGTTTTGTGTAGATTTGGGCATCTTTGACTTGATCAAGCAATTCAGGGATCAGTGGCAGGGGGTAGCATTTTTTTACGGTAATCTGGTTCAGTGCGAATAGTCGATGCACGTTCTCAAGTCCCCGTCCTTTTTCGGTACGAAGAATAGAGGACTGGCTGCTGGAGACTTCGAGGGACGGATGAACCCGTTGGCCAGGTATTGGTCAAGATAGGCCTTCAGGTGCTGGTGTTCTGGTTCCGTGAGTGCGTAAATTTGCCCACAAAGGATTTGTGTGCCGGGTATCAGGTCGATTTGGCAATCGTATGGTCTAGGCGGTGGCAGGGTATTAGCCTGTTCTTTCTGAAAGACATCTTGAAAGTCCTGGTATTCACTTGGTAGGGTGCCGTTTGCCACAGTCGCAAGCGTGGAGGTTCTGGTGTCTATTGGTTGTTTCTCTGGGCGATAAAATGTGTGGGTGCAAGTCTCGGGAAAGGCCAATTCTTTTGCTCGCCAATCGATTCAAGGATTGTGAGCTACCAACCATGGCATTCCCAAAATCATCCGGAACTGCGGTGCCTTAATGAGGTCGAAAACAATAGATTCTTGGTTTCCATCCTGGCACAGAAGGGTTAAAGCTGCAGTGCATTGGGATACTGGACCAGAAGCTATTTCCATGCCGTCACAGTGGTAACAGTGTCGGTGGTTGATTTGGGGCGTAACGGAAGCCCCATCTTTGCCGCAAGATCCTGGTCGATGTATTTCCCAACGGCTCCACTGTCAATGTACGCTGTTACTGCGTGCATTTGAGGTGGTTGTTGGTGATTGATCAAGACCACAGATGCAAAATGGGAGGTCTGTAGTTCACTTTCTTCGCTCGACAAGTGGACCCTACACTTGCCAGGCTGGGGAGTTTTCCAATTCCTTGATGGTATCTTCCTTGTCCGCGGCCCCTACCGTCCTCCTCGGTGGCTTCACAGGGCACTCTTTAAGAAAATGACCTGACCTTCCACAGTACAGACATAACTGCTGCTGTCTCCTTTTATCCCTTCCCACTTTAGTCAAGGGGGATCTGACCCCCCCAATTTGCATTGGTTCTCCTGAACCTTCCGTTGTGTGGGCAATATTGTCCTTTGAACGCACATACATAGGGCGAGGGTCCGGTCTGGTTCGATCTGCTCTTCGGTCCTGCAAAGTATGATCCAGTTGAACAACAAGGTCAATGAATTCTGAGCAGTCTTTCGGGGGGTTAACTACTTGTGCGAGAAAATCCTTGAGCTCCCCCCGCAACCTCCAATGAAATAATGTGGTTCACTTCTCCACTGGCCATTCTGCTTCAACTACGAGTCTATTGAAAGTGGCTATGTATGTTAATAGGTCTTCATTCCCTTGGCGTAGAGACAGAGGTTAGTTGTCTAAGGCCTGCCCATGAATACGACGGGCGAACAGCTTTTCCATCTCCTGCTGAAAGCCCGTGAAGTCATGCAGCAAAGGATCGTCTTGGGCCACAAAGGGTACAGGGCAGTCCGCGGCGCTACCACTCAGGTAGGATAGCACAAAAGTGACCCATGATTGGTCATTCGGAAAGGCCCCTGGTCTACAAAGGAAGTGCAAGCGGCACTGGTTCATGAACGTTGGAAACCTCTTGGGATCCCCCGTAAATCGTTCGGGTGGGGCCAAGGGAACTGCCCAAGGAAGGGTTATCTGAACGGGATTGGCTGATGGTGCTGGCATCGAGGGAACGCTTCCCGGCAATGGTGCATGCCCTGCTTGTGACTGGAGAAGTTGCCGACTTAAATCATCAGTGCGTTCTTTGGCTACTATCAGCTCTCTCCTCAGGGTGTTGGTCTCCTGCCTGGCTGCATGTACTTCGGAACGTAGCTGCCCCAACATGTGGGCTAACTGGTCGGTTTCTGATGTTTCCATGATGCCCGGGTGGATTTTGATGTGAGGCTTTGTGTTCTGTAACGCTCACCTGGTATCCACAGGGACGTCACTCAGCCTGTTCTGACCTCTTACGACCTCAAACCCTTCCCTGGAGTCTACTCGACTGGAGACTGGGCCTTTTTTCTTGGAAAGTGTGCTCTCCGTCCTGCTTTCAGGACAGGGGCGCGTTGATTGATGCAGGCTCGTTGCTGCCTAGTTACTTCACTGGCAAAAGTCCGACAGGTAAGTATAATGAGTCTTTTGAACAGTTCTCTAACTTCGTTCCTTTCCTTCCTCAGATGATGGCCGGCATCCGGGGATGGCGACGTGCTGATGCGATGAGTAGCACTGAAGGTGAGTGAGAGCGCGATGCGCGATGCAACCCTTTAGTATTTGTATTCAACTGAGTTCTTTTTCTGTGTCTTTTAGGTGCTGCAATGTTTTCATTATGGATGCCGGATATGAAGAAGAAATGCGGTGAGTAATCGCGGTATGCAGCGCCTCTAGATGTTTCCCCGCTAACCTGGAGTGTCTTTTCCCTCTTGCAGATGGATGAGAAGTTCCGGAGACAGAGTTCCCCCAGAGCAGCTGGGATTCAGGTAAGCATTTGAAGCTCGCACAGTCTTTAAAAATAAGCGAAGATTTGCTGAATGCTTACTAGTGCCTTTTTTCTGTTCTTTTCCCTTTTCCTTAGGAAGCAGCGTGCCGGGATGAGAATGACACCACCGAAGATGCCCGCAGAACAGAAGAAGCGATGAATGATGGGCAGAAGCGCTGCAAGGTAAGGCTGTTCCTAACAGTGTTCTTGTTCTTGCAGGAGCTGAGTACAGGAGAAAGATGCAGGCCTACTGGAGACCGATCTGAACACGGTGAGTGTCACGCTGCAGGTGCAGAAAACACAAAGCATGTTTCTCAGCCTGGGCGTGGCTTAAATAGTCTCTGGGTATCCCAGGTGTCTCTGGGCTGAACCACACCCAAAAGACTAGACTGCACATGCAGTTCTGGGAACCGAAATATGTGGGGGCATCCCTCTTGTCCCCATCAATGCACTACAAGTCCAATCCCCAATGTTATCCTATGGGAGTGAGTGATTCTGGTGCCACAAGCGCCAAGTCTGACTCCAAGTGGGTCTTTGGAGGGATGGAGAGGCCCTTGAGGGCCATATAGGTGATCGCGGCTTGGCTCCAGCCTGACATCTTGGAGGGCTGTGGACATGAGGGGCAGGAATCATGACATAGGCTATCCCGCTCCCGGGTAGCTGAACTTTTGTTTTCTGCTGTTCTTGCAAGATGTTTCTCTGTTTTTCTTTTGGATCTGCCATATGTTCTCCCTGTCTAGCTGTTGTTTAGGCCTCAATCACTGTTTCTCTGGATGCTTTTTTCCCTCAAGGTGAATGTATTGGCCTCTATCAGTCTCCCTTGCATCTCTTATGCTGTGGTCTCTACTTTTGCTCTTCAGTGATTTTTATCTCTTGGTTGAGCTGAGCCTGGTTGGCTGCCATCGCATCCTCCACACCCTGCCTGTTGCTGCCCATGATGCGTGTATCCATTTCCACTCTGCTGGTGCCGGTTGCCCCCTCCGCTACCCCCCTTGTTCCTGATTCCCCTCCTTGTGCACCCTGTAGGGCATAGCTCTGTGCAGTGTTTTCCTTTTCTTCTCCTCCTCTCGCTTCTCCTTCGCCTCTCTCTATCACACTGACTATGGTGCTCTCAATTTCCCCCATCCTCACTAACTGCTTTTTTATCTCCTATCCTTCTCTTCTCACTAGACTGGAAGGAAGAAGCTCTAGTAGGACACCCTGGTCTACAATCCAGTCCTTCCCTTCGCTGACACCTCTGTCAGTGCCTCTTCCAGACAAACTCTCACCGACATCCTCTTTGTTGTTCCCTCGCCCGACCTATGGACCCTTCATATGGTTGCACTTCGCTCTCCTTCCTCATTCTGTCCCATTAATGGTGACACCCAGCAGGAGGTCCTCATGGCCCCCTTCGAGTCATCCAGAGTCATCATTTATGTACACTATAAATGGCATTGTCATGGTCCAGGGCCCTCAGCCCAATCTCCTTCCATTTGACGGGTGCCTCCCCCACCTCATCAACTTCCTTCCTTCTCCTGCTATTCCGTCTACCACTTCTCAGGCTACTCAGCCTCCTCACCCTTCTACCGCTCTGACTCCCTCGCCATCAACTACACCTCTAGCTCCTTGGCCACCTCTGTCCCCCTTCCTCTCAGGCCCCCTCGCCATCCACTACCTCTCTGGCTATTTTGCTGCCTCCTCCTTCCACCTCTCTGACTCTTCTTCAATCCCTGTCCTCCACCTCTCAGGCTCCCCTGTCATCCTCTACCTCTCTGGATCCTTTTCCCACATCCTCCTTCCACCTCTCTGGCTCCGCTGCCACTTCCGTTGGTGACTCCTCTCCCCTGACCCCCTTCCCCATCTCCCCAGAATGCTTTCAAAAGTGGCAGCCTGCTCCTCGTTGCTACTCTTAATGTATATCTAAATGGCATTGTCATGGTCCAGGGCCCTCAGCCCAATCTCCTTCCATTTGACGGGTGCCTCCCCCACCTCATCAACTTCCTTCCTTCTCCTGCTATTACGTCTACCACTTCTCAGGCTACTCAGCCTCCTCACCCTTCTACCGCTCTGACTCCCTCGCCATCAACTACACCTCTAGCTCCTTGGCCACCTCTGTCCCCCTTCCTCTCAGGCCCCCTCGCCATCCACTACCTCTCTGGCTATTTTGCTGCCTCCTCCTTCCACCTCTCTGACTCTTCTTCAATCCCTGTCCTCCACCTCTCAGGCTCCCCTGTCATCCTCTACCTCTCTGGATCCTTTTCCCACATCCTCCTTCCACCTTTCTGGCTCTGCTGCCACTTCCGTTGGTGACTCCTTTCCCCTGACCCCCTTCCCCATCTCCCCAGAATGCTTTCAAAAGTGGCAACCTGCTCTTCGTTGCTACTCTTAACTCTTGCTCTGCTGTCAAACACTCCTGATATCTGCCACCCCCTTGAACTTCTGGACCTGGATGTTCTCGCTCTTATTGAGACATAGTTCAAGGCCTGCTCTGTCACAAGATTTGACACACTCTTCCCTAAGGGCTACAAGATCCACTCCGAGCCCAGACCCAACAGGCCTGGAAGCGAAGTGGCCCTGATCATTCCTGAATGGATTCCTGCTTCCATCATCCCTTCCCACACCTACTCCTCCTTTATATGCCTGTCTGCAAGCTCTTTATATCTCCTGGCCTCTCTCTTACCTTGGCCACCAACTACAGGCCACCGGGCCCGGTCATCCCCTTCCTCTCTGAATGGGCTGATCTCCCTTCCTCTCTTCTATCCTCCACCTCCCAGCTTCTCCTCCTCAGGAATCTCAACAGCCACCAGGACTCCCCAGACTCTTTCCCTCTCCATTCTACCCTCTGGTCCAACTCACTCTGCCGGCCACACCTTGGATGCTCATCTCTTCAAGCATCCCCCTCTCTAATCGTCTCACTACTCCTCTCTCCTGGACTGACCACTTTCTTCTCTCCTCTCACTTGAAACTTCCTGTCCCCTTGTCAAAGGCCCTCCCAGTACTGCCACCTTCCTTCGCGGTCATTCAAACAATGAAGAGAGTGTCCGCGGCCGCCTTTGCTTCCACCTTCTCCCCTCCACCTACTCCTGTGGCTGACTCCCAACCTGAAACAGCCCTTTCCAACCTTCACCTCTCCATCTCTAACACTCTGAATATCCTTGCCCCTGTTATGAGGATCTGCCTGAAGGCTGCCACAACGTGCAGTTCTTGGTACGACTCTGATTTGGCAGAGTAGCCGAACGGAAGTGGGCAGCTTCGGGTGCACCATTTGACAAACTGGCTTGTCGCCTGCTCCAAAGGCAATACAGACTCTCCATCTTCTCTAAGAAGAGGTCCCACATTGAAGCCCACATCTCTGTGGCCTCTAACAACACAGACAAACTTTTCAAAATCTTCAAGGCGCTTGCCAATCCTACTGCAATATCCTCCTCCTCTTCACCCACCGAGGCCACCTGCACAGCTCTTGTTTTGATGGATTTCTGAACTCTGACCTGGTGGGCAGAGATTCAGAAAGCCAGCCTAGTTTCTTGGAAGAGGGTAACCTTCTGGACAAGCCAGACCAATCACGGTAGCGTTGGCGGCGGTCAAGACTATGTCTCAGGAGGGGTTAGGATGATCGAAAGCCCACAATGAGCACACACAGTAAAAAAAAACACAAATTACTCTCAGTCAGGTGTATATGAAAAATATATATACATTTATTAAAGGCCTTTTAAGTCAAACACAAAGTAAATATTCAGCAGTAATAAAACCAACACAACAATAATCTAGCAAACATATATACAGTAACCAATGGCCAACAGAGATATTAGTCAGTACAGTTCCACAACCTGCAAAGAAAGGGGTTATACAGTGCGAATATCCCTGTGGCAGTCCGTCACAATTCACTCCCTAGCAAAGACGCAGTCCAGTTCCTAAGATGAGTAGAGGCTTGAGCTCAAAAGTACTTTCGGTGCTGGTGCACGCGATCGTGCAGTTAAATCAAAATAGGGTCTCTTCAAGGGGCTGTAGCGACTCAGGAAGGTGGCTGCTGCAGTGAAGAATAAGTTTCCACTATTCGAGGAGGGTCTACCCAAGAAGGCAGAACCAAATAAAATAATTAGGAATAACTCAGTAGCACAGGCTACCTGGACAAAGAAGAGTGGCCCTCAGGGGACACTCGTGCATAAAAATGGATGGATGCACAAGGGGCCACAGATAAGGTTTTCAAGTACTCACCAACCCTTGGCGCACTCCGGACCAAACTTCGGCAGTGGAGTCCACTTCGGTTACAGGTTCAAATCTTGCAGTTGCATGGCTCTATGGCTTTCAGGGGCTGCGTTCAAGGAATGATTCTGTGGCATGACAGTGGCGATTTTTCCGCTCCTGTTGAAGGGATTAGGCCAGTACCACTGCAGCGAGTCTGAGGGCACAGGGGGGCACAGCAGAAAGGCATCCACAAAGTTCGTCACCACAGGTGGGTGACACGTTGACCGCATATGCTCGGGTTCAGACGTACTCTCGTAATTTCAGACAAAGGAATGTTAGGTGTATTAATCTCAGTGGGATAGTGCCGTATACCCAGAGTTCCAGGGCCAAGGACCCGTACGAGCTGGTCAGTTCACTGGGCGGTCCAGGAACATTTCTGAAAAGCCTCGCTTACAGGTTAAGTTGCAGGTGCCAAGAATAGTTGGTCCCACTATTCCAATGGGTCAAAGCACCCTTGCAGGCTTTCTAGGTTTCATCAAAAGCAGGGGGTCTGACGGGATAACAGCAGGCTCAGAGTGCCAAACCTTCCAGCGGGTCACCAGCGGTTCCAGGGATCTGCTTCATTGATTTAGGATAGTTGGCTCCTTTGAAAAGTTTGGTGTGAACTCATAAAATCGACCTGGAATGGGTGTATGATGCCTTCTCTTATACAAAATCTCCTTTGCGCCAAAGCAAAGAGAAACCAATAGATCTGCTCACATGCAGCCATGCCAGACATGGACCAATCACGCACCACAGTGGTTCCAGGCATCCCAGCACACCAGACATCCTGGCACCAAGGATGTGTATTGGACCGAGACAGCTCCAGCCCACATCCTGGGGCACACACACAAGGCATGCAGAAGTCTGGGAAAGCTTTGGTTTGCACAGGGGTCTGCATGACCAAATAAGGTATTTCCTGGGTCTGCTCGACCTGGGTAAGGCAAAGTGTCAAGATGGAGAAAGGATAGTACAAAGGACCTTGTGGCGTGGACACTTTGGGCACTGGCCATTGTCCTGGGCCAAACGCAGTAAACACAGTTTGGAACATTGAAAAGAGTTGAACACACATAAAAAGTAACAGCTGCCACCAGCTCTGTCCAAGGCACACCTGTACATTCACCAAAAATCCTTTGAGTGTGTCTCCAGACTTAAAAATGAAAAAAGGACCCCAGCGCACTGTACTGTAAGGTACTTTGGGCACTGATAAAATGTTACCATAGAATAGCAAAAAAGTGAAAGACTAAGGGAAACAAAGTCTCCCAGTACTAACTGTCTTAAGGGCATGTCAGTTTCCCCATAACAAAATGAGCAAAAGCCCAGCGGAGTACAGCAGAAGGCTGGGCTCCTCTGGCAAAAGTCAGGCTAGGGCAGTCAGACAACAGCAAAATGTTGGGGGGGTACACAGCTGGAGGGAAAATTGCCCATAATTGGAAATCTTTCCTAACACTCACCCCTCCTAGACCAAGGACAAGGGGAACTAATCCACCCCTGGATGAACTTCTTGTTCAGGTCGGTTAAACATTCTTGACAACCCATCAGCATAAGTTGGACACCTGGCCATGCTCAGTGGTGAAGTCGAACCCTTGCAGGCTTATGGACCACCTGAGCAATATAGGATTCTCTCCCTTCCTGTTCATGAGCCACTTCAAGGTCTATGGTCAGTTTTCACAGTGAAGTGGGTCCCATAGAGGTAGGGCCTCAGCTTCCATAGGGCCCACACAACCTAGAAACATTCTTTCTCTACTTTGGACCAGCTGAGCTCTCTGTCCTTAAGCTGGCGACTTATGAATCCAATCGGGTGTTCCTTGCCTTTCTCATCTACATGTGATAGTACAGCACCTATCCCAGTGTCAGAGGCAGTGGCGGCTGGTGAGTTTGAAAACTGGTGGGGTGTACATTTCCTTGTGAAAAATCCCCTCCAAAATTGGCCATTTAATGTCCAAACCCACTGAAATATAACATAAAAAGCATTACGTTTACATACTAATGGTGGTACATTATTCTTACATATGCAAGTGTGATGGTGTATTTTACAGCAGCTTGGATTCCGAATAGATGGTACTATGCATAAAGGAATTCATCATATAAATAGTCAATAATGATGGAAAAATATAATTTTGTCATGCTGTTACTAGCATTCATATGCGTTCATCCTCTTTCAAAGGTGGGATTTTAGACATTTTCTGAAAGAGGAGGAACTAAGCTAAAATATTACTTTTTAACCACTTAATTAATGCAACATTTGTTCAACCTCTAATGGCTGCCTGCCTCGCTGAGTTGCCATTGCTTCAGTTGCTCAAAGTTGAAACACGTGGAATGCACAGGTCACAGAAATAGCACATACATATTCCATGGAGAAAAATGCAACAGAAATGGTTTACTAAGTTTATTATTTTCAGTGTTTTATTATCACAACCAACAACCATAACATCATAATCTGATCAACAATTAAACACACTTCACATATCTCACTGTTCTGTCAAATAGATCTCTGCAACCTTACACAAAATCCTAACATGTAAGAACATTGAAAAAATGTAATAATTCAATTAAGGTAAAACCCACAAAATAACTGCAAATAGCTTGTAACAGAACAACATTCACCTGTCAATCAGTTTGAAAGTTTGTACACAAATAGTAATGGGAAAGAAAGAGGTCATTCTGAGGTTTCAAATGTCGTGAGTTTTCTCTGCTGTAAAATAAAACTGAAATCACTGCATACATTTCAACTGGAAGATACCAGGACATCATCAGATACGTGGCAACAGACACCCTAATCCTATCCTTGCAAATCTGTTTCCAAATGGACAATAAGTTTGTTTCTGTTTGACCAATATGCAGGTTTTTTGGAATGATATGTCTTATGACTTTGCATTTTTGCATGCCACCCTCTCAGCTAGCCATAGATACCATTCTTTAGTCTGTACTGTTCGTCTGATTTTCCCCACCACTTACAAACATGGGCTTCTTTTCTATTTTCTTTAAAGCTGAGCACCAGACCCTACATAAGACTCATGGTACCTCACCTGGCTCGTCGCTCTGGAGAAGGGTCACTGCATTTAACTATCCCGATGGTGCACTATGCAGGTTCAAGTCCGATGTTTTTGGTTCCGCAATTAACCTGGACTGGTTGGATTTGTTCATGAAAGGTATTTTCGATGGTCTGTAAAGAGAAATTGAGAGACTGATCCGAGAAAGGGCAACATATGCTGAGAGCAGTATGAAAATGGTTTCAGACGTGAAGGAGAAAGTAAACTGCTTAGATGCCCCCACACAAGTAAGTTTGCCCTTCCCCCTAATTCTCTGAAGTTACCTCTCCCTGCACAGCTAGGGAGAATAGGAATATGAGCAGGGACAGACAGCTTGTAGGTGTTGCTTGGTTATTTACCCACTCACTGACTGACCATAGTTTCTTTTTTATAGTGGTATTTATCTACAAGTGATACATTTGTTGTTTAAATTCCAAAATCTACTGCTTTTGCCTAAGTTTACACAGGTTACCAGTGGTGCAGATGAAGTTAAATCCTTTGCCTGGCTCGCTGGGTAATCCATAATAATGAACTGGTATATTTACACAAATATCACCCATTCTCAACTCTTTGATCTGCTTATATTTATCTTGAGAATAGAGTTCTGGAGAGTTCATGGCTCATCAGTGGTGGCATTGCTCTCTAGAAAAAACATTAATGCAGTCTGGGAACAGAAGTCCTCATTAACCTCAAAAGAATACATTGTTCATAGGACTGTGTAAGTCATGACCCTAATGATATGGAGTATTATTCAACCATCTTTGTTAAGTCCTAGACTCAGAACACATGAAGTCACAGCAAGGCAATACCAATGCCTTTTATTTATGGGGGTGCACCTGGCTACATGGGCTATACAGGAAGTGATGCCAGAAGACTTGAATTCGCCACAAAGGAATGCCAATCCCTATTAGTTAATAGGGATTTACCTGGCTCCTTGGCATATACAGGAAATGATGGCAGAAGACAAGAAGTCACAGCAAGGCAATGTCAATCCCTTTTATTTAATAAGGGTGTACCTGGCTTCCTGGTATATGTTTTCTTGATGGGCTATCCAATGTTTTTTCTCTTGCACCACTTGGTAGTAACCAGCATGGATGGCAACTGCCGAAGGAGAACACACTGAGGCACAAAACACCTAACAAAGCTGATAAACTACTGCCCACTTTTCACACCTAACGTTAACCATTTCATCATTTACACCTACTTAATAAAGCATTGGCAAAGTCAATAGTTTTGACTTTTGTATACACATTGAAAGGAATGTCTGCATGGAAACACATGAACGCGTGTCAGTTGTAGTTAGGGCATATTTACTGCAGGGATCTGTGTGTCATCTGCATGTTATTGGCACCATTGACCATGCCTTACATTTGGGGCTCCTGCTCCAGCTGTAGGTATGTCTGTGTACACTGTGAATTCAGTAGTGGGTTGAAGTGCCAGCTACACAGAGATCTTAGTTCAATGATCGTCATTCCTTTATGTTGCGCTGAAGCTAAATAAAGAAGACATGTCTTGCCCCTGGGAAAAAACACTTTTCAATGTCTGTAACCTTGGACTCCAGAGGAGGACCATGCCAGCTATACCTATTTATAACATGTACAGATCACACTTCTGAGACCCTTTCCGAGTCTATACATTTGTTTCCATCTTAACTCTGATTAATTCCTATTTTCAAATTTAAATGAACTTTTGTACATATCATGTAATGCATTTCACAACAGGGTCGGCCCGGGGCATAAAATTGTCTCGGGCACCAATGAAAAAGTGGCCCACAGTTGCGAACGAAATGTCTTGCCTCTGGGAAAAAACACTTTCAATGTCTGCAACCTTGGACTCCAGAGGAGGAACAGGCCAGCCAAGCCCAGACTACTGGGCTGGGCTGGTCTAGTCCTCCTCTTGAGTCAAGAGTCACTCAGGGAGACGGAGAGCAGTCCTGGCCTCCTGTGCACAGTGCTCTTTGTCTCAGAGCACTCTACACATCAGCCCTAGTCCTGCCCATGGCCCGCCGCACGGACTTCACCCGGAATCCGGGTGAAGGCCAGTCGGCGGGCTGCGGGGAACAATGGTCGGTGGCTGTGAGCTGTGACACTGGCACTGCATCTCACAGTGAGATGTAGGCCGAGTGCCACGGGCCGCGGTCACCATTAAAAGTTAAGGAAATTCTTAGTCTTCACCATGCGGCAAAGACTAAGACTTAACTTAGTGACTAATTACCAGCACAGCATGCATACCCAACCCTTACCTTGGAGACTGGAGTTGGAGACGGACCATCGGGCAGGGCGGGCTGCAGCAGCAGGCAGCACACGTGGATGGGCCTGGTTGGACAGCTGGGCGTGAAAAGTCCACCAACACCCCAGAAAGGGGGCTACAAAGAAGGAACAAGAAGAAGGTGAGGCACACTGTGTGCCCAAGACCCGACTCCACCCAAACACGGATTTTCATTGGCTGGCAAACAGCCAATGACAATCCACAACCTACCTGTTGCTATGCTGCATGGCCTGCTAGCACAGAAGGTAGGAGTAGACTCCAGGAGGACTCAGACTCTGGTGCGCTGTTTGCGCACAATACCAATAGTACGGGCGACCCCTCCAGCACCCTGCCAGCCTCCTGAATGAGAGGATGGTTACCTAACTAAGAGCTCCACGCACTCTACATGGCAGAAAATGTGAAAGATAACGTAAATCGAGGCACGCCGCGCCGCAGCAGCAGGCCTGGCCATGGCCAGCAGCACAGCATTGCAGAGTAGCAGATTGATAAATAAATAATTCATATGCCGCTCTGCACAAGTTTGACTTGTATTTGCCGGCACAGCAAGAAGAGTTGTCTCTGCTCTTCTTCCCTCTCGGTGGCAGGGGTAAGGGGGTGCGGTGTCCCCCACCCTATGTAAGCAGCCGCCACTGGGTGATTTAGTATTTGGGGCCCTGTCAAGGAGAGAGGCCAAGACAATATCACTTGTGCATAGGTAAGAGTAAACCACCTAACAGCTTTGACCATACAAATCCTGGATGCCCTATTGGTACATAGTTGGCCAGCTGGTGCTTAGCAATAATGACCCGAACATCACACATCATGGAGTGAGGTGGGTCAGTGGGTTGAGCACCTACTTAAAATATCTCTGTGCAGCTTGCTGTGCAGGCATTTCAGTCATGATGCCCAAGAAATCCTCCTGCTACATTCCCTTTTGAAATAGTGCAACAACATGCTTTGAGGGTTAGACCTCTATGTGCCTGACAGTAAAAACCTGGGAACAGTCACACTGGCAGTCTAACCAAGCTGGCTTTGTGAAGTCAAGACACGCTGCCTGCGAAATGAGGTGGCTGAATTTCATTCTGACTCAAAGGCGTGAAGATTGGGACCCTCTCGTGGCAGTCCCAAGGGATGGGGAAAAGGCATGTGACAGCGTTTGACGATGGCACATACAGAGTTTGCCTTAAATCTTGTTAATTTCCTCTACACCTCATCTACTGCATCTTTGTTCACGCACGTACTTGCCTTAAACACTTTCTGATTACGGAGAGGGACAAGGCAGGGTGTCTTGATACACTCCCTGCTATATATGCTGGACACCAAACCCATAGCGATTTGGGTAAAGAGCAAAACAAGGAATAAAGGTTTGACTTATTCGGGAGTACAGCAAAGGGGTAGTCCTGCTAAGTGTCATTCCTGCACCTAGTACTATGTCTGGGTTCAATTAAACATTCGACAGGCAGCTGATGTCTTTGTCTTTATCTTGACAAAAATATCTATTGGTACAGCTGGATTTAAATAGTGGCAGAATCAAGGGGGGAGGAGGGGGGGGGGTGGGGGGGGTGGAAGGGGGGGGGGGAGAGAGAGAGAGAGAGAGAGAGAGAGAGAGAGAGAGAGAGAGAGAGAGAGAGAGAGAGAGAGAGAGAGAGAGAGAGAGAGAGAGAGAGAGAGAGAGAGAGAGAGAGAGAGAGAGAGAGAGAGAGAGAGAGAGGAGAGAGAGAGAGAGAGAGAGAGAGAGAGAGAGAGAGAGAGAGAGAGAGAGAGAGAGAGAGAGAGAGAGAGAGAGAGAGAGAGAGAGAGAGAGAGAGAGAGAGAGAGAGAGAGAGAGAGAGAGAGAATCCATCATGGCATACGTGAACACCAATAATAATGATTCTCCTGGAATGGTTCAACGTAGATGTAACTCTCTCTTCTCACGGAGGTGTATACATGTTTCAAGTTCTCACAACTCCTAATTGGTCTTCTCCATTCATCAAATGTGTATGTGGCTTGCTCATAGGCAGCATGAATGGGTCGAACCAGAGGCTTTGCAAAACACTTTCTTGAAACCTTAAGCCCTGACCACAACAATGGCATAGTGCTGTAATTATAAACCGGGAATACCGGCTGCAAGTATCATGCCAGGTAACTGTGGATCTCTTTGTATTCTCTGAAGCTTCCATCTAGTTTAACCTCACTATTAGGCGAAATAGAAACATTGGATTCTGACTGAACTGGAATCTCAGTGGTGTGATGTACATTGCTGACATTGTCGAGTTGCAGCTGCATCGTAGTCGATATAACCCAAGCTTCATTGGGCCTGATATAGAAACATTTGCAGTATGCTCTTACTCATCTCCCGTAGAACACTTTGGTCCTTAATCCATATGCTGTTATTGTACTCATTTTCTGATACTCACACATACGCCACAGTCTGGCTCTCGATGGTATAAGTCAGTTGTTTGAAAATGTTTTACCACCTGAATGCTGTTGGATGCATGGTCATGGGTCAATGGCTCACTGTGACTGCTAAAGGCTCCCTAAGTGTGGGATATCTAGACTCCCTAAGGGACATGGTGGCTTTCTCTATTCTAAGCAGAGATTAATGTGCTAATGGGTAGTTGGATAGTGCCTTGCACTTGATCTGTGGTATTTAGCCTTCAGTGATGGCTCCTCACCCCTTCCTGTCTACACTCCTACCACACAAACCAGTGTATCTGCAACATATAGAAAACACTGGCGAGCATTTGTATTCAGAGGCAAGGTAGGTGTCAAGCGTCTGTATACAAGCATGCTGGCACCAGGGGAGGGGATAGGAATTGGGGCGTTCTCGATACCATTGTCTTCCTCAGGGGTGGTAGGGCCAGCTGTGTATTGGTTTCTTGTAGGCCTTTCACCCCCTCTCCCCCTTGACACTGAGAAGGGTTCCCCTCCCATCTTGTCATGGCCAGTAAACTGGTCTTGCCACAGTATGGTCAATAGCAAACCATTCCTACTGCCCTTCACTAACATTGCTGTAAACCTGTACAGATGCAGAGGAAAGGGAAACATTGTATGTGGCTTGGAATGTTGCAAATCAAAGCAAACGTATGTGTTAAGCAGTACTGGTACATGCACATTATATGTGATCTGGATCCAGATGTCTAAGATTCTCAAAGTGATCCCTACTCAGTCAAGAAAAAAGGTTTGTGGGGTAGATCTTGTCACATTAACACTAAGAAGCACCAGTAAATGTCATAGTAAACTGGCAGCTATGGTAAAGATGAGCACTAGCAGGCAGGTATAGCAGTAAGACATCAATGGCAGTGCCAAGAACAATTGCTCCAGCATGGATAGAACGGATATGGATATTCCCGAATTATATCTTCAGACTATGTATAACTCTGCAGATGGCACCTATTCTCTCTCTACACTTTATGGCAACCAAACGTGTGTCAAAATGACCTATGTAAGATAACTGGCACTCAGAAGGTGGTGCAAGAGCATTGCGTTCTTTTGTCTGGCAGAATTTCTTCCCTCACATCCAACAGAGTCATTACCAAAACCTGCAGTAAAACACCATATACTGCCCAGCCAGAATTAAAGCTCAGCTATTGAATCAGAACACATCCTATCCTGAGAGAAAATGTGGGAATTGTCTGATGTTTCAGCTTTTATATATGACATGATAGGTTATTTATAACGCACTTAATACCCAGAGGTTTCTAAGTGCCGATCCAGGGATCGAACCTGTGGTGCTCTGGGTCGTCTTGCTTCCAAGGTGAGCACGTTGCCCCTGAGCTATCCTCCGAGACAAGCAAGCAGTACTCTGACACTGAAGCCAGGGGTGGCATCTTGACTTCTGACCTCTGAGTCAAAATGTAATCATTGTTGTCTTATCATTCTGGTGGCAGGTTCATCTATATGAACAAGTCATATCTGGTTATGGTATGGTGATTGTTGATAAGAGCACACAATTATTAAAGGCACACCAATCTGATATCATATAAGTGTAAGCTCTGTGAGCCTAGATTAGCTATGTGAGGGCAATGTGTATTCATGGCAGCCTGGCTGTCTGCACTGCTCCCAATGAGACTATATCCAAGATGCTGCCCTTCTTTGATTCCCAGGGAGGAAGGTTAACACCTCCCCTTGGGCATAGGAGATCCCACCAGGAGATCACCTGGAAACTCTGTTTCAAAGAGGCACTTGCATAAGAAATGCCAGCCTCACACCAGGGTGCTGCACACCAAAGGTCCTTTAAAGTTGCAGGAATGGCAAGGGGCAGGGCTAGTGTAGCAGAGAGGGAAAAGTGGACCTTAGAAAGGGGACACCGTCCTCATTTTCAGTGGGGCTCTATTTCCATGCTGTCCCCTGTATTTCCTCCCAAACAAGTCACTGTAGGTATGATTCAAGCAGGCAAGCATCATTTGTTACAGTGACAGGGATTGGACCTTACAACAGGCTTCATTTTGGCCAATCCCCTGTGTCATTTTGACATTATAAGGAAGACGTCTCCAATTCCTACCTTGATTCTTTCCTGGACATAAAGAACAATGCATCTCTGGGTCACTGGTGGGAGTGCGGTCCATTCCAAAGACCTCTTACATTGTGGGGCATGTTGGCCCATGTGTGCGGTATCTCTCGTTCTGCCGGTATAACGTTGTGCTGACTAATTAGTCAGTGCAGCATTGCAAGGAAAAGAAATAATCAGCACAGCATTATACCGGCAGAACAAGAGATACTGCACACATGGACCAGCACGCCCGGCCCCGCGTGTTTTGAATTACCTCCACCCCACTGACCACTGACAAGCTTTCAATAGCTGGGGACGGAGGCGACCACCAGATCCGCGAACGTGGATATTTGATGGAGCTATGCCCATTCCAGATTAAAAAGGCCCTGAAGAAGATGACCCCACTCCTTTTGGTCATCTAAACCGGTTGACCCCACAGATCATGAGAATCATAATGACTAAGATGATGTTCATCTGATATACTTTGAAACACGTCATTGAAAAACCTTCTCCAGAAGGATTTAGGTTACCACATATATTTTTGGGAAATTTTAGTATCCTGGAACAAGAGCTGATGTTCTGAAAGCTCTCCACCCAATTGGTGAATACAAATTTAGGGAAATCCCTGGGGGAATAGCCTTCCTTGGAATATAGAAGAGACAAGCTATAATGTGAATTGCCTCTACCCACGCTTGTTCTACTTGGATTTTTTAAATCGGGCATTTTTCATTAATGTGAATAGTGTTGATGAGGGACAGTTTCTCCCACTATCCCTATTCGATAGGCGGCCCACCACCAGCTACCAAGGGAGAGTTTGCCCTGACAGGATCACGGTGTGCTTCTCGTGAGGGGCAGTTTATGTGTTCTGTGATACCACTGCGAACGAGTATGCTATTGAATGTGTGTCATAAATTCCACAAGTCATATCATCTGTGGACTCTTCCACTTCTTGGCAGTTTTTGCATTTCAGATTACGTTTTAGATAAAAACCGTAATTTCATGTGTATTTAAGCGCATGATCCTAAACCACGGACTGAACAATCATTGCATCCATGCAAATGTACACTTAATGCCATGTGGTGGCTGTCCCAGCTTATAAATTCTGCATCAGTCCAAGGGCATATCAGTCTCCCCATCATTGGTTGTGTACCCGCTGCAACATGAGACAACTGAGTTTAATAACTGTGTTTCTGGCATACCCTGCTAAAAACACATCCGTAAATGTCTGTGGTAATTACGGGGCTTGAAACATGACAGCTTATTTTACTGGGACACACACATCACTATTGTGTACAGTACAGGGATACAAGACTCGGTTGTGAGTATGCGTAAAGGCTTGCTATGCTTGTGTGCATGCCCTGACCGTTCCTCTGGTTACTTGGATACCCCTGTAGACAACACCCCCTGACACTATTTTGGAATGCTGTAAAGGGTTGCTTCCCTATGGTCTCTGCAGATAGGCAGAACATTCGAATGTTCTCCCTGCCAAGCCTCCAGAATGCACAGCGATGAACAAAGAAAAGCCTTGCTCTTCATTTCTCCAGCCTCCAGGTGTCTGTGATAGGTTTAGGGTGGTGCAGGAGGATCTCCCCTGGAAGACTGACCGATCATAACCGTTCCAATCGCAACAGAAACGTCATGAATGTCTGATCTACGGTTCTGGCAGTGGTGGTCTCGTCGGGGTCCAGAGAAATAGGGATACAATTGAGCCAGAGCTCTGCATACATGAGACTCAGAGGACTTGGGCGAAGCCCGCAGAAAGCAAGGAAGGCAGCAATTGCGGAGATGATGACCGACATAAGCAGGTACATAAACATCCTACATTCATACATAGATACACGCTCCAGACAACTGAGTAAAGTCCAAATCGCACACATGTGCTGAGCATGCAATGCAAAAGACCATAGACGATGAATAAAAAGTAGATAATCTATACCCATATTTGAATTGGTGTGGCATGTAGATGTAACATTTTCTTGTTTGTGGGGATGGCAATGTAAGTGATCCCCTAAGTATGATGCTGGGTAAGGCAACCTGCAGGTGCACCTCAGTTCCCTGCACAATACAATTACGAGTGGGGCCTAAGAAGGACTGTAACGGCTGTTCAGATCTGTGTTATATAGCGCCTCCAATGGGAGTAAATGTGGGGTGTGCTCCTGGAATGCCCACATGTACGCAGAAAAACCCCAAACCCCTCTTTTAAAGATATAACTTAAAAAAATAGTAGACAGAGAGATCTCAAAAACAGCTCAACCCCCAGAGGTAAACTTTAAGTGGATTAAGTCAATAAATAACACAGACATAGCAGCCCTAGCTCTGGGGTAACCCCGGCAATAAATAGCACACAATAAATGTTCATAAGGTTCCGTTTCAAGCAATTCACATAGCTTAAGTGGCCAATAATCTCGAGGGCCTGCAAAGTGTATGTTATGCTTAGTAAATATTGGCCACGCGACTCTCACCTTATCGCTATATAGAGCCCAACAAATGACGTGGGTGCGAACCAGTGTACAAATAAAAACATGACATTCAGTACCATTCCCAATCGCCTACCATTCCTCAATCGCCTAACGTTCCCAATTGCCTACCGTTCCCAATCACCTACCAATCCCCAGTCGCAGTCTTTCTATACCTAAGTCTTTTTCTCTTGAATAGGAGGAAATCACCCGATCCCCCAGATAGGTATGCGTGTGTGCAGCACAAAATAAGGATACATAACTATTTTAAGATGCCCACCCAACATTTTAGTTTTATTTCGAGAACCTCTGTAAATGTCTCAGCATTTACCCTTAATATTAGAGTCACCATTAGCTAATGGTAGCTGCAGACTAACAATAGCAAATACAAGTCTATGGGCCTCATTATGAGTATGGAGGTAGCCATGCCTCTTTTAGCGGCATGGCTACCCCAATACCGGGTACCGGGTCCGGGTTCCAGGAATAGGGAATTATTGGGCCATGCCGACTTCGGTGGGCCTGGTAATTCCCATTCTCTGGACCCGGGGCCGGTACATCCCCATTTCCATTGGGAATGAGGAGGATGCTAACAACGGGCCCGTTAATGACCGCCCGTTGTTAGCATCCTGGTCTGCTAGCGGGTCCCGCTAAGGACGCCTGGTCTGGCCAGGCGTCCTGAGTGGGACCTGCTGCAGAACTCATAATGAGGTGGCCCGTAATGAACAGTGCCGGTCCCTTACCGGCACCGTTCATTACGGGTTCGCACTCGTTGTAATGTGGCCCTAGGTCTGCTAAGACAAAGTTTAAAACATATGGGGTGCACCACATCAGATAACAAGAACTGGCACTACAAACAGTTTGGGCTTTTGTGTCGGCATGGAAAGGTCCTTGCCAGGGGCTGCTGTAGTGCTATTAACTGCCATTGAAGGCAGCAGGTGCAAAATGATGCGGGTACATCGGCATCTGATAGCAGTGCCTGGCAAATGCGAATACTTATACAAAAGCCAAAACTTCTGGCTTTGTCAGTGCCTTTTTTTAACAGACCTTCAGTGAAGGACACACATAGTGTCCTTCGGGTGGCTGAAGGCAGACCTTGTTAAGAATGTTTTACTAGACCAGTTGCTGGTTTACAGCGCCAATTAAACCATTAAGTCTCAGAAGACTGCTTTAAAAAAACCACTAGCATGCACTTGGAGTGAAAAGTTTGATGGTAAGGGTTGGTTAAAGTAAGCTCAAAGAGTTTCCATGAGGAGGTGTTTTGCATGGGGAGGCGCAGGACCTCGGTGGGAACGGCCATAGGGATTATCATTACCATGGGCAGTCAATGGGTGGGCAAATAATCAAACAACACCTACACACTATGTGTACCTCCTCAAATGCCATTTCTCCCCATCAGTACTCTAATGCAATAGTTTCAGTTTATAGGTGACGCAAGCCCCGCCTAACAGCTCAAACCAAAAATGATGAAGCAAGAAGCAGGCTTTCGGGTTGGAGGAGAATACCGGTTCTTTGATACACTTCAATCGTCTGGTGATGGGCGCTAATGGCTGGCTGGTATCTGCTGCAGATGCTTCCTTCTTCACTATAGATTTCGCACCCCAGGCATGGGATTGAACAGCCTGCCTGCCAGAGCTTTAGCATACCTGAGCGAAGCGAGCCTCAGCTTGGGCTGTGAGCCGTTGAAGCACATGTCCGACGACTCCCCCAGAGTTGTGAAAGTTATTTGTACCGCGGGATTTACCAGGGTGCAGATCGTTTTCTATTTTTGTTGGTCTGATGGGGGATCAGCTCAGCGCAAGCTCACCTCTAATCGGAGAAAAAAAAAATGAAAATAAATGGTCACCGTCATTAAAATGGAAAAGACTAGGTCCCTTTGCGGATGACGGCGGCCATAAGGAATATGGTTCAAAATGGCCACTGTCATCTGAATAAGGGACCTGGCGGGCGGTGAATAGAGCATGTTGCCCGGGAAAGACAGATTTTCATTGGTCAGTCTGTCTTTCCTGGGTGTGAATGTAGAATTCCCCCTTGTGACGGGCGGGTCTATTTTCTGTCTGTGGTGCTGACCAGGTTGGGGGCTCAGGCAGAGGTGGTGAATGTGTGGTTCAGGGGAGCCTAGCAGGAGAATACAACTGTATACGCATAGGCTAAAAATACAAACTAGGGTGTGCAGACAGAACTGCATGGCGTAGTGAGCCAAGGCGGCATGGGCGTACACAGAGGTCGAAGTGGGCGGGGCGGTTGGGAGCGGTGCTCCCATACTTTTTGTTTCAAAGTTTCACTGTTCCTATACTTTTATTTTATAAAGAAACCGTTCTGGCATGGTTTAGTTTTAAAATAAAAGTGTAGGAAGAAGCTGAAGCTTGCACTTCAGTGCACTGCACTGCACATTCCCATAGATAGCAGGTGTGTTTGTTTGGGGGAGGGGGTGCAGGGATGGGGTTTGTGGGGAGCGAGGCAGACTAGCAGGGATCATAGTTGCACTACTTCTTTTTGTACACTTCGACCACTGGGCGTAGGGCGGACACTAGCTTATGCTGTAACTGAGGCAGAGGCACAATAGCTATAAAACCAGGATTCTTCAGATGCATGTAAGTATTGCCCACTACTTTCCCTGGGACTGTCGGCTTGTGATGGAGGCTCAGAACAGGTCGAACCGGTAATAATAATGATCTCTTCAAAGCTCTGAGCCAAATGAGCTTCTACAAGGGAGAGGGCGAGATAATGGTAAACAGGCAGAAAGCTCCTCCCCTTTCTATGCTGCTTTGTGTGGTTTTGCTCATGCTTTAAAATACACAAAGAACAGAAGACACGTGGCTGTCTTCATTCTTCTAACACCGCAAGGGGCAAAGTACTTCCAATGTGGGTTACTATCCATTTGTTTGCATTACACGAACCAGCTTGGCCGCAGAGCGCGCTGGGAGTGTTTCCGGCACTGGTCTGAAAGAGGGTCGCAGCCGCTTTTAGCAGTTACAGTGAGTACGCAATTAAGAAGTAATTAGCTCTCATGCCTTAGGCAGCAGTGTGGTTGGGGAGGCACAGATTTTATAGGCACAATGAGTGTTACTGAACGCCAGGCAGTGAAACACGAGCCTGGGAGCACCCAGGATATGTTCTTTCCTCCGGCCTCGGTCAATGAGCCGCTCACAGAGGGCAGGGGATAGTCGTTTTCAATGTGTATGTCGTTTGGGTTTTTTTCCTCTCTCTAGAGTTTCCGAGGGTTTAGAGCAGCACTTACTCGGAAAGCTTGCTGCCTGTAGGATGCGGTCAAGCAGGCCATGCTCAACAGCCTCGGAAACACCTGAGCCGTCAGTCAGAGTAGCTGGGCGCAGAGGAGTTGCTAGGGGGTGGCTGAGGGGGCTATAGCCCGGGTCTTTTGGTTGTAGCCCCGGATTGAAGCTTAGGAGCTACAAGCAAAAGGGTAGCTAGCCCCTAGTCCCCACAGCCCCCGCATTAGCACAGCCCCCGTTATTATCCAGACCTAGCAACACCTCCGGCTTCATGGAAGCCCGGTAGCAGACGGGCACATGAGCGGGCTCACAAATTCATCTATGCTGTGGGAAACAAGGCACCTTGCGTAACCTCAGCAGGGCTTTTTTTATTTTCCCTTGGTTATTTATTTCTATGGAAACAAAATGACAGCATGGTACAAAGACCATGGGTTTCCCTCAGTAATGGGTACACAGCTGTGGGCATGAAGAAGACCTAAGGGAGGCTTTCTGACTAGATGACAGGACTGCTAGGGCAGCCGTTCAGTCGGTATCCCAAAGCCGCTCCAAACCCTCTCAGGATACAGCAGGGCTAACCCCTACTGAAGTCCCCCAAAACCCTTTATATTTATCACTTGCTTTACCACCCAAATGATTTGCACAGAGAATAGTTCTTATATTGGAAGAAACATGATCACTTCATAGCGGGGGACCCCCACTCTGTGCCCCCCCCTACACAATAATATTGCAATGCAACCAAGGTGTAATCAGCTCAAAATAATCCGCACAGAAACAGTTGCAAAGTTTGGAAACATTAGATCACAGTTTATTGGAGCACAGAAATCGGGACGGTCCAAGCCTCATCAGTAAACAAGATAGTATCCAAGGGGTGAACCGTGCCACTCCCTGTTTGCCAGTTTGCAAAGAGTGGACATCCGCTTCTGGTTTTCATGACTGCCAGTCAGTCTAAGGAGCGGACAGACGCTTCTGGTTTTTATGACTGCCAGTCAATCTTTCTCTGGACCACAGACTTCAAGTGACGTCAAACCACAGAGACAAATGTTTTCCTCTCTGGCTAGGACCGTCCCCTAACTCCGCCACACTTTGGGGGTGGCTCTCCTACACCCCCAATGCCCCATACATGTGCTCCTCCTCCTCCTTCTAGCCCTCTCCTACCCATGTCTGCCTATTCACCACCTTACATCATTACACCACTCTCCGACATGTGAGCCCCCGGCATCTGCCTACCAGGTGGGTGCTCCCGTGACCCTCATGTGGATCACTTAATCTACATGTTCCACTTCTCTGGTACCTGACTGTTGAGTCAACCCCTTTGCCACAAGCCTGTGAGGATACCCCCTTTCTTCTTGCGAGCAGTTAGCAGACACCTTGTCCCTGCTAGGCCAGTTATCGCAAAAATCCTTCCATTTACAAGATGGCATTTTGTTGCACCCCGCTGGCAATTGACTACTAAGAGAAATGTGCTAGAACACGCTAGTGTTCCAACCTGCGGTGTGCAACCAGGACTGAACACAAGCCTATCATGCTCTGAACCCGGGGTTTACATTTTGTTTGGCCCCGTTTGCAACCTGCTGCTAGTTAGAGTAGCCCTGTGTGGGCTAGCGTTGGCTAGTTGTGGGGGGTCTGCACTGCTCCGCCCCCAATCGGGTGGTGTTAAAAAATTACAGTTTGTTTTAAACTTTACCCATACCAGGGGACTCAGGCCTGCGCCCTGCGGATATCCAACCAGTGTACCCGCGCACTGTGCTAACCCAGGGTTGGTAGAGGCCGGGTTGTCTTGCTAGGATCCGAACCTATGAACTGAAGATCACACCCAGATCGCAGCAGCAGGTGCTCAACCTGCTTAGCTATCTTACCAGCTCCTTGGGCTGTAACCTGATTTCACTTAGTTGACCTTTGGAGATCAGACTGGCCACGAAAAGTGCCCCAATATCCTGCAGGTGGCCCAGAACTACATAGTCACTTATACCATTGAAAACCTTGTGCCCCACCCCAAACTCTTGGTAACCATGTCAGGCATGTCGCTTTTGGCACTGGACTTGTACATAAACCATCATTTAGAATTGTCAGTGTACTTCACCATCATCCAGTCTTACAGCTGGCATGTACCTTCTGGGAGTGTCCCACATCTTACCGAACCTTCAGGGTTGTTCTGCCGTGTTCATGACCATACTCCCTGGAACCCGACTGAGGCAGTCATTGAGTTCCTCAAAATCTCCATCACCTATGCCAACACATAATATAAATCTGGTATTCACACTGTAAATATCCAGAACCATATACCCAGCTCGATGAGGGGGGGACCCTCCGTTTGGTCCATAATTCCGGTAACCTATGGTTCCTGCAGCCAGGCCAGCTCTAATGGCAGGGGAACACACCAGTACATTGCACACAATGCACTGCAACTATCGTTTAGCCCCTGGCCCACCATCCTCTCCCCATTAATTACTCAACCATACCCCTGCAGTTGGCTCATAATACACAGGGAGGTTCCAAGCCTCTGTGCCCAGTCCTCTGTCATCTGGAAATACTCAAACCCAGCCACCTTTCCCTCCCCTTACTGAACTTAAGATAGCTACTGTAAGTGGCAATTGTCAGCACCAGGGTGCTTCTGGCCGTGGGCTTTAGAAAAAGAAGATCCAATTTGGTAGAGTAATAGTCATTTTCTGAACATTAACAAGCTGGAGACCCCGACCCAGCGGCACCAACGGCATACTATTGCGGCCCAATTGCAATTGGTACTTCTATATACCTCTGGAAGAAATTTAATTGAATCCAAACACATTCCATTTACTTTATTGTACTTAAAGCAGCCCATGACAAGTGTTAAATGTCTGCCTAGGAGCCCTTACTACACACTGGGAATAAACCCTCCCTAAACCCTCCCTTTGTTCTGGCAAATTAACCAGTGCAACTAATGCTGCCCTAACTGTAACGAGTGAGGTGCTTGGCTATATAGGACCTTATACAGTGAAATCCAAAATTGCACAATTCATTGTTATATATAGTACTGCAGAGGGGACCCTATTGCTGTGCCGTTAATTAATCAATTCAAGTGTGCCACGTCTTGAAGAATGGGCCCAAGGGGGCTTCATAATAAACATCAGGACAGCCAGTGGTTGCAGGCCCCCGTGCATCATGTGGCCTCTCGTTCCTCTCCCCTCTGCTTGGCAGACTGGGGCAGGTGGAGAGGTCCCTTTCAAAAGTCCAAATGTTGAAGCCACCACTTTTAATAGTTCTGAAATAAAAGCGAAACCAGCATTTACATAGCATGAGAGGTTGAGCTTCCTTGGGCATTGTACAGTTAATTTCAGCCATGGACCTTGCCGCCCCTTGCCGAAGCACCCATTCCGATGAAATATGATGTCAATAGTGCAATTTAAGAATATTTAATCAGCAACACTGGTCAAACTATTAGCCGGACACTGAGGCCCGAATTGTGGCCATGACCCTGTGCAGAACGCCCTTTAGGTCAGTCCCTGCCTGTAGCCTGAGCATTTTACATCCGGCCTCAAACCGTGCAAGCCACAACATCACCAACCCATTTCCCCCTTGCAAACCTCGTAATAACAACACTAGCAGGTGTCACATAACGGAATCCACTGTGGCGATTGAATTAAAAATAATTCAGAAGCACTGGGGTAAGGAAGGAATTACACAATCACTTGTTGCCACCCTCCCCCCTCCATGCTTGCAAATGTTCCTCGGTTGCATGCTGTTCCGAACATAGCGTCAGCAGCAGTTTATCAGTATTGCAACCAGGCCAGGCTCCAGCAGGTGGTCCGGTGGGGTCAGGCCCCCCAAGGCCAGCCCCCGTGTACCCCTAGAAACCAGGGCCAGACTCAGAACCAAAAGAGGCCCTGGAAAATTTGGTCAAAGTGGCCCCATATTTCGCCGCACGAGCGAGCAATATTAGTGCACAGGAAAATAGTACTGCGCCAAGGGGAACTATTGCAAAATAGGGCTGGTCAATTCCATCATATTGAAAACAAGCATTGGCAATGCCAACAGTTTGTGTAGGCCTAGGAAGAGCACTTTCCAAGCACCGCCGTATTGGTATTAACTGGTCATTAATGGTAGTAGGTGCAAAACGGTGTGAGTAACTGGGCACCTATTAGTGGTGCCTGGCAAATGCCTAATACTTATACACAAGCCAAAACTGTTGGTTTTACCAATGTTTATTTTTAACAGGACTTAAGTGAAGGGCATGTATAGTGCTTATAAATCGAGTGGCTAAAAGCAGACCTGGTGAAGACATTTTTATTACACCAGTAGTCGGTTTACAACTCCAATTAAGTTATTAACTCTCAGAAGGCTGCTTTGACAAAACACTGGCAGGCACTTTGAGTGCAAAGTGTGATAGTAAGGGTTGATTAAAGCAAAGTCAAAGAGTTCTCTGGAGGAGGTGTTTTTGGCAGGGAGGAATGGGTACTGGGCAGGAATAGCCATAGGGATTATCATGGCCAGTCAATGGGTGGGCAAATAACCAAACAACACCTACATGCTGGGTGTCCCTCCTCACAGCCGATTTCTCCCCATCTATTCTTTAATGCAACAGTTTTGGTTCATAGCTGGTTGAAGCACCATCCAGAAGCCCAAACTAATTAAAAAAAACACCACAGAGATGAGGATAAAAGGTGTGTTGTGAATATTACAGCAGAGGAATCCCACGGCATGGGGATGTTAAGGAAAATGTGATTGTTAGAGCAGAGGGTGAAATATTACAGCAGAGGGCTGGATGATTTTGGCGCAAATACATCTTATGTCATGGGTGGTTAAAAATCAATTACCAAACTAATACCGACACTGGCAGCAGTCCCCTTTGTGTGTTTCTAACTTTACTTTTGCCCGTTCTGCTGCCAGTCCATCAGGGCACCATTTTTGATTTTTGTTTGTTTAATAATGGATAGGACATGCTACAGCACAGGGCTGGCTTTATGCAGGGCTAAGTGATTACATAATATGGAAGGGGATTTTTCTTATGTGGAAGAAATATTACAGCATGGGGCTGGGGTTTTACACACCAGGGGAACCATCGAGCAGTGGTGGGCTGGAGGATTACACAGCATGCACAAGCTGTGGGGTGGGGTGCTCAACGCAGCGAGAAGACAGCGGCACATGCGGGCAAACACCCATGAATCAGCCAGGCAGATATGAAATTACCATCGGAGTCTGGAGGATTGGGGAGGTGGTGGGGAGGACAGAGAGTGTTGTGGAGCAAGGGGGTGGGCAGGGCATAAGGTACTAGCCGACGATTGCTGAGCAAGGAGACATTTGGTGCAGGTGTCCTTGGGAAATCACACCACACTGATATATTACATCACACAGGGTGGGGCGTTAAAGTGCAGGAAGAGAAGTGCTCACCACAGGGAGCGACTGTACCAGCAGAAGAGGCCAATGTTACAGCGGGAAGTGGATGGTGCAGCAGACAGTGAGAATATTACAGCACGTGGCTGGAAGAGTACAGCACTGCAAGAGCACACTACCCCCACTGTGAATGTTACAGCATAAGGGGATACGCACCTTGCTGAGTACCACCTGCAGGCACCCCCTCCACAGCCAGAGAAAGTCTGGAATCGCTGGAATGTGTTATAAATACAACCGGATAAGATAAGGGGTTGGTGGAGGAGGGTGCAGTAACCCCCCGCCCACAAACACAACTCCTCCCTGTCCAGAAACAGCATAACCTTAGACCTGGATATCAGGGCCAACTCCGTCAGCATGCTAACCTCACCACCTACCACAAGCATGAAAGATCAGACAGTGGCTGGCCAGGATTGAGGTCCATTGGCAGAAATTTGTAGGAGTGAGTGTGATGGAAGAATGGGGGTTGCTTCTAGCCAGAGTTGAGTTTCACTGGTAGAACTGCGTGTGAAGGAGCCACTGATTAATGGAACAACGGGAGGTGTTTCAGGCCAGGATGGAGGGTCTATTGGCAGATCTGTGTGTGAGCCACTGTAATGGAACAACGGAGGTTGCAGCTAGGCAGGATTGAGGTTCATTGGTCGAGCTTTATGTGAGCCACTGTTCTGGAACAACAGGGGTTGCTGCTGGCTAGGATTGAGGTCCATTAGCACAGTTCTGTGAATTGCTGTAATAGAAGCAAAGGGGTACTGCTGGTAAGGGTGGAGTAGTAGTGACAGTCAGATGAGCTTTGTCTTAGTTGCTGTAATGGAACTGCAGGCGTCAATGGAGGTCAGTGCTGAGGCACACTGGCAGAGCGGTGTATGGCTCTAACATACTGGAATTGCGGGGGTGTGGGAGGTCAGGATTGGGAAGAGGTGCATTAGCAGAGGGGTGTGTCAGCCTCTATAATGACATAGGTAGGGGCTTCTTTAGGTCATGGTAAGGTACATTTGTAGAGGTGGGTGTGAGTGGCAGTATTGGATTAGCAGTTTAGTTTAATCTTGCATAGCAGAGCTGAAGTGTGTTTTAATAGGTCTACGGGTTGCCAGTATTCCCTCTACACCCCGATAACCATCCCCTTTCAGTTCGGGGTCAGGGGATCACTGCACAAGGAGCGGATATTAGGTAAACAGGGTGCTGTTTTACAATATAGCTCAGACATGGAACATTAAAGCACAGGAACGGAATGTTAGAGCTTATGGAGAACATATTACATGAGCCCGGGCGGTAAATGATTACAGCACAGGGGGAACACATTGCAGCGGAGGTGGAGAATATTACAGTCCATGGCAACACAGTAAGAAAAATGGTCAGCACTCGCATGCAGGATAGCAACACAAGGAAAACATTGGAGCATCATGGCTAGAAAATATTACAGAACATTGGAAAACATTCCCCGCATAGGGTGAGAGTGAGGGTCAGAAGCACTCGGCAGAATGGGACCGGGGCACGCACATACAAACAATCCCTTACCTTTCAGGTCTGGCTACTGCCCTCAACTGCTCTCAGTCCCAGCCAGAGCCTCACTTGGCTCACCTGCTGCTGTCTGCTGATGGAGGCAGTGCGGCCCGCCTCACCTGGTTGGTTGGCTGTCTTTCTTTAATCTGTCAGAGAACACCATGAACACAGGCACAGCACACAGCATGGGCCCGGTAGCAGCACAGCACTCAGACTGTCTGTTTTCAGTGTCTCTCAGATGGCAATGGCACATTCAATCACGGTCCCGAAAACACCTGCGCATGCGACTCAACAGCACAGAGCATACTAGGGCACGTGCGTTTTCAATGCGCATGCGGCGTAGTGCGATGAGAGCGCAACCCCAAAATCCATGGGCAGGGGCAGGCCTGTCAGAAAAACAAATCATGCAGCAAACGGCCACACCCAGGCTGGCCTGTATGGATGCATATCACCGAATGGTGAGTGATAGTTTAATTTTGAGTCCCAATGTATCCTTCCCCCAAGAAAAAAGGCCCTATGGCCCGAGGCCTACTGGGGAAACTCCCGGTGTCCCGGTGGTTCAGTCCAGCCCTGCTAGAAAGGAGGCTTTGTCAGTGCTGTGAGGTTTTCTTCTTTTTTTTCTTTTTTTCATCAAAAGGTTGAATGTATTTTAACTATATACAATTAAAAAAAACTAAAAATAAACGTTAAACGCCCCTGGGACCCGGGGGATCGAGAGGGAGACTAAGGCGGTAAAAACAGGCTGGGGGGATTTTGCAGTTAGCATTCTAAGGGGCTGCACTGGAGAAGGCTCAGTCAGGATTTGTTTGCTTGTTCTGGACAATGATTTATGCCCCACACCCATGAAAGCAGAAATGACCAGGGATATAGAGGGCCATTCACACCTCTAAGTAAGGTAGCAGACTTGCTCAAACAGACTGCCTACAACTATCTAGCAAGATCCTGCTTTGTTTTGTTTTTTTTTCAAATTTGATTTTATTGGTTTTTACAGAATAAGGAATAACATGGCATTCACGGCATAAGTGGGAAGTTACAATTATAAATCAAACAGAAATGAAAAACATCACAGTGAACACTTATGATACTATAGCTTCATAGGTATTTCAATTTCCCTCCTTCCCTCTCCCCTCCCCCCGTGGTTGGTCAGTGGCATATTTAAAGCACATTATTATGCATGCACTTTTGAATCTTGTGAGGCTATGTGTTGCTCTTATTTGGCATGTTGAACATTGCAGAGATTGTCATTATAATAGGCTTGGCATTGGACCCATTACTGGAAGTCACATATTGTAGGATCGGCAGAACATTAGTTAAGATGACATCACTTGCTAAGAGTGTATTCATACCAGGTGGCTTTACAGTGTCAGTGACAAATATACTTGCAAAATCATTCCAGAGTGTCTCGTGTTGAGCAGATCTTCCGTGAAGAGCGGCTGTGATTCTCTCCATTGACCATATATTGGTAGCCACTCCGATCCACTCTCTCTTAGATGGGGTATATTGTGCCTTCCACCTGATCACAAGGTAGGCTCGCGCCGCCAGCAGCAATGGGGCCGCGAGTCCACCAACTCTCGTTGCTCCACCCTCATCTTCCTCCAACCCAAACAATATAAGGAGAGGTAATACCTCTCTAGTGATGCCATCCACCTGCTTTATCCAGCCCAGGACTTTGCTCCAGTACATCTGTACCCGTGGGCAGTCCCACCACATGTGCCAGTAGGTGGCCCTTGTACCACATTCTCTACAGCACATAGGACTAGCGGTCGGGAACATTTTAGATAGCCTATACGGATCGTATTGCCATCAATGCAATAATGTAATAGCATGCAATTTGTATTGTGCAGCAATTGATTCCTGTGAGGGCGTTCTGCAAATACGAGCCCATGTGTGGTGGTCGAATTCTCTACCAAAATCTTGTTCCCACCTGTGTTTGAGTTTCATGATCGACTTCGCGCCTGTGTCTAGCAGTGCTCGGTACATGTGTGTAATCAGGCCCTTGGTCTCATTAAGCGTATCAAGGAGCTTCTCGAACGGTGTCAGTTCTCTTTGTATTTTCATTCGCCACTTCTCCCTAGACATCACAACCTTAAGCCGTAAATAAAGGAAGATCGAGATTGGGTTCACTTGGAGTGCGTCTTCCAGTTCAGAAACCGTCGGGAACACCACTCCCCTCCAGAGCTGTCTGACCCTCTCCAGGCCTGCATCGACCCATGACTGGCATTTGGGGTGATCAGGTATTTCTTCACGAATTCCCGGGGTCCATATGTGGCTTAAGGGAGATGGCCACGTTGTGACACCTACGATATCTACTCCCTCCTTCTATATATCCCAGATAGTACCAAGTATAGGGTGGTCTCTGAGTCTTCACAAGAGTTTGGACCGGGGGACCCATAGCCATTCAGATAATGTGGCCGGTGTCAAATTATCATTGTCCAGCTGGACCCACTGTAGATCTTTCCTATCCCTTAGATGGGGAATCAACACCCACAGTTGTACCGTTTGATAGCATAATTTTAGGTCAGGGAAGCCCACCCCACCCTTTTCCTTCGGGAGGATCAGGACTTCATATGATATTCTTGGTTTCTTTCCCTCCCACAGGAATCGTAGCTTGGCCCTTTTCACTTGCTTAAAGAATATGTCTGGAACTCTCAAGGGGAGGACCTGGAAGGGGTATAAGAAGCGAGGGAGGCATACCATTTTGATGGCATTCAACCGTCCCATCCAAGAGATTGTGAGGGGTCGCCACCTTGCAAGGTCTGCGTGAAACTCTGCGAGGAGCTGCAGGAATTTGGCCTTGTACATGTCGTTTAAGTGTTTTGTTAGGTTGATCCCTAAATAGCGCAGAGTTGAATCACCCATCACTAAACCCAATCGTGAAAATTCTCAGGAGGACTCGGGAGTGGACTCATGCAGGGGAAATAATATTGATTTGGACCGGTTTATTCTGAATCCCGATAAGGAGCCATAGCTCAATATGTTGTATGGTCCTGGGTACTGAAGTTAGGGGGTTCTGAATGTGGAGTAAGATGTCGTCGGTGTAGAGGGATAATTTGGATTCCCTGCCGTGGACCCACATGCCTTCAACGAGGCTGTCAGCTCTAAGCTTTTGTGCTAGCGGCTCCAAAGAGGGAGCAAACATTATTGCTGACAGGGGGCAACCCTGTCTTCTGCCTCTTTCGAGGGTGAGCCATCGAGAGTATTCACAATTCACCATCACTGACACTCGGGGTGAGGTGTACACTGCCTTTACCCCTCTTCTGAGTTTTGGGCCTAATCCTATTTTGCGCAAGACCACCTCCAAGAAATCCCATTCTACTCTATCAAACGCGTTCTCTGCATCTACAGTCAGTAGAGAGGGGGCGTTCGACATGTTCCGCGCTTCGTGTATTAAATGTAGGGTTTTACGGGTGGGGTGGCCCCTTGTCGACCCAGAATAAACCCGACTTGGTCAGAATGTATCAGGGCTGGCATGTGGGTTTCGAGCTTTGCCGCTAATACACAAGTGTAGATTTTGGCATCTATATTGAGAGGGGAGATGGGACGGTAAGATGCACATTGCCTGGGGTCCCTGCCCTCTTTGGGAATAACAGAAATAAGCGCCTGTGAAAAAGATTCTGGTGCTATTCCCGTTTGTTGAATGTGGTTAAACAGTTCCACCATGAAGGGGAGGAGGGGGCTAAGGAAGGTTTTGTAAAACCCTGCGGTGTACCTATCATTCCCGGGTTCCTTCCCTAAGGGTAGCTGTTTGATAGCGTTCCCAACCTCATTGGGCGTTATCAGTGATTTTAGTGATTCAGCCTTTTCTAAAGAGAGTTTTGGTGTGGTTATTTCATTCATGTAGTGTTCAATTTCTGCCCTCCCCTGTGTGGTCTCGTAGAAGTGTTCGTAGAAGTCGGCAAAGGCTTCAGGGATACTTTTGGGATCTGTAGTTGGGGGGTTATGTTCACCTTTTATTGCAGCAACCCAGCAATCTGCTCGCTGTCTTCTCAGCCTGGCGGCCAGAAGTGCATCAGCCTTGTCTCTCTTTTCGTAATGCTTTTGCATAAGGAATTGGAGCTTGCGATTGACTAGGCCTTCTTCCAGATGCCGAAGTTCCTCCCTTGGACTGCTTCAGCTATCCCATCCCTCCTTTGTTCATCATTGGATTGTGCCTGGAGATACAACTGTGCAATCTCTTTTCTGAGTCTATTTTCTATTAAGGCCCTCTCTCTTTTTTTGTCTGCTCCTTCTCTCATTACTATACCCCTCCAGGTCGCCTTCCCGGCCTCCCAAACTGTGTTCTTGGATATTTTCCCCGTGTCGTTCCGCTCAAAGTACTTAGTGATCTCTTTCCCCATTTGTATGTAAAATACAAGGGGGGTCATTACAAGGTGGCCGGTAAGGAATTACCGGCACTGGTAAGGAGACCGGTGCCGGTAATCCCCTACCACCCAATTCCAAGGTCCCTTTGCGGGAACCGTAAGGGACATGTGGTCGGAGCACACGTCCTTTACGGGTCCCGCTAAGGGACCAGGGCACTAATAATGGGCTTGCAAGTCGCCAGCCCGTTATTAGCACCCTCCCTATTCCCATTGAGCCCTAGGGCGGCTCAAATCGGAATGGGGAATGGCATGTTCAATGGGGACATACCGGTCCCGCCAGGGCGGACTACACCGGTAAGTCCCCATTGAACTACACCGGTGCCGGACCCGTTATTGGTGGCAGTCATGGCGCAAATAGCGCCATGACTATCACCAATCTCGGAATGAGGCCCAAGGTCTTTCCACAGCGATTAATTGCACCGCCATTTCAAATTCTTGTGTGGAAGGGCAAGGAGATTTGGTCCAACCATGAGATCGGAGAAGTAATCTCTGAGGCAGATTCTGCGTCATATAGCCCAGCGGTGAGATATACATAATCTATCCTCGTAAATGTGGAGTGTGGGGTCAGGATAAATGTGTAACCTGCACGGTGGGGGTGGAGCTGACGCCATATATTATGTAACCCATATAGGTCGATCATTTTGATCACCTACGTGCGACCTCCGTCAACTGGTTCTTGAGATGATGGGTTGCCAGCTTGTCTGTTGAGTGCGGGGTCCACCCACATGTTGAAATCACCCCCCAGGATGACCTTGCCCCCCGCCTCAAGAATGATCTTGGGGATCATGTTCTGAAAAAAGCGGGTTTGCCCCGTGTTGGGCGCATAGAGGGATGCAAGAGTGAGAGTAGTGTTATGTAGTCTACCTACCAAAACAATGGCTCTTCCCCCTATGTCAGACCAGCTCCTCATGACTTCAAAGTTTAGACCTTTCCTGATTAAAATGCCCACTCCCGCCTTTCGCAGGGGGCCTGACCCCTAGTATTAACATCCTCTCTTGGCATACCAGACTTTCCGCTCTTCTCCATGTGTGTACCTGGTCTCCTGTAAAAAGAGTATGTCCAGGTTGGCTCCCTTGAATTCGAAGGAAACCAGTGATCTTTTACTGGGAAAGATAAGTCCCTTAACATTTAGGGTGCCCACCTTAAAGTACCTAGATGTGTCTGTCAAATGATCAACTATCCTTAACATAGCCTTGTTTCCGATATTCCCCCATGGATCTCACCCAGTGAGCTTTAAATCTCAGAAGTATGATTCTGCATTTGAAAGTTAGAGAGAAGGGGTATGCCCATCTGTACTGTATCACCTCACCTTTTAGGAATTTAGTGAGCGCAAGGCATTTCCTTCTCATTGATAAGATGAGAGAGGATAGGTCCTGGTAGATGGATATGTTGGCAGTATCCCTGAGGATCTGGGTACCACGTCTGGCCTTTTTAAGGACCCTGGCTTTGTCCGCATAATTGTGGAATCAGGCCAGTATTGTTCTGGGGCCACCCGCCAACCTACCAGCGTGGTGGATGCGGTCAAGTTTGGGTTCATCCACGGAGTCATCCACGAATAGAAGTTTCAGAAGCGTATGTAAGGTTCTTTTTAAGTCAGGTTCTGTTTCCCTCTCTTTTTTAGGAACACCAAAAACGCGAATGTTATTGCATCGTTCGTGGTTTTCGAGGTCATCGACTTTCAGGCGGAATTCCTCCTCCCTCCTTTCAATGTCAGAAATCCTGACATCTATTTGTGTTTCTAATGTGGACAGGGAGGTCTGATTGTGTTCAACCGTCTCTAGCCTCTCCTCCATTTTATCAATCCTGTTAGTTATTTCGTCTATTTTGCCACTGATATCAGCCCGTATACTATTCATTTCTGATAGGAGGACAGCAAGGTCGGCTTTTGTTGCGGCAGCTCCGGGTCCTGATGACGCCATCTCGACCCTGGGAAGGGGAGCATTGAAGGCATGGGATGGAGAAAACATACAGAATGTGAGCTTCTCTTTAATGTTCATATGCTTGGAATGCGTTGCACCAGAGACATCGATATTACGGTCTCGGGAGGATAGCTCAGCGGCAACGTGCTCTCCTTGGAAGCAAGACGACACAAAGCAACACGGGTTCGATCCCTGGGTCCGCGCTTAGAAACCTCTAGGTATTAAGCGCATAATAAATAACCTATCATATCATATATGAGGAGCTGCGGGAATGCTGCGGCGCGGAGAATGCCGCTATCCTTTTGTGGGGAGGGGTGTAAAAGTGTTCTTGTCTTCTCAGCGATGTGTGGATTCAAAGGCAGCAAAGGAGATAGATGTGCCTCCCCAGCCTCTGTGTCATCTCGGGGTGGTTGCAGGGACTTAGTAATTTACGTTAAGAGTAGTAGGGAGCCTCTGTGGCACCGCAGTAATGTCTCTGAGTCACTGAGTAAGGCACTGGTCTTCTGCAGACTATACATCCATTGGTTGGGTTATTTGAGCAGGCATAATCTCAGTGTACTACCTGTGCATTGTGTGCAATCTGTGGTATCCTGTCGTTAGATGGCTTCAGGCTGTTTCCAGGATTACAGGGTCAGCATGAGCTTCAATCCCGCTTATGAGGTGACCATCAGGACTGGGAAGGCGTGGTGTTATATCGAGATTTCCCACTTGGGCAGCTCCAGGAGAGGCATTAGGAAACTTACGTTATAGTGAGAGGGTTTTCGAACATCTGACCACCCCTGTTGTTCAGAATGGGATTTGCTAGGTGTGTTCCGCAACCTTGAAGGCACGTACCTTAGTTTGTCTGTGGAGGTGTTGTGTTATTACTCCCAAATCAAGAGCTGTTACAGTGACGCTTCTCTACGATGGATATGGTTCTTTGTGCTCTAACCCTCTCTCCCCTCCACTGATGCTAGAGAGCGGGGGCTGGTGTGCGCCCTCGGCATTGGGGCAAGTGGGGGGTGTCAGCTGCTCACAATCTGGTATGCCAGGCAATGTCCAGATACCAGACAGGTAGTCTCGTGCTTCGGTCACTTCACGCAGGGGAATGGACTACTTCTAGACTGCAGTGCAGTATGTTCTCTCAAATATCAGGATAGTTTGGCATTTATTTCCACCCTCCGTGTGGTCCCATCAGACAGCGCTGGGCCTCACTACAAGTGAACGGTAGTCCTTCTAAGACGTATGATTTGAGTCAGCCAAGTAATGGGGAGCAAGTGGAGCAGGCAATGATCACTTACTACTCTTTTGGCGTGCCACGACCGGGCCATCGGTCGTTTCGGGAACGCTGTGCTTGTTGTCCGGTGTGCCTCACAGGGTAGCGGATACCACAACCACCGTACCAGGATCCTTGGATGACGTGTGGCTCAAGTTTTCCGGGGCTGCACAGGTCGCACGGGGAGCGCCGGGCTCAGAGGATGCCATCCACGGATTCACTGTGTCGTTGAGCTACCCGGCAGGGTGTCCTGTCAATTGGTCGACTGCA
The DNA here is from genome assembly GCF_040938575.1 of Ambystoma mexicanum. NCBI lineage: Eukaryota > Metazoa > Chordata > Amphibia > Caudata > Ambystomatidae > Ambystoma > Ambystoma mexicanum. Next base: position 1,003,330,211 of record NC_090931.1, on the reverse strand, counting down.
ATTTGGTCGACTGCAATTTGGTCGACACCATTTGGTCGAATGCCAAATGGTCGAATTTTTTTTTAATTATTTATATATGTGTTTTGTGGGTTTTCGTGTGGGGAAAAAAAAGAAAAAAGAAAAAAAAGGGGTTGGGGGGGGACCCCCCCAAAAAAAACCAAAAAATGGGTCAAAAAAAAAAAAAAAAAATTCGACCATTTGGCATTCGACCAAATGGTGTCGACCAAATTGTCTGTCGACCAAATGTTTTCGACCATTTGACTGGTAACCACCCAGCAGCTCACTAGCATGCGCTGCCCTTTCGGCGCTCCAGCGCTGCACTTCGCTGAGGCCGGGGGGAGGTTTTGGGCCAGTCAATGCAAACGGAGCGGTGCAGGGTTGGGGGCTGCCACAGGGTTCAGCTCCAAGATCTTCGTGACTGCTCAGTACTTCTGTGTTTTACTCCTTCTCATACTGGCTGGAGTCATCCCTCTCGGCCCAGAGATCGTGTTGAACGAATAATTAAGCCTGGCCTCCGATGAGCATCAATTGAGTTGCACAGTTCGGTGATTGGATCCGCCGGATATATTTTGTAACATGTGCAGGTTTTAGTTTTGTTTTTGTGCGGCTGCAGTACCTGGCACTGTTACAGATCCACGATGATTTATCATAGAATACCAGTCTGATTTTCTTTGGGTTTTTCACAGGAAGGGGGGGGGCGACCTTCATACATCACCAGTTCATTTTTCTCCCGTGGGGGGTCCAGAAGCGGGGGCTCAAGACTCTTCACAGACCACTGAGGCGGAGCTCACACGGAGCAAGAGCTCATCCGTGCGCCCCCTGGTGGCCAGTCTCCTGCTTTGCTTTTTTAACTGCACTTTTAATCTTACTTACATTTCAAACCTCTCATTTATAAGGTAGCTACTGTTTCAAACCTATCAAGTAGATTTCTGTAATTGAATGTAGGTTTGTATGTGTTCCAATCATGCCTAATAAGATGGTTAACTGTAGAACACAATAATTGGCAGGTGATGATGCTTGGACGCCAGGTGCATAAACGTCTGAGGACCCTGACAAGTTACACTGACTGGAACACAAGATACCGCAAGCATTTTTAGGCCTTGTGGTCCAGCAGTTTGGGCAGGGCTGCTCACATTAGTGGCAGGGAGGCCAAGGCTGATAGATAAGGGTATGGAATCCTGACCGAACCAATAGCAGTGGTTAAGAATGATTCAGAGACTTACATCCATCAGACTGAGAGCCCTTACAAATTCCATTCAAAGTAAATATTCTACTGCATGAACTACTTCAGTATAAGTGAAACAATAAGGTTGGTAGTAAGAACAATGTAATTCTGGAGGGGAGAGTGTAGTAAAATCAGAGTGATTTGATGTAAGGCGTTGAAGTAGGCTATTAGGTGTAAGCCAGAACAATTGCATTGGACCACATATATAATGGAGAAAGGATGTTAGGAGGGATACACATTCAATGGACGTGTTTGGATTTACCCATCCATTACCATGTTAATCTCTATGGTATTCCCACCAACGACCTGCCCCCTCCCTGCTGAAACATACCCTCTTGGGTATTCTTTGAGCTAGCTCTGTCACAAAATAACATATTTGTGCAGTATTGGGCCTGCTTGTGTTATATCTAAGCATTCTTTTGAGTGTTCAATTACTTAATTGCCTCTAGAAATGAGCTCCTGTTGTAATAAAACATCTTTTAACATGGTGTTTTTTCAGTCAGTAGATTTAAAAGTAACATGGCGTCCTCACATCTGTTCCTTCCATTGGAATCCTAAAACAAGCAATCGCAAAGTCAACCGTTTGACATGTGCATAAGTATTACACAGGCATTAATCAGACAATGACATCATATGCCTAGGTACTCGCATAATTTTCTAGATGTTCCCACCTTATTGCCAGGTGGTACCCTTATGGCAGTGCCTGGCAAATTCCTTTGCCATGTGTATTCAAAAGCCCTAACTGTTGGCTTTGCCAATGTGTGTGTATGGGAGGAAGGGTCTTTTTGACGCCCCTACATTCTGTATGTCGTGGATCTTCTGCTCATGCAATCGTTGGAGACGTCCCTTAGCCAAGCTCCTGGTGAATGGAGCATGGAAGCCATTGCAGGACACATATCTAATTCATTTCGTACGTCCCCAGACTCCATTTTGTATTATCCCTGACTCCATCTTTTACTAAGCCGAACTGTGATTTCTAACAAAGCCCTCTCTCCCATCTCCCAAGACCGCGTTCAGCTCACCCTCTCCTCCTCCCCTGTCTGCACCACGGCTGCCCTGTTCTCACTGAAGCTTGGGCACGAATTGCTGCACCTAAACACTTTATTTCCTCTCTTCCTCTGAGATCATTGCCCTGTGTGTGACCGTGCCAAAGCCGGGCTTGCGAAAACCATTTGTCTCCACAAACACGCCTCAGCTCTCCCTCGCCCCCACCTTTAGGACTTATTGCCTGTGTAACCCTTACTCCTCTGGGTTCCTTTCATGTAACAGACAGTGGGACCCGTCCCCCATGGGCCACCCTAGATTGTCCCCCATATATCTAATCCAGAGTGATCATATATTCTCCAAGTACTAACATCTATCAATCCCCTTGTTTGAACCATGAAGCACCATGCAGAGACACCCTCAGATAAGGCACCTGGACCACTGCGCGCCTGTCCCCACTGAGGTCCAGGTCAAGAATGTACGCTGTTTACTACAATTTATAGACAAACCTCTATTTTGTACCTATTTTATGCCTTATATTAATCAATTACATGTCAATGATTATTGTGTAGTTAGATTAGTTAGATGACCGATGGTGTGGACTCAGCCTGACCTGCACCCCTCACAGAGGAGCCCAGCTGACCCACATGCCACGAGAAGCAACAAATCCAGCAGCAGCCAATCAAGAAGCACTGTCACCTTACATTGTATAGTGAACTAGCCAAATTAACCAATTAAGTGGTGCTATGTAACACTTATAGAAAGCATCATAGATGATGTTTATTGTCCTGATAATGTAATGTTTCTGTATTTTTGGCAGAGCACTCTCGGAGCAGCAGAGTCCTCTGCATGCCTCATTTTACTATTATATAAACATACTTTGCTTTACTCACAATCTCTCTCTTGTTCTCATTCCCTACTGGGGTGTGTCCATTGGTGTCAATGTATTCTTATTTCATAGTGTATTTTTGTGAATGACCACTTTCATATGTTGGTTTCCATATATCTCCTTAAGTGAAAGTATATATGCCCTGATGCGGGAGCCTTGTTTGCAACTCTTAGGGCCTCAAACTGCACATCACTGAGTTGGTCCAACAAGAACCTAACTGAACATATCAAGGCTAGGATGGCAAGTATGGGCCAACTTCAGATCATCTTCTCATGCATGCTTACCAGTGGGGTTCAAGTTATTTACTGTGGAATACCACCAGTGACAGAGGGGAGGGGTGCAGGACTGGAGGATTGTTCCCACTTCCTCCAATAAACATTTGGCTTCCAAATGATTGATCATGAAACTTTGAAAATAACACAAGAAAAGAGCATTTATTATAATCGGTGCACATCTGTTAAATATAAAAAAAAGGGTATTGAAATATTTTCTGCAGAGTGCAATCAGAGTGCAATCAGAGGTGGATTTAGCAATCGGACAATGGACAAATGTCCGTGGGGCACCCTTGCTCTGCCTTTCTCCCCTCAAAGTCAGTCAGGGCTGCACAGGTCCTCCCAGTGACGCCTTATCTTTATAACATGTCTCATATGCAGATTATTTAAAAATAGGAAGTGATCAGTGATAGGAAAAGGTACTTTTTCTTTAATTAAATTATATATGCTTTTAATAAGCTATTTAAGTGTGGCTGTTGGGTGATTAGAAATGAGGGGAGTACAGAAAAATATCTGTGTGAAACAATGACTTTGTTACGCATTTTATTTCACTTTGTGTTTGTATGGAATTTTTTGTAAATTCTGATTAATTAGCATCCTGGAAAATTGCCACCTATGATTGTAACTTTATTGGTAAGCAGATTCCAAATCGTTAATTGCGGGAGAGATTTATACTTTTGCAGACACATAGTGCAAAAGTTAAGTGAAAAGACGATTATGCCTATGTTTTGCTATTTACTGTTCCAGTACGTTGTGGAAACCATTCAAATTGCCTGTAGGGGCCCTTTTGCAAAGAAGTGCAAACAGTAGCAGTCCCCTGTATGCAATTTAGCATTCAAAACAAAATTTCCCCAATACTCTTTTTCATCAACCCGATTCTACAATGATTAACACATTGTTGGGTTGGTTTATCATGTGACTTGTGCATTTTTAAAGTAATCTGTATAAAAGTAAGTATTATTATTTGTTATTGTTTATGGCTTATTACAAACCTTTACAAAAACGTTATCAAAGTAAGAAAAAGAAACTAAATAAATGGAAAAAGAAAAGTAAAGAGAAATATGGGGTACAGGAACTTACAAATTAAACAACATGTTTAGTTTCATGACTTACAATCATTGGTATAAAAGTATGAAATTCATAACAATAAAAAATGTGTTCCTATAAATCATCTCTATCACTTAAAGTTTCTTTTATATACAGTGTAATGGCTATGGTAAGCAGGGTATAGGTACCATTTCAAAATCTGTACAAAAAATTACTTGTGTGTAAAGACCCTGAATTGTAATATTTTAGGTATTTAAAACCAAACTTCAATACATATTTGTAACAACTTTAGCTGGGAAGATGTGTGGTCAAGTAGCTACATTTCAGGCAATGATGACATTCTGGATTTACGACGTAAACAAAGTGTGTAGTCCTGGAAACATCATTTAATCTCACTGTGTGCTTCCTGCCAAAATTAGGAGACCCTAGAAGTGATCCAGTTTGCAGTATAGTTTAAAAGATGGGCAGCGCCAGCCAAGGAGACACACACACATCTTTCTTTGGAAAATATAAGGCCACATTTATTGATAAAAATTGTGACATTCAAAATAGCAAAGTAAACATGTCAAATAAGAAGCCATCATGGACAATTGCATATTATAAACATTTTGGAAACAGTATGTACAAGACAATGAGGTATATGGGGTGAGAGTGGAGCGGCGGCCCCTCCTCCCTGCCACATTCATCTGGGAGTGATGCCAGGAGGCCGGAAACCCTTCAACCTCCACTGTCTACCTCCTGATCCCACTCTCACCTGCATGCTAGCACTCCCACACAACCTCAACTCAATTAAAATTAGGTGCAAAATTGCAACAGAAATACATTGTTGTGCTTCAAAATGTCATTTATAAGAAACTATTTATGGCAATATGATGTATTGCCATAAATGCTCCATTTCCTGTAATTGGTTACAATATGCATTCTATTTTCTTGGAGTCCAACTAACAGGACTTATGGATTGACAGCCTAGGTGGGTTGTGTGGGCCATACCCGGTCCAACCATGAATGGTAAAATGGTTTAGTTTTTAAGGGGCATATAGGGTCGGCCAGTAAGGCTATTCCGCTTTCCAGTCTTTGGGCCCAGTTTGTGTAGAGAAAGTAGAGGCATATATGTTAATCTTTAGAGCTACGATTTGTGTGCCAGAGTTGCTAGGATTCATTGGCTCGGACAGTAGATAGTGGATCAGAATATTATTAAAGGTGAGTTCAGTGTAGCGGTTGCATATAGGCATATTCCTGGTGGCGTCTCTAGGGTTAACTTATTTTACCACAAGGTAAATTTGGAATATGCAGGAGCCAGTGGCAAAACAATTAAATTGAGTACTGAAGACATACAAGACAGCAGAGCACTAATTAATTGGTGAGCCATAGGACCAAATGGCTGTGGTACACAGGGTAGAAAACATAAGCAGGACAAAAGTGCATTGTGACACATGGGTGGAAATAACATTGACATAATCTCAACTGGTCACCAGGAAGTTCAAAATACAGTGGTAAGTTAACAAGCTTAACAAATAATAAAGCCAAATATATCGAGGAATAATACAGCCTAGCAGGGCATGAAAAGGGCATAACAAGACATAACTAAGAATTAGATGTCATAGCAATTCAGGATAAGCAGGGCAACTAATCCTCATTAGCCTCACTTTAATTATTTTTATCTCCATTTCTCAAGCTGTCTCGCATGATCTTGAAATCATGGTTCAAAAGTCAATTAATAAACTTGGGAAATGTTGCTGAGTCCGAAAAGTATAGAATTTTATAATTTTTTAACGCAGTGGTTATTTGAATCTAAGAGTTATTTGGATCAAAAATGCTCTGTAACCCAAGCAAAAGCACTTGGATAATCCTCCCCCTTCCCCAAGGGATTGCATCACGAACAAACGTCCCCTGAGGCACTTTGCCTATTGCGCCAAAGATACAAACATAACCACCTCTCAATACCGCCCCAGCCGACTAGCGACTGCACGGTGATCGCGTAACAAAGAAAAAGCCCAACCATTTCCATGTGCTCGCCTTGCGTGAAGAGGCCTTGCCTGCTAGTTCCCCAAAAAAAACACTGCATGAACCTTTTGTGCCGGCAACTGTTAATTTCTTAAGACAAAACCGCAAAGTAAAGCTTATGCTGTTTTAAGCAGGAGCTGAAACCTCGCAAGGCCCCATTGCCCCTTTGCCTTCTGTGTAAAAGGCTCACCAGAGATACCTACTAAACCCACTATGGCAAACCCACTATGGCATCACCTTGGAGAAGGTTTAAGAGCCGAATATGACATGTGGCACATGCCACAGCGTGCCACAGCATGCCACCAATCTCTGGACTGGCTGATGTAAAATGTGCAGTTTAAAGGATTTCAAACACATTCAACAAGTGAAAAATACCCTCTCAATCATTGTGGGATTGTTCTATATTAAAACACGTTCAGCAAATGCATAGTTTAAGCACTTATCATGCCTCAGCATGTCACCAATCTCGGGACTAGCTGATGTAAAATGTACTGTTTAAATGACTTCCAAGACATTAAACGAGTGAATAAAAAGCCTCACAATCATTGTGAGATGTTATACATCAAATAAAAAAATTAAAAAATGTGAATTACGACAGCTTCCTAGAACTTTCAATCTTATGCATTGTAGTCTGAAGTTGTACCATTGCACCAATGCTTTAAATGGGAAATCTCTGGTGCTAGTTCTTATGACCTATTCAAACAGCAGGGCCTGAAAGTCCCTTTTCAGTGTCAATTCTAACGTGGCATGCCACCTAGCTATTTCTTTATATCTGCTTCAAATCAGTTTTTTCATTGCTTCAAAATTACTTCAGGCATATCACCTCTTAGTCTCTTGTTTTATATACCTTTCATAAACTGAATGATTGAAAGCACTTGGAACTCCAGCTTGCCACAGCATGTCACTCCTCTCGGGACTAGCTGATGTCAAATTTACTGTTTAAATGACTTTAAAGACATTAAACAAGTGAATGAAAAGCCTCACAATCATTGTGAGATGTTTTAAATCAAATTAAAAAACAATATGAATTCCGACAGCTTCATAGAACTTTCAACCTTATACATTGTAGTCTGAAGTTGTACCATAGCACCAAGGCTTTAGATGGAAAATCTCTGGTGCTAGTTCTTATAACCTATTAAAACACCATTGAGAGATGTTATCAATTAAATTTAATAATAAAAAGCCTGTATGTCACCTTGCGGCTGCTAGCTGTCTGTCTCCTGTGCATTACACAATATGGCCTGGGTATAAGTAGAATCCTCTGACAGCGAGTAAAGCAGAGAAGGGCCTTCAAACATTCTGCAGTTGTCTTCAACTACATAGTTCATTCTTTTTCAATATTTAAAAATGTTTATTTTAATTAAGCATCATCCAAATTGTATTTGTATTTGTATTTATTTTTATTTATATAGCGCCTTACTCCAAGGCGCTTTGCAGTTGAACAACAAGAATACACAAAACATAGAATAATAGAAGCAAACAATATACATGAATTAGACCAAAAAACAGTATGTAGAACAATTTGCATGTGAGAAGGAGGAGAAGGGGAAGGAGAAGGGGGGATGGGGAAGGAAGGGTGAGGGAGAGAGATTAGGAAGAAAGATCATAGGGAGGAAGGGGAGAGTGGCTAGAGCTGAGATGGGAGTAATAGAGGGAGAGAGAGATGGAAAGAAAGAAAGGGAGAGAGAGAATTGGGTGTCAGGGGGGAATGAAGAAGGAGTGATTTCAAGGAGGAACAGAATGAAGAATAGGTGGGGATGGAGCGGATGGAAAGAGGCAGGGAGTTCCAGTGTAAAGTGGCAAGGAGCTGAAAGGAGCGGGAACGAGAAGAGGCACAAGGGGGAGAGGGAACAGAAAGTAGGAAGAGATCAGCAGAGCGAAGGGAGCGAGACAGAGTGTGGAATGAGAGCAGAGAGGAGAGATATGGGGGCAAGGTCACGGAGAGATTTAAAGACAAGACAAAGGAAGTGAACTTTAAGTTGGGAGTAGAAAGGAAGCCAGCCTGGGTTGGAAAGTGAGTAAGAGATGGAGTCAAGGGGAGAGAGAAGGCAAAGGGTGCGGATAGCAGAATGGTAGATGGATTTGATGAAATCTCTTGTTATGTATTGTACACAGGATGAAAGGCATACATGTCTTATTAAAATGTCCATCTCATAATAACCATGGTCACTTTACCATAGTCTCAGTTGTATTATTAATTTAAAAGCATGTTTCCTTGTTATGACCTTCTGTTTAATTTCTAATTACCTTTTTTTTAAAAACATTTCCTTGTTCCTACTAAAGTATCTTTTATTCCATAGAATAATCATATATTAAGATTAATGTGGCCCTTGTAATTGTTATTAATTAATGGTATATTAGCTGATCTAGATGCTAATCGTGTGCTTATTTTTCTAATTCATTGTCTTAATTTCAATTCACTTTATCATAAGCCTGCCTCTGCTTTTAAACTGACAATAATGATAATGATGTGTTATAACCGCTTTACATATAACATATTTGCTTGCAAAATCACCCAACCGAAGTTGTTACTCATTTGTCTGTCTCAGAAGGTTGAAAGTTTAAGTTGGCCTTTCTGGGATTCGAACCGGCAACCTGTAGATCCCAGCAGCGAGTGTTGCTACCCCACCTCACCAATCTCTTATCTAAAATGAGAATCTCAACTGAAAATGCAGAACATTTTTATTTTTAATCTTTTACTGAAATGCTCTCAATAAACGCATGTAACAATGCATTAGTTTACTGTTTTCTTGACCGTTTCAACAATCACTTTGCTGTATACTTCTAGTAAACATTAATGAATATCAAACTGCACCAACTCAATTAAAGTAAAAATTATGTATTATTTAAATACATAAATAATAAAACAAATATAATAGTGCAAACAAACCATAACAGCATTGTATTTAACAATTATATATGTATATATATATATATATATGTATATATATATATATATATATATGCATATATACTTATGATAAAACCCCAATTTTAAATATTTATTTTCACAAGAGTATGACTCTCACATCTTATGACAACTCAATGTAATGTGCAATAATTATTGTTTAAATAAATATAACAAATATAATAGTGCAATAATAGTGCACATGAACCGTAAAATAATTACGTAGAATGTATATATATCACGTTTATTAATGTCGTCTCAGCAGAGCATGACCATCACAGCTTAGTCAATGGTTTACATACCATCACTCGACCTCCAAAGGTCTAATTAAACTGTGCTACCAATAATAAATATTAACTTCTTGTACTACTTTTCTTTTCATTCATCGTCTCCACATATTAAAGTGCATCCACAGATCAGCATACGTTCAGCTACATAGCAGTTCAGTCCTTCACATTTTTGGAGAATTTTGATTGTCATCTGCAAAAAAGTAAACAAAATGACACATGTCGGTCACTATTACTTTAACTGCTCATCAATTGTGCAACATTGTAAACATACAAATAACCTGACTATGGTCTGAAGACTGCTAGGGGAAGTGCAACAGTCACAACACCGCCATGAAAAGACTCACAGACAGACAAGAGTGTGACATACGTCCACAACAGAGTGCTGGCTTAAAACAGGTAATTGTCTTTGGAGGTTGGGCGGCATGACATGGGTGTGGATGGGAGTGTGTCGTTGGTGTCAGCACAGTGGGGTGGTTGGTGCACATGTCCCTCAAAAGTGCAAAGGGGAGGCTTGAGATCAACAACGCGGCCTAGAACATAGCAGTGTTATGCAGCCAGTCTTTCCACTCTTAGATCCAAATAACCACTGCGTTAAAAAATTATAAGATTCTATACTTTTCGGACTCAGCAACATTTCCCAAGTTTATTAATTGACTTTTGAACCATGATTTCAAGATCATGCGAGACAGCTTGAGAGATGGAGATACAAATAATTAAAGTGAGGCTAATGAGGATTAGTTGCCCTGCTTATCCTGAATTGCTATGACATCTAATTCTTAGTTATGTCTTGTTATGCCCTTTTCATGCCCTGCTAGGCTGTATTATTCCTCGATATAGTTGGCTTTATTATTTGTTAAGCTTGTTAACTTACCACTGTATTTTTAACTTCCTGGTGACCAGTTGAGATTATGTCGATGTTATTTCCACCCATGTGTCACAATGCACTTTTGTCCTGCTTATGTTTTCTACCCTGTGGTCCCACAGCCATTTCGTCCAATGGCTCACCAATTAATTAGAGCTCTGCTGTCTTGTATGTCTTCAGTACTCAATTTAATTGTTTTGCCGCTGGCTCCTGCATATTCCAAATTTACCTTGTGGTAAACTCAGTTGGCCCTAGGGACGCCACCAGGAATATGCCTATATGCAATCCCTACACTGAACTCACCTTTTATAATATTCTGATCCACTATCTACTGTCCGAGCCAATGTATCCTAGCAACTCTGGCACACAAATTGTAGTTCTAAAGATTAACATATATGCCTCTACTTTCTCTACACATGAAACCTAGAAACAATCCAGAATGCAGATATCATAGTACTTGCAGTGTGCATACATCTACAAACCAAGCTATATTGCATTTACCTTTTTCCCAACTCACCTGGCCCACTGCCCTTTTTTCACAACCTCAAGAGCACCTTCACATTTTAGTGCTGTGTTATGTAAACCTCCATAATATAATTATCATACCTCATACAAACTTAATTATTAGATATGTTATATACATTTTTAGTCCAGGCTGTAATAGTTAGATCTTTTCTGTTTTAGACTATATTATTTAAACACAATGTATTTCATTTGACACATGCTAAGCCAACTGCACTTTACTATAATCAGTCTGCAATTAAGTTAGGGGCTTGAATACATTTTAATAAAATCTCAGCCCGAAATCAACCCCCATGGAATGATTAGTGGTGAAGTACAGGGTGTTCGATGCCAGATGTTTTGCAGCTTAAGGTGTTTTCCTACCCCAACATTACAAACATTTTTTGTATCATAGCCAAATATCTGAGGCTAGGGAATCTGCTATATTTACACCTAACATATGCATAAAGTGATTACAGAGGTTCCTAGGATTGTAATAATGATTATTTCGATATTGGTACTAGCAAACTATCCAGACAAACTTTCAATTTCTCTTCACAACAATCAGTACAATGAATGCAGCTATTCAGAATGCATATTTATTGCTTCAATCCCTACCTAATACTAGACTGTATATGTTGTATGAATATTTAAATGCATACTTAACTTTAACTCTACGAATATTCAATTCTGATCATTCTGGTAATTCTTTAAATAATCAATAAATGTTATTCACCAATTGCCATTAAGTACACATTGTGACAAATCAATTTTAAAACAATCAAGATACATATACAAGTGCAGTTATCGGTTAAAGATCAAATATCTTATAGTCAATCAAGCACTAAAAGAGTCTATAGAAACAAACTGGCCCTAATGGCTAGGTCAATAAATTCCATAACCTGACTGTGCCTAGCACAAAAAAAACATTAGTTACCTTGTTAAAATATCAAAGGTAAATAAAAGTCAACAAGATAATCAATAATACTGACATCTCGTGAATATCGAATGTCGGAGTCAGCAGCTGTTAAATATGTAATGTGTCTAGTAGTTTTTGGCTAGCTAAATGTGGAATCATAGAAACCCAGGCATGTCATTACAATAGACATATCTGTTGCATAAACTGGTTGTGGTTAGCTACTGTTCCACCTTTCTCCTAATTAACCAAGACTTAAACATGCAATTTATTACAGCATATTTATATAGTCCACGTTTTCACTTCTTCTTCAAGCTACTAAGGCATCATAAGTGCTGTGGATGTTTGGCGTGATAAAAAAGGGCCTCAATAATGTGTTTCGTACAGTGATGTACTTTGGCCAGAGTCACATAAAATGCAACTATATCGCTCTGATATTTGTGCATTGAGGATATGCATCTGTCATTTTCAATCCCCAGCAGTGAGTACTCAAAGCTAGTGGTACATTTTCACATGTAAATCTAACCAAGAGTGCCCTTGTTAATTTAGGACCATGTCAGTCCAGATACTGTTCATAACCATTGGACAATTTGTGTCCCAGTACAAACCTATTGAGAGGAATCCCTCTCCCATGGTAATAACATCCTCCGGTGTCTTCTGGTGGATTTCATGTGTCATTGTTCATCTATCCCTGCCGAATGATGTTATTTGGGTTTGTCCAAAGCTGCTGGCAGCCTAGTTACTGCAAGCAGTTTTTCACATGCTTGCAGTAAGGGAGACACTTTTCCCCTCTGGCCTCAGTATATCCCGCAGGGTATCTCTGCACTTGCCACAGGGAGGTGAACTCCAGATTCCAATCTAGTGGAGCAGAGGTCTGGAGGCCAACATCCTTGGAATGTGCCCAAGGCCTGTCTCTTCATGCAGCGGCATTGATGGTGTACCCCCAGGGAGTTTAAGGACATTTTCAGTTTAGCACACTTGGAGCTTATAGATATCAATTACAGGCCTAAGGGCTGCCACCCATAACCCTTTTTATGGTTTAGCTGTATCTGCCTAGAAATAGCTTTCAGTCTAGTCTTTTCAGTATTCAGTCTGGCTGAACTAATTTCCAGTGTCTGAGCCTCAAGCAGAAACATTCAAAGGATTTGACCTATTTGATTGTATTTCCCTCGATCTGAATGGTTTGCTTCACGTACTTGCTTCTTGGTGGCCTAAACACCATGCACTTTGTTTTTAAACGATTCAGCATCAGTCCATGGCCATCAAATATAAATGGAATTGTTTTCATAGTACTGATGGAGTCAAGGAGATGAGAATTACATTTCTGGCATACATCAATACAGGTATCTTATCTATGCCAAAGGATTGTTTATCAGTCTTGGCAGGTACCAGTAACTCAATAGCTGAAATAGGTTCTCCTAGGCACCTGAATGGAATTGGGGGAGGGAACTCCACCCTCAGCTGGGACAAAACAATACAGCAAGCAACTGCCTACACGCGGCTCCACCCCAATTATTCTAGGTATTTTTTAAGAAAGCTTTGACAGTTTTTTTAATACAAAGCTCTGGTTAATTATTTTACATTCATGTATCATCTTACCTCTGGTATTAACACATCGACCATGAGTGATGTATTTCTACAGGACAATGAAAATTTCAGAGCTTTTTTAATGGCTTCCATCAAACTTCTTGTCTACAATAAAATATAGCACATTTAACTGATTCTCAGTTAGGGGTTGTTTTAACAATTACAAGACAAAGGGTTTTTCAAAACAATATCGTTTTTTACTCACATCACTTTCGCTGAATATAGTCATCCTCATTTTCAGTTCCTGTTTTAATTTTGGCATATATGTTGGATTTGAGAAGAGAAACATTTGGTTTGATTTCTTTCTAACTTTGATAATATTAGATGCATGTTCCTGTTTAAGATAAAAGAACATAGAATTTTTGTTTAGGTTTCACATTTGTTAGCAGTTATCATTCACAGTCTACACCCCCATCATTTGTCATCGCATTAAGAGGTGGTCTACCTCAGTTTGCAATTTAAATACACCTGTCTTCTTCATAAACATTGATTAACAAAACAGACTGTAGTTTTCACAACCAGCAATTTCATTATTTCACAGTCTCTGATACAAATTGTACTGCAATATATTACAAAAATCATATTTTGTTCATGTGTAATATTATGTAGCGCTCGATTGGTATGGGCATCTTTATTAAGTTTAATTAACAATCTTGCAGCTCTGTTTTGCACTCTCTGAAGTAGGGTGATAGTGTATTTTGGGAACCCCAAGATAGCAGGAGCTTCCATAGTCCACATGAGAGCAGATGGAGTTTATAACCATTAACTGGAGAGAGAGAGAGATAGAGAGAGAGAGAAAGAGAGAGAAACTGAAGGATATATCAGATTTTTCCTATTAACATCAAGCATAATTTAGTTATTGATGAGGTTTGGCTCTTTAAAGTAGCTCAAAATCAATATAAATACCTAGGTTCTTAACAACACATTTCTGTTTTCGCAAGTTACCCAAGGAGGTTGTCCAGCAGAGGGTTGTTCAACTTTTATGCTTTTCATTTACTGCAAACATTTTGGATTTGCTTTTATTGATCTTTAAGGAGTTAGCGTCCTTCACTCTATAACAGAGACTAGTCAGTATTTTCACATGTGGTCTCATCACACCCTTTTAAGTCAACCACAATCAGGTTATTGCATTATTAAATAAGGATACCTCAGTTTCATGTAAAAGATCCATTTGTGGATGGTAGAAAGGGTTTAACCCTGTTGGACACCACATCTCATGGTATGCTCTTGAGATAAGTAGGGACCGACACTGATTTGTTTACAACAATTGGTAAGAAAATACTGGATCCATGTAATTGCTGTGAAAACATTGAGGGCTGACTGTTTTGCCTGATCTCCCAGAATATTAATGTTCAAGGAAGTGTGAAATACAGCTATCATATTGAGATAAATTGTTTTTTAAAATAATTAAAATCTACTATATCATTAAAGTACATTTCTTTGCATGTAGAAAATCTCATTTGAACTTTTAATCAACATTTACAGTACACTTTTCAGACAATTCCAATACTTAAGCAATGAATATGACAATTCTTTTACACATGCCTTTATTTCATCTTTGTTCAGTAAATTCTTTATGGCTTCACTTTCAAGTTTTTCTTTTAGCCTTGAAAAATGGAATTTGCAAATCAATATATTTCTGAGACATTTCTTATTTCATAGTGATAGATAAATGCATTTCAATAATCAGAGTCCAGCTACAAGCTTTAAAGGAAGTACATATTCCATATACGTTCAAGTTAGTATGTCCAGGGTTCGAAAGACATTTCACTATGATCTTTATTCTTAATAATTCTCTTCTCTCTTTGTAATCCATACAAACGGTGATCTAATACCATGAATTATCATCCACGTTTAATGGTTAAATAAAATATTTACATACTATTTGTTGCATCGCACTAGAATCAGTTTGTACCACCAATGCCATGTCAATGCTAAACAATTTAACTGCGCTGGGACAATAGCACATGGCCAACAAGCTTGTTGTTATGATACGGGGAGCGCCGGCCCCTCCTGGGATCACCTCCTGGGACATCAACACTTACCCTTTATCATGTGCGGAGGCGTTCTGCCAGACATGGCAAATTTCTATCTCACAGAATACAGCGCTTTGTGGCCCCATTTTATAGACGCTGGAGGTTACAGCAATATGCGTCGTAATGTGGAAGAACTATGTTTCCCATCATTCTTGGGCTTCCGGGTTGTTTCATCCAATGGGAAACGTGGAGCCTCGCAATGACTCGTATTTTACATTCTACGTAATGCAGAAGTTTGCTTCCTATCGAAGTTATTATGGTGGTTTTGTTCAGAACCTTGTTTCCTTGTTGTAAACTTTGCCTGCTATTGAGGATTCCATAACTGGTTCCTCCTTCTTTACAAGCTCCCAGTTGTTGCATTACCGCGGTAGTCCTTTTCTCACCTTTTGGACTTCCTTGTTATAATCAGTCTTTCTGTGTACCGAACATTCACCCTGCCTACAGACTACTGTCCTCGAGTCTGCATTTGTCACTGGTCTCTCCTTCCTGTGTACCGGATCTTCAGCCTGCCCACAGACTACTCTCCTTGAATCTGCATTTGTCACTGGTCTCTCCTTCCTGTGTACCGGACCTGAGTTGTTAAACGGATTGGCTTTGGACATTCCTTCTCTGCAGCGGTTTCTGCAACATCGCAAGTATTTCTTTACCTGGGTAACCTCATACTTTCTTTCCGTGTTTACAATTTACTTTACTGTTATCCTGGTCACCTATAAGTCTGGTTGTGTTCTCTTACCCGCCTGATACTTACCTTTTCCTCGTGCACGAGAACACTCTGCAGGGACGTGCACCACCCTGACTCTAGTGTGATCTGCGTGCTGTCGGGGTTAGTCCCCTTAAAAACCTTACCTATTTGTTGTTTTGCACCAGTCGTTGTGGACTTTCTCATATCCTTCTTAAATTCTTCAAACGCCTTTCACACGGTAAGACTATAGGCTCATTCCTAGTTCCCAGACATTCATTGAACCTGTTCTGTTTAGTTGAGTTTATCACTTTCTCATTGTCATCTCTGTTCCCAGGGTCAGGTTACCTGCAAGAAGACTTAGCTGCTATTTAGTGCAGGTATTATTATTTGTGATATATCTCTGTTTTACCCATTATCATTACCTGATATTAAAGCCTTGTTGTTTCCTTTACAGCGGTGTCTATAGCAGTGTGTGTTCCCGCTCTTTTGAGTGATCGGTCTCCTTGACTGTTTGTTCTGAAAAAGTCTGGGGACATATTGCTAAAAAGAGTTATTTTCCCTCAACAGAGAGGAGGAACTTGCTTTAGGTCTAACCAAGGGCTCTACTATCAAGTCACGGGCCAGGTTCTGCAGTATCACCAGGATTACCACCCGGTGAGTGACACTTGTCTTTGCAGCACTGCAACGCACAAAGTGCCATATAATAACTGAATTTAATTCTGTTCAAATATCTTCATCTTTTGTAATTCCATTTCTGACAAAGCACAGGATAGAAAACGTGTCATTATTAATGCATGACATGGCACTGTTAACCGTGTCATATTTTAAAAGTATTCTATTATCTACAATTGCAGTTTTGTCTGTAATTGCTTACTGTTTGTTTTACCAAAACTAAACAGATCAATTACCTGTACTTCAGTTTTAATTAAGGTTTGTGATCAATTTGTGTCCTGCATGCACCTTCTCTCTTTACTAAACTATTCAAGCTGTAGCACCCACATTATTTTCAGCTCATTATTTTGGACATTCCTTTACAATATATACATATGTATATGTATAACACAAAACAAAGATTATGTTGTGATCGAACGGATAATGAAAAAATGGGTCTTCTTTCCTTTATCCATATCTGTTTGCAACACCTCAGAAATGGCCCATGTAAATATCAACAAACATCACCATTTTGATACATCTATATATATGTTTACACAATATAATAATATACCGCAATATTAAACTCTCCAATGGTAATGGAAATTTTTTGTGACAATCACAGTGAAATTTCATGTCCAAAATATTCCCAGTTACTGCTAAATCTGTACAGTCCAAATGCAACCACTTTTTCACTTCTCGCATTCAATACACTGAAGTGTTTGTTCTTTGGGTTACAATGACCTACACATGGAAACACATAGAAAAATATAAGTTAACCATCAACCATTACTGGTATAATGTGCAACATGTGAAGTCAATTTCAAATGTATTTTACATAGTATTTAGCAATGGTATTACAAAGGATAACATTTGCACATCAAGCACCTGTGGAAATGCACCATAGTAGTATAAACCTAGAACAACAGCATGTTGGATAGCATTAAATGCAATGTATTATACCCTCTCTACCAAGGTTACTTCGGTAGCTAACGATGTTGTTCACATCAGGATTTGACCATTATGGATAGTTCCTTACTTGTTTTCATCACCATATAGGTCTAAACCCATCCTATGGTACATGCATCACAGCTAGTGCTGCCAGCCATTGCCCATTGCCTTTGTCTTATGGTTTATCATCGACTTTACCACACTGTTTCTAATTCCTTCTTGCCTATATCCTCATTTCCTTCTCACCCCACAGACCACGGTCTGCTTTGCGCCCTGGGCGGTGACACAGTTCATCCACACTGACAAGGTTGCAATGCTTTAAGACCCTAAGGTGATGAGGTGCACAGTATGAAAGCTAATTAACATAACATCACTTGATGCACATTACATTTTCGAAAACCATTTGTTGTTCGACAATATATCATATATTACACTTTAATTTGCTCTGAAAAGTCGCCTAATGAAAATATTTACACTACTTACATTAATAGGAATTCTGATTTATTAAATGTCTTACTTATTTTGTGAAGTTTTATTTTCTTGATACATACAAGCCATGTGAGCAGCTGCCATACATTCATTGCCAGACACTATTTCTGGCTTCCTCTCTTCTTTCTGTGGTTGCAAAATTAATTCTGCTTGAGCAATTAAAGTTGGTCTATTTCCTACTGCATCCTCAGTTGACTTTAACACCACATTGCTCAGTTTACTCTCTTCGTGAACAGAAGTTACATTTCTGTTTTGTATTTCCTACAATACATATTTAGTTAATATAACAAATGTAAAAGCCACTTGACAACAAACTGTACTTCCCAACATCATATTGAAGTAAAAGCAACGCTCCCCACAAAAAATAATGTAGTTACATATATAGTATACAGTATATAGATTATAATGTAACAAACTGTAAACAAGTTTCAGAAAGACTGCAACCGCTTAATTTGGCTATAATTATATTTTTGAATCTTTCATGGCAACAGATAAGTACTTTATGGTGCTAATATATAAACATTCCGCTCAGGAGCTTGGCTTAAATCATCAAGCTCATTAACCAATTCTTATACTTAAGGGTTACAAATGGAACAGGGACAACTCTGGGAGCTGGGTGGCTTCTGCTGCCACTCGCACTGGTATGCTGGCACTGGAGAAGGTAAACTGTGGATTCCCTAAGTTACCCAGCCAGGACACCTACTCTAGGAAAACGGTTGGACAATTTGTCTCCCATAATCACTTATTCCCAACAGATGATAAACCAGAATGGACTAGGAAATATGCTTACAGATTTGGAATCAGGAAGCTAATAGGGAAGGCCAAGATCACCCACTGAATTTATTTCCACCCCCCCCCCCTGGTTAATCTGCAACACACACCACTCCCCCATTCAATATCCAGAGTGGCAGAAGAAAGCCTAGTCCTCAACCATAGATATAATGGACACACATACAAGCACACTTCATTCTTACATTCCTAATAAGGTTAAAATCTCATACTTGCTGTTGCAGAATAGTCATAAGTCATGAAGCATGATATCGTCTTGGGTGGCATAGGTTATACTGCGATAGTTCTTCTAACGACATTTCTATTCCTCGAATTGTATTATCAGTTGTCTATTAATGAAAACAATAATTAATGGTTATTGGTTAAGCCCATGTAACATGTTTATTATCGCCACACCCCCCAAAGCCTTCCCTCCACCCCCAGGGGAGTATCCAAGACTGCCCCAGCAGAGGCTGTGGTAGGAGTAGGGGTATGAAAAAACATACACACGTCACTGTGCATCAGTAATGAGAGTAGGCAACAACCCCTGCAGTAGGCAGCTAATCTCTTTCACCTGACCAGGATGGGTTTACCAAAGTCACATATATATTATATCGATAGTCCACTGCTCTCACCTTCCAGTAACCCTTCACATGTGCCTAAAAGACATATACTATATATAACACATCAATACACAATACATTTAAATAGATGCCCCACACTTTGTTTATGTTCAAATGCTTATCATAAAACAATGAGTAATGAACACTTAATGAATGCTTCATACACTCTCATGTATGAAGTAAGTTTTTTTAATTATGAGAAACATTGTTACTATAATGGGCAAATGGTCTCTACCCACAACACCCTTAAAATGAAAATAGTCATTAATGGCTAAGCATCAATCATTGTCATTGCCTCTTATTTCTGATACATCTACTTAGGATTTAAGACTTCTCCACCTTCTCTAAGATATCATAGTCCTCAAAAAACATCGACCTGCCTCATAAAGGTCTCATCTCACAATTAATGCTAGGTAATCTTCATAGAAGCACCTAAAAGCACTTCCCCTTTCAATACCTCCATACCTTTCTTTCTCAATGTCATATCAATAGGGGACAAAACTCCACATACTCACTATCTTAGCTCATCTCTATCCATCAGCAGCTTAAAGCTGTTGAGGGAGGTATGTAGTCTTTCTGCGGTTTTGTAGTTCCTTCATTTTGCTATCTCTTTTTTAATATTTATCAGAACACTTGGTGCTTGTCCCAGAAAAGCCTGGAGTGCAGGGAACTGCTTTATTTATAATAGTAGACTGCAGCAATCTAACTTCAAGGTTACTGGCACTCATCAGAGATTCTTGCAAAAGAAAACTGATGTAATTTAATTTAACGTTGTTAAGGGAAATCTGGCAGCTTTCTTTTTACTAAATATGAACGCATTTGCATCGATCTGCGTCTATGACTTAAATATGCTGCTTTAAGCATGGCCTAGCTATAACTGAGGTTACACATCACATGAAGTTTTAAAAACATCTACAAATATAATATTAGACCTCCGGTGCAGACAAAAACACCACAGCTCTCACTGTCCTTCTGTATCCATTGTGTTGGGATCTCAATTTTCCACTTCTTTAGATCCCATATGTGACTGAAAATATTGCTATATCAAAGTAAAAAAGAAAAATACAACCGTGTATTAATAACTTAAATATTAGTACCATGTTTATTTTACAATGTTTTCATCTGCCACAGTTAAACCATGCATTCATGAACATGAACACTACATATATAAAAAATGTAACAGTTGAAACTCATACCCCTCCAATAAAGACAAACTTTAATTGCAATACATAACATTTATACATCACTTATACATTTAACAACATTGGACCTAAATATCTCGGTAGGATAGCTTAGAAACCTCTGGGTGTTAAGCACATTATAAATAACCATCACATTTTTAAAAATATTTTTCTTATCTAATGATTTCCATCTCCTCCTCATTAATATTTAGATATGTTCCCAAAGAATCAAATATTTTTATCATTTTGCTCTTACCATTGAAAATCTGAAATTATCATGTGTAGAAAATGACATATACAATATTACTTGCTGGAAAAAGCCACACAGTACATTATCTATGTTCCCTATTTTATAGCATGTAAATAGATTTAAACACATGTAAATTTATTCTACACAATCCAGGAAATATATATGTTGTTAGCTCCTAATGACTTTAACAGCTTACAGAAAATGAAATACCTATTTTATTTCTTTTTTAAGCCCTGCCTTCTTGAATAAAATAAATAGTTCAGTCATGAATATTGGCCAGATGACTTAATTTAGCTGAAACCACTATAAACATTTTAGAAATCAAACCAGTATTAGGTGTACATAAGGAAAAGATAATTGTCATGGGCTTGAAGGGGTCCATGAAATGATCTGCTACACGGCAAGCAGATAAAGTCCTTTAATTAGGTAATCAAGTAAACCCCACCAAATACATCTGTACATATCTATTGCTACAGCCAACTGGCAGCCAATGCTGCATCTTTCTCCCAAGGATCCAAATTGTACATTCTGTTCTAGTACACAACATATTCCAGCTAGAACACTCTATAGGGAGTAGGATGCGATAGTACAGTACCCACAAAGCTGAAACTATAAGGGTATATTCGATACAGGAATGAGAAGAGTATTGCAGATAGTAAAAGATAGGCTTTAGGTATAGACCAGCACCGATGACAGTGATTACAAAAGGGCAGGGACTCCAATTAAGAAAAACATGTTTTGTTCATGTTTATTCTATACACTGAATGGCTGTAGGGATTCCCACAATGTCACTGCAAACTCAAGCCTTCTGGGCAGGTTGCTATTACAGGAGTTCACACTCATTGTCCATGGAAAATGAACAGCAGAAATGCATTTGTGTGACTGGACCCTAAGACTAATTACAATACAAAATGTGTTACAGGACTGAAACATGTATGTCTCTATCAGGAACATAAGAGTGACAGTCTCCTAAAACAGGAACCAGCACACTGTTAATGAATGTGGTATACGCAACAATCCTGACATGCACCTATTGCCAGAGACAGATTGCCTGCTGTAAATCACAGCAGCCAAATTCTGGAATAATGAATTACAAAAGCACAAGTGAGCACAGGACCTGTAATACAAAACTTCAATGAAATATCTAGGGAAAGAACAGGAATTCCAAGTAAGCAAGGATCAAGAGGACAGGCGCCCATTTAGAGTGCACTGGAAATGGAATCTATGCTCTATCATAAAATAATGCCATAGTTAATAATAGACAAGTAAACAAGACGACAAAAATGTGACTCTAGAATAATAGGGACTGAACTGCAGACTGTCAACAAGGAAACTAGAACCAGAAATTCTAGGCAGGACCAACCATACTGTTAACAAGCAAGCTCTTGACTACAATTAAGCTAACTACAGGCGATAATAAGAACTACAGCCAAGCCACAATTAACAAGAGAACTGGAAACATAAAGTAATTGGTGCAGGCAGAGCACTGACGACTGCAGTTAAAGAAGCAGAAGAACTGCAGTCAGATAACATAGGATTGCAGTCAGGGTAGCAGGCAGAGAATCTATGGTTTCAGGGTAGAAAGCACAGTACTTCAGTCTGATATCACATTGCTACAGGGCAGAGGAGCAGGTGAACTGTAGCCAAACACCACAAGCAAAATGTAAGTATTTCATGGCACAGACAAAGTATCGGTTGGATGCAAGTGCTCTATTCATTTGTTCAGCTTCAGCAATATTCACAAATCCCAACAAGTCAGAATTTAACATGATGCTCCGTAACTTTTCCTCTGGTCTTGTCTGTTTTTTTTTCATGAAAACGATCATATAAAGATAATCTTTCACTTGTGCCCGATATGGGATGCTGTTTCTGGCACCATTTCCCTTTATAACTCTGCCTGCATTGCATGGGATTGTTAGATTTTAGATTCTTCAGCCATGGGATTTTAATATTGGCAGTCTTATCTGCAGCTTTCTTAATATTTGCCTCAGTTGGTTCACAAAGTCTTCCATCATTAGGATGGAAGAATCCTTGCTGTTTCCTGTTCTTTGTATGTCTAGCAACCTGACCAGCAATGTCAGAAATGTAAATAGTAGGCGGGTATAAAAAACTCAATAGCCCATCAGAATGATCTCTTGCCGATTCTTGACACCATAATGAGGAACTATAATATATTACTGAATGAATGCAACCTGTGTGAAGAACGCCTCCTGCAACAACATAAAATGCACACATAATTGTAGTACATGATCTCGTCATTTGTAATTATGTATGCCCCTTTTTTGTAAAGTATCCTGTCCAAACTTCAAATAGAATATAACATTAAACATTGTAAACTAAAAGGTAAACATTAAAGACATGTCAAAAATATCATCATGTACAATTATTATATTTCATTTGAACATGCCATAACAAGTGCCATACGCAATACTAAAGATTTGTAGGGAGGCATCATTCATGAGACCAAAATAGATTTCTTATTTAATGTTAACTTACAAAAACAACACAAATTTGATATACTTTTTGCATTCCGATATGTCTAAAATGTTTCTAAAATTGAATTAGTAAAGCATTTTATTTCATTTTAATACATACCTCTAGTTTTCTGAAGTTTAGAAAACATTTTTGGGTACATTTCTTTGTAGAGTACAAGCTCTTGAAGCCGGTTTATAAGGTCTGTTCTGGATCCTATCCCCGATACACCCAAGGTTTGGCAAGCACTAACCTATTCCTCTTTAGATGCCTGAAAAATGTTTTTATTGAAGCATATTATGCCATCTCTAGTGTAATGAGAGCTTGCATTTAATATAAAAACTATTTCAAAACAATGATACTAATAAAAAAACACATGAATGATGTGAGAGTTTAAATAACTGGATTTAAATATATATGTGCTATTTAAAAAAATCGAAAGTATTTTAGTGAAAAAACAAAGGGTGTTTCACAACCTAGTCCCCGGGATCCCGTACTCAGATGGCAAGGGAAAGGCGATAGCTTTTGGATCCTGATGCTGGGGGTGGACAAGCGAGGGAGGTTCACCTGGAGAGGGGGTCCTCGGGGTGTGGGGGAGAAGCAGCCAATGATGAGACATGGTATGCCCCCTTTTCCACACCCCATCTAACCCCTACCCCTGCTTATTGTATGTGAAACTACAGCTCCCATAATTCCTCCCCACTTCACATTGACAACAATACTGAGCTGAGGAAGATGAGTAATGAGGTCAGAAAGATTACCTCCACTGACTTTCATTGGCTCTGTCCCTGTAATGAGGCCAAGCAGAGTCAGGCAAGTAGTCCTAACAATGCACACCTGCCACCTGTTAACACTCTGTGTGAGAATGAAAGGTGGCGTGCACAGGGCCTCTCTGAGCAAGGCTGGATACGAGAAGCAACAGCTATTTTGGGGCTGATGTGAACCAGGCTGTGAACATTCTTTAACAAAACTGATGAATGGTTCTTAGACTAACCTTAAAAAGGCAATTGAAATAATTATAAACAATTATTCAATATCATGTTTACTGTATTGTAAAATGATCCTTTTGAATCTTTAACAAACAATTTAAGTGGCACTGTAACAGGTAGATGCTCCAGTGGAAATAAATGTGAGAAAATTGTAAGTAATTAGAATTGATGCCTCTGACGATTCCAAAAGAAATAAAACCTTATCTTCATCAATTGGTTTTTCTTCTTTATGAACAATTTCTTTTCTATGCTATAATGGCAGTCCTTTCTTCACTTCAGTTTTTGGCACTAGGTCTCCCAATCTCCTTGAACTGCCAATCCAAGGCACAAAATTAGAATGTTTTAATTCAGTGTAGTATGGGTTTTCTTTTTCATTCCCTTGATTAATACAACGGGGAAAACAAAAACAATTTTATTTAATTAAAATCAGAATCATTTCTTTGGGTGGTAATTCAAAATGCTCACATTACACAGTATAAAGAAATGTAATTAAAAATCTAATTAGCAGTTTTGTTTTTCGAATTCAAGGCATAAACATTATAAACCAAAGCATTCAAAAGAAATCAGTCTAACATTAACAATTGCATGGAACAAATTAAAAGTATAATATTGATGTTGTAAAGCACAAGTAATTGGATATTTCTCATTGATAGTTACTGTGATATAAAAAGGTAAGTGTTATATCCCCATAGAAATGGTGCGATAGTCCAAAAGAAGAGATAATAGCGTCAAAGAGCAAGTGTAGAGGGGGGAAAAGGAGGGGAACCAGGACACAACCTTGAGGATCACCGTGACAAAGAGGAAAAGATGGAGAGACATTGCATGACCTAGAGACAGAGTAGGTGAAATTAGAAACATAGGAATTAAACTATTTAAGTAGAAAACCAGAAAAACCCAGAGATGAAATACAATAAAATAGGAGAGAGTGACAAATAGTATCAGAGGCTGCTGATCAATTAAAGCTAATCAAGAGTGAAGAAAGAAGAGAGTTACAGACTGAAAGAAAAACATTCTCAGAGTAATGATCAGGGAGAAAGGCAGATTGTAAATGAGGAAGCAGTGTGATGAAGGTAATAAAGGATAGCATTTGAAAGTAGGAGAAACGCTCCAAGACCTCAGAAAGGAAAGGAAGAAGGTAACAATTGTACTGACTTTTTCAAAATCTGCAAGGAACTGGAACAATGCCGCTGCAGTCTCTCCCTCCCCTGTCTCCTCCCAGAACCTCTGCATGGCCTTGGCCTCTCATTTCATTACTAAAATTCAGGACATATTGTCCACTCTCCCTTCCTCTACCTCTTCTTCCTCCTCCTCTGAAA
This sequence comes from Ambystoma mexicanum, assembly GCF_040938575.1. NCBI lineage: Eukaryota > Metazoa > Chordata > Amphibia > Caudata > Ambystomatidae > Ambystoma > Ambystoma mexicanum. The sequence goes on along the minus strand of NC_090931.1, from coordinate 1,003,304,318 downwards.
CTCCTGGCCTGTATGAGGGCAGCTCTCCTCCTCTGTTCTCCTCCTTTCCCCTGTTCATCCTTGACAATGTTTCTAGACAAGTCTGATCTATGAAAGTCTCATCAAAGCAGGTTGTAGGAGGACTTTCAAGATTGGATATAGAGAGAATCAGCTAGTGCATTAGCAAATGATAAGGGTCAAGTGGGAGTCCACTCCATGATGTGTGAGCATGGATCTTACTAGGATTGTATGAACTATTCAACACCCAATGAGGTATTCAATGAGAGTCATATCTTCAGCACCATTGAATGTTTAATAGACATTAATTAAAAAACAGCCGAGCAATTTGTTTTAGAATGGGCTACTAGCTGAATTTATATTATATTGCAATGTAATAAAATGACTCTGCCTCTAGCTGTACATCCAAATTACACACCTGAGTTTATTCAGAATTCAGAACCTAATGCACACCACTGTATACTGCATTACAAAACACTAACTTTGATTTCAGTTAGAAATTAACTAAATATTTTAAATAGGAAATATTTTAGCAGTCAACTGAATAAAATCATACCTTCGAAAAGACCACATGCAAATATTTTGTACTCCACATTTTCCAGAGCATTTTTAATGTTGACTTTTAAGTCCTCTTCTTTATCACAACACAGTGTCGGCCTTTTAAATAAATGCACTATTAAAAATGTAGAGAAAAGTAAATATTGTTTGCTTGCTAGAAATAAATTAGTTTTTATACGCTTAATTTTGAATTGTGTGCAGTGAGAAAATATAACTAGGCATGTGATATATTTAGCAAGTGGTAGGCAGAAATAACTGTATACAATAGCTTCCTTAAGGTCATCATATATGTACAAGGAGGAAGGAAAGGCAATGCGAAATATTAAATATGGATATTTCTTCACATAATTTAGCCTGATTAAATTAACAGTTATGGAAGTAATGATGTTACCCTTTCTGAAGTCGAAGCAGAATAAGTATGTATGGCCAACACTGGAATCAAGAAAGTTCATAGAGCAAAACAAATAGTAATTAATGTACATAGAATAATTAAGAATATACCTTGAAGCATAAATGAGTTTAGTAAACAATTGTTTATTGTAACAATTAAACATCAACCTTTGTGCCGATATGACTGGTATTTAAATTCCGTAACAGTTACACTATGTCGATGTTTGCTATTTTCATAAAAAGAGTACCTTGAAAAATATCAAGATTGTGTCAGGAAAGCTTCTGCTTAGCAACTCGCTGTGTCTGCATACGTATGGTGGCGATGGAAGGGTCTACAGCCATTTCCAAGATGGCGCAGTCATGGCATCAAAATGGCATCTGCTGTCATGAATACGTGTACACCGGGACTACAAAGGATGACCGGATTAGGTAAGTAGTGCATCGTAATATACTTCCCATGATTGTACCAACGCTTCTTTCTCTCTCTCTCTCTCTCTCTCTCTCTCGCCCCTGCCGTTGTACCCGTTGTACTTCTTTTCTCCTCCTTGGCTCCTTCAGGGCATTGTTTTGCCTTGGACTGTTCCCTTACAGCCCTGTCCTTGTCCAGCTCTAACTCTTGCACATGGTTTCAGTCTCCTTACCACTACTACTTCTTTGTCATTCACTCCTGCGGGGACTGCTGTCCTTCTGTTCCAGCGATAGTCATTTGCTTTGCCTACTATTTTCAATGACCTGCACATTGTTTTGTGGATCCTGCATCATACAAGCTTCTGCATGATTTTGGAGGTTGTTCTCCCAGATCTTGGTTTTGCTTATGCTTTGGAAATGGACTCTGAAGGTAGCCTTCAAGCCCATGTTTACAATCCGAGGTGGCGAGGTGGATTCTTGGGGATACAGGCCTTACCTCTTCACCACAAAGCACTGTGAGATTCCCTGGGCAAGGGCTGTCATGGATAGATTGATTAAGACAAGAAATGCGCCAAATATTCAAAGAAATTGAAGAAAACATCATATATTGTAATTAAATTACACAAAAGCTGATGGCATTAAAATTTGTTATAAAAAAAGTTAAAAATAGGCTGCTGTAAATGGAATTAAATTCAAATGAATTATGAGAATTACTGTCACGGAGAAATAAACTATTATATAGTAAACATGTACTCACTGGGAATATCAAATGAAAGTTTCCAATTTGCATCTGCTATTAAAATAGTAGGATGGTGACCACATCGGATGCAGAAGACGTTGTAGGAATAGTCTCTCATTGCAGAAAAATGAAAGAATGCCTTCCTAAGTGTATCATGATGACATCTTATCCCAATAAAATCCTCCATTGTTGTTAGGAATCGTCCAATAGCAGTGTGGTTCTAGTGAAGATAAAGTATTAATTAAATAACTGACATTATAATATTACCAAAAAAGTATATGTTACACTATTCAATAAACATACTGCACATCCTTTTAATAATAATGTAGTAATCTTTATGAAAATGAAATAAAAACACATCACCATTGCCAATTAATCCATGCCCTACTGTGATGTTGATGCTCAGTGTACCAATGTGATGCGTGTCTCACTGTGATTTTGCACCGAACTAGTGCAGTGTGGGTCATACCATACTGTAAATTTGCTCACAGAAGCCGGATTATCTAACAAGTGCACCTATGCAATAAACTGATGAAAACATTACATTCAGTTATGCTAACTAGTTAATGAATAACCTGTTACCTAAAACACATTTGCAGTATGGCATACATGACTGTAATACAAACAGAATGAATACATGTGTATTTTAATGAACTTATTGTTATTCTTGTGCAATAAACAATTAATATATGGCCTGAAATAATGCTCCATACACATACAGCCAAGGGAATCAATATGCTGTCTGTAATCTCTATGCATGCAGAGGTTTTGTGTATTTTCATGATGGAAAGTGGAGAAAATATTATGACACGATAGGAAAATAAATGGGGTGCTTGCAAAACAAAAATGTGTCAGGTAGACCGAAAAGGGCATTAGGATGACTACAGAAAAAGAAATGAGAAGAAATAAAGTGCTTAAATGCTACTACCAAGTTGCTTACTTTTAAGTGTTTTAAGTTAGTATGACTAGCAAGTTGTGGTTTTAAAAAAAAAGATTTTGCAATTGTTCTTTTAGTCTTTGAGTATGTGCCACCTGGCATTTAATAGTCGTTGACAGACAATGTACCATCATTGTCACCCAATTGACAAGGGTGACACAAATAAACTACTAGCTTGTAATTCAGGGCACAATATACAGCAAACACTAGGTATCCATTACACTTGCTAACTTAAAGAAATGCACCTGAATATGTGTTGAAAATACACAAGCACTCAAACAGACATACAGTGAATGCGGGAGTCTGAACTACATTTTCCGACTTAAAAAATATAAAACAATTAATAAATTAATAAAATTCATCAATTGAGAAGCGTCCAAAAAAATATACTAAACTACTGAAAAGTACATTCATTTGGTGCATATATGAATACAGGACATGTCGCTAGATGGCTAATTTCATACAATATGAAAGCTAGATTTTGCTCCTCTTGCTCAATGTCCTGATAAACAACTTTGAAAACTGGTTTCTAGAAATAATTCTTCATGATACATATAATATCTTTTGAAAACGTTATGAGAATTAAAATAACAAACCTGAAATGAAGTGGTTAAAAGAATGGGCAGAGGAATTGTCAAAAATACCCTGTCATTAAAATTGTGGAAGCCTGTAGTATATTCCTGGAATCGTACTGGAGTACAGCAAATTGGGCAAATCTTCACATAAACATGAATACCTAGTTAAATGACAAAAATCTTAATGAAATGCTTGGTATACAGTTTAACACAAATAGTAAAAGTACACTGTGGGGTGTTAAAAGTTGGAGAATACAAATTAATTTGTATTTCACAAATGACAGTTAGAATTTTGTCTTGATGTTAATATTGAATCTAAAATTATTATTATTCTGTATTGTATGGAGAATAGAGTGATGAGGCAGAGTAAGGATTTAACCATCTTTCCCATGCCATTCCCATTATGTCCAAGACAGCAAGCACTCCATCTGCCAGGGAGAGGTCTGTTGAAGAAACAAGTCGCACTCCAATGAGCTCAAAATACAGCACCTAATTAGTCACCTCAATAAAAGTCAGCAACGTCCTTACATTACACCTAAAAATGAAAGAGGCAGCATGAAAAATCAGAGCTGCATTTAAAGCAATGCAATGGAGCAACAATCCTCTACCTGAACAACAAATGACACAATGAGTGAAGAAAGGCAACGCCATGAATGTTTTTGTTATTGCCAAAATCCCCAAAAAAAGGGAACTGATTGAAGAGACTGCACTTTCTAAAGAACCATCAAAACCAAGGGTTACAGTTACAGCTCCTAAGAGCATGGAAGGCCCGGTGGCAGCGCAAGGGTGACATATCAAGTGAGAGCCTGGTACCCAGTGAGACACTGATGGTGGCCAAGCAACCAGTCAGTACAGCAGACAGGTATGTCAGCAGGGGAGAGAGGGAGAGAAAGCAGAGAAGAGGAACTTTAGGGGTCCGTCACAAGTTTGAGATGGGCACAGAGGCCATTGCAGAGCGAGGCAACGGCAGAAGAGGGAGATCTACCCCCCACTCTCTGCATTGAGTAGGGTCTAGCCCTTAGAGAGTTGGAGGTAGCTGAGGAAGGCATTTTGGAAGAGAGTGTTGGATGTAGTGCGGGTCCCGGCCCCAGAAAGCTTTGTAGACAATGCAAAGGGTCTTGAACTTGATCCGTGCAGTCACCAGGAGCCAGTGGAGTTATTTCATGGCTTGAGAGATATGGTCGCAGGACTTGAGGCAAAGGATAGGTCTCGCAGTCTCGTTCTGAATGAGTTAAGGGTGGAGAGCAGAGGAAGGCAGATTGAGACAGAGGCTGTTGCAGTAGTCCAGCCTAGAGAGAACTGGGGCTGTGAAGACAGTGATCCTCTGAGGCAAAGTGAGAAAGGGAAGAGTCCCTTTGAGGAGGTTTTTCTGATAATGGGACGTCTAGGCGATGTCTGAGATGGGAGCAGAGAAAGAGAGAGTGGAGTCGAAGAAGACACCAAGGTTTTTAGACTCACAGGAAAGCGAACACAGGGGCACCTGAGCGTACTGGAGCTGCCGACTCTGCAGTAACACCCCTCCTGCTTTGTCTTAAAGGGATGAGTGGCAAAGGCCTGGCTGCTCAGCCAAAAATGTTTGAAGACCACTGGCCTAGTGTATTTAAAATGTGAGGCAACTTCTTTGATTGGCATGCTCTTCAGAGTCTCATATACAAAACAATCCAGTGTGCTCGTGTATGGACATCACACATTTCGCAGCTCTCTCGTTAAAAGTGTTTGCATCAACACAGATGGGCGGGGCAGGGGGTCCCGAACAATTTATTGTTTGCTCAGGGGGGCCTTGGCTTAAAAAGTTTGAAGACCACTGGTCTAGAGTGACTTAAAGGAATTGGGTTTCTGGGTTCTACAATAAGGAGGATTTGTGGAATGTCAACAAACCATCACAAACTTGGGTATTATAAGATCTTCTTCAGTGGGAAGTGGAGAATACGGTCTCTCATCCGATGGAGTCACCACCTTACCCCTATAGCCGCCCCCTATGTGATCCTCCCTCATATTACCATATCCAGAGTCAGGATCAGGGAGCGACTGCCGTCCCCTGGTCACATGGGAAGAGATCATCACTGGGGAATCAGTGATGACTCCAAATGATTCATCACAGTAATTAAAGTCATCTGTGACAGGCTTCAGACTGAAATGTGATGGGTTTACATCTAGTTATGATATGGCATTTGTAAAGGTGGTTGCTAAACTTTGCAGAAGCAATATGATTTGAATAGCCAAATAAATAATGAAAAGCAATGACAAGAAAAAGGGTTGGGCAAGTGGATGATGAAATGTAATAGTCACATTTCAAGCAATATTTCATTGAGTCTATTGTAAAGTTTCTGATTGCTGGGGAGAAACAAAACCACTGACATACGATTTGCAATCCTTAATTATGATATGCATTTATGTTACATTTAATTATGTGGCGTGAACGAACAATGTATAGCATGTATCCGAAAACTACCATTCGATCACAATTCGTCTGCTGCAAAGAACAATTTGAAGGTGCATTGCTATTCACAAGGAGTCATATAGGCAAACAAAAATGTGGGTGTGTCACAAGTTATATCCACAAACCACTGATTAAATAAAAATTAAGTCAATGCACATGCACACTTCTGAGTAATGAAAACAGAGTGGTTGTGATTTTTAAATAAAATGGTAATTTTACTGGATGGGATGGCAAGATTAGCACTTAAACAGTGTTGGGAACCCTGCATGCAAACTTTTACTTTTCAAGGCGCAGTCCAAAGGTAATAATTAAACCATGTGACCATGTAATGTCTTCAGTTTTGAAGGACATGTAAACGCTGCCTGCAATTCTGCTTTGCAGGCACCATTTACAATGTATTCTTATGGAATCCACCTGCTTTGAGCTAAATGAAAGAGTTGATATTAATTGTGTTCAATGCTTTTTGTCCAGTAAATGAAAGCATAAAAACATTAAGAATTGCTTTCATGCCCTGCTTTCATGCCCTGATTTAAAAAAACGCGCATATAAAAATTGAAACCAGTATGTAATAAAATAATTCAAGAATTCAAATAGCTAATTAGTCTCTGAAAGTGGTGTAAAACATAACCTATTTAAGGAAAATGATTTTAAACAAAGAAATATTGATGAAGCACAATTGCATCTGTTAAAAGTTTGACTTGTATTAGCTAAGTGAACATGTTTGGCATTGTTTGGGTGAATATGTTTGCACCTTTGCCAAACACAAATGGATGTTCACATTTTGCACATGCAAAGTGGGGAATGCTGATTTTTTCTGCATTCTTTTAGCCTCTATTTTGGAATTATAAAACATGATGGATAGCATTGCAGGAGCATGGAAATTTGACTGAATTAACCCCATCCTATGCAAACTACATTGGCTTACATTACAAGCCAGCATATTGCTGAAGACTACGTATATCATGTACAAAGCAGTCATGATTACACACCAGCATAACTCGAGGCTAGGCACCACATATCTGGTGGCACACACGTCTCATGCAGAAAATCAACCAAGCGGCTTGAATCACAACTTGTGCACAGAGGACCAGCAAACAATCCTTCCCTTGTCATGCACCCCCACTCTGGAACTTGATCCAAGTGTCAGCTCTGAATGACCACACAATTCTACAATTTCGCAATTCTATCAAAAAATGGCTCTTTCAACAACACCTGAACAAGGACTAATCCCAATGGACGCATATACCGACGCACAGACCTCAGAGTAATGAGCTACTATTACAAAGTGGCAGCCCAAATGCCGGCTACCCACACTCTGTACAGCGCTGCCCTGCTCTCAGGGTAGGTCAGCGCTTTAAACAATAAAATAAAATAAAATAAAATAAAATAAATAGAACCTTTCGGTGAATCAGTAGCAAATTGAGCGAGGTGCATTTTGCTCCTTTCAAGAAAGGGACATATATTTGGGGACGCAAAAACTGATTTCTCACTTGCCAAATGCAGATGCAGTATAATATGGAACTTATTGCAATTTGAGATAACATATTGATATTGTTAGTAGAAAAAAACATGTAATAAAGTGAGTTTTACACTTGAAAAATAACAGCTGATTACATTTGTTGAATCTATTCGATAGAATGTAATGTAATAAATGAAGCAGTATTTTTTATTTATTCAATTCTGCTTAGTATATGTTAAAAAAACTTACCATGTTTTGTTCGCAAGTGGTTCCTAAAGTTGAATGAACGGGTTATTAGGATAAAGCAAATGGGACAGTGTCAATGGTTTCGATTCTTTGTCTGTAGTTGTGATTGTGGACAATTGCAAGGAATTATGTATCCATCTGTATAATTTTAAATAATACATGTTGCATTACGAAAACAACATAAACACAGCGAGACATAGTTCAATTAAGTTGATGAAAATGAAAAATTGCTTTTCAATGATGTGATTTGGAAAAAAAAGAGGAATAGTATAATGGTTTCAGTACTTGTTTATACTCATTGGTGCCACAGTCCTTCTGTAACCCTCGAAAAAATGGAAGGGGGATTTAGTCTTTTAATACACAATACTGGATGTGGTTGTGTATGATCAATATAGCGCAGCTGTTAAAGCGATGGCACCATGACACGAGACGGGATACAACGACACAAGCAGTGGACAAATATGAAGCATAAAAGGGGCTAGCAGATTTGAAAGGAACAAGAGGCACTGAACTCTGGCAAATGGGAAACAGCCAACATCTAGACAGCAGAGGAGGAAAAGGTGCAGCCAATTATTGAAATGCAGCGGTTGACTTGCTTAGAGAGGGGTTGTGATACTTGTGCGATGAATGCAGTTGACAAGCCCATGACAAAAAAGAAAGCATGTATGGCACGCAGCTAAAAGTGTCTACTCAATGCAGGCACAACATGTGAGTACATACAGAAAGGAGTCATTCATCAATGACTATGGAAACAGGATCAATCAGGTAGGCATACAACAGATGTGTACCATTGTTAACTATACACAGCATGTAGAACATGTAAATACACACACACATGACAAAAGCAAAAAGAGCACCTGCTGTGTTGAATGTGGACTATTCGTCCATTCTCTGCAGAGGGGAGCCACCACCTTTAAAGCTTGTGATGTAAGACTCTACAAATAGTTACCTTTCTTCAATCGCTTTGGCTTCAGGTAATGCTGCACTAAACAGTTAAAGAGCAGCAACAATCCCCTTTTGATTGTCATGACATACTGTGAGAAACCCTGTTTATTCTCCCAGTTATACCCCAGGAATCCCTTATTCAGGTGGCCAGGACACGGCCATTGCTGCTGGATCAGTTCCTGGGGGTGGACCAGTGGGGGAGGGTCATCTGGGTAGGGGATTCCAGGGTTGTACTCTTGGAAATGCCCCAGGTGAGATGCAGTGTTATACCGGAGAAAGGGAAGAGGAAGACAAGGTCCCCGAGGCTTTTATGGGCTGTAGTAAATTGACCTACCTTCCACCCGATAAAATTCCCTTTCGAGAATCCACCATCCCCTCCACCTCTGTTGAATATATTACACACCCAGTTGTATTCAGAAACAATCTTTCTCAGAATTCCTGCTTTCCTGTTCCCTATACAAATGCTCCCCATCATTATTTTCCTTCACGTTCCTCTAATTATGCTTTGCCGAAACCCCAGTATACTGCATTGACAAAACACAACGATTCCCACAATCCCCTTTGTTCATTTCCCCATCTCAGCCAATACCATCCTTCTGATTATTGTTTCCGGAAAATCCCAATCTCCTGGTACTATTATTCCCACAATTTCCTATGTGCTGTTCTATATCTGGGTCATTTTTGTCCAATTTGCAAACCTTCCCTGTCATACCCCGTAGGACACTCAGGTACTCTACCACCCTCCTTTTCCACTCTGAACCTTTCGTCCCAGTGTGACATACAACAGACTTGTAATGTTAAACCTGTGTGCCTGGCAGGTCCCAACCAGAGGGTCAGGCAAAGTCAGGAGATTAACTTGAACCACACACACCTGACGGCCCTTCCTTTTACCAACAGGGATGAAAGGTGGAGCAGAAGAGTGCAGTACAAACAAGGCGAGAAAGACAAGCCTAGCAGACATCACGACGAGACGGCTAACACGAGGATGTTCAAACAAAGGAGAAAGGTGGCAGAAAGCAAGAGGGTGGCGAGCCAGAAAGTAAACTTGCACTTTTCGTTCCAGACCCACAGAACCTTCACTGTCTTGTCCTGCAACAGATGTGAACGGTACACAGGGCAAGCTTATACCGATAAGTAGGAGCAAGGGAAGCTCCCGCGCCCGTGGTGCCGTCCTTGACTCAATGAAAGCCGAAACCAAGCGGTGCAACACAGCTGGTGAGTCGAGGGGAGAATCGATAAGCACCTAGCTGTGTTGAGTGAAAAGCGACAAGTGGCAAGTTTAAGCATATTACATTGAATTGTGATTGAACTATAAAAGGTGATTAAGGGGAGACCAGATGAAGAGGGAAACCAGCACCACGTGGGTGCTAACTCTTGAAGTGCTGTTTACTCCCCGCTAGAATAAAGCTACAGAAAACAGAAGGCCATAGGAAGGCCACAAAAAGAAAGTGGTCATACGTGAGGGTTGAGCAAAAGCCCCGTACAATCGAAAGACTTTGATTTGTAAATTGGCTAAAAGCAAGGGAATTGAGTCCCGAATTGTGAATGAAGGAAAGAAACGTAAATCCTGCAAACATTTCAAATCAGTAGAAATTTTTGAAAAGGCAATAATGAACACAGAGGGGGGATGCCGGAAGAGGGGGACACAGTCTAAAGGTCCCGAGAAACAGAGTGTTAAAGTGAACCCAAAAAAAGGGAGGTCCACTGAACTGTTTGACAAAGATTAAGAAACTAAGAAGAGTCCGAGCCTGGACGAGAGAGATCCGGGGTGAAGCTAAAGTCAGCAATGGAAGTTGAGAGAGGTCCGAGCCCGAACCAGAGAGATTCAGGGGTGAAGCCATCACCCAAGTGCTGGCAGTCGCAAGAAGCCCGAGCCCGAATGAGGGAGATCCAAGGAGTGAAGCTATCATCCAAAGTTTAATGAGAAAAGAATAAGAGATACAAAAAAATACAATTGTGAACGGGTCAGCCCAGAAGAGGCAGACAAAGGGGTGAAGTTGCCACCCTTTCTGAACCTCGGATTACAATTGAGAAGGGTCAGCCCACAAGAGGGGGACCCAGAGGTGAGCCCATCACCAAGTGGATATTGAGAACACACTTTTATTTGTTAAACAAACTTTTATTTTTTAAAGGAAGTTCTGTTTTTGTTGTTTGAATACATCAAACCCTGAAGGCAATAGACTTTCAGAGGAAACGATACTTAGCCATCGACAGTCCTGAGAACAGCCATTGGAACTATCATCTCATGACGGAGGATCCCGAGAATGTACTGTACTGCAAGCTGCCATCTTATTCCCTGTCTAAAACATGGGAAAGGGAGACCCAAGCCACTGCATACTGATGTATCATTTTGAGAACACTTGTTTCTTTTCATGAGAACTACCTCACACACCCTTTTGGTATTAGTTGTGAGGTTTGGCAATAGGTTTTTAGTATAGGCCCCTTTGATTTGACACAACACCACTAGGACTGCCTTATTTATCATTTGATGGTCGACACTTGTCCCCATCTTAGATTTATGTTTAGATTAGGTGTTTTTCCAACCCGCACACCACTTTCATTGTTCAATAAACACCCTTGAACTGTGATCACTTGTGTTCTGTCTTAATTGTTGTCACCATGAGTTCTTCACAGTACATAACTCAAAAGAGAGAGAGAGAAAGAGAGGGAGAGAGAGAGAGAGAGAGAGAGAGAGAGAGAGAGAGAGAGAGAGAGAGAATCATATGCAGAGGTAATCCTACAACGAGAGGATGTCATGGAGGGGCAGAGCCAAATTAGACGCGGACCCGGCGTTAGCGTGGGACGTGAGATGATCACTAGCAAGATACCAGAAGACTGGTGTCCTGAATGGAAATTAGGCCAAAGTAGAGAGAGTGAGATGGAGATGGTAAAGCACCGGCCCGCTTGGTGCGGCATCCACACAGAAGTCGTGGTGGCCCTTGGGCCCATTACAGAAACGGAGTCCAGACCGCAGCAGTGATTGGTTCCCCTATCGGCGCATGAAAGTCGCATGAGCTGTCGAGCAGGGTTGAAAACTGAGATAACATTCTCCCTAAGAGGTAATGCCGCTGAGAGGGCCAAACAGATGTATTCAAATCTGTGAGAGCTTAAAAGGCTATGGAAGACATGAACAAATTGAACAGACAGACATCCACCAGAGACAATGATAAAGCAGGTGTTTTTGAGAGAAAAAAGGGCTTTGGGGAAAACCCGTAAAGAGAGACATTGTTTAGTACTATCAGACATAGAGGTATGATTGTCCTAAAACAATCTCTTTGGGAGATGGGTGGACCATTAAGCATGTATGGTCTGACTTTTTTGGACAGTTGTATGACAAAGGTGCTGAGAAGGGTGCTGTCATACCAATAATGGGAGAATCTATTAAGGGTGCAGGATAGTGGTGGGATAGGGCATTAGATACACTACACACCTCTTACATACTAAGCATCCATAGCAGGAGTGGTCACTTGGCACCTGTGGCTACCTCACAATACCCTCCTAGACTTACCATTGGACTTCATGACATAGCAAAGAGCATATTGTGATATACAAATACACAAACAGCAATAATGAAGAAAACACCTTGATGTGTTATGCTATTTATAGACTTTTGTTACTAATGGGATAACAATGGTAAGGGTTGCCTCAGGAATGGCGCACTGCGGCCAAGTGGGGAATCTACAGACCTTAGTCCCCGGGGGTGTGGAAAATAAGACGGATCAGAGGAGGGATGAAGATGGATCTGTTTTATTTATGAAAATATTACAGAGAGAGTGAATAATGTGTGATGTCATAACAGACCCACAATAAATGTTATGGAAATGTAATCTGTTGCAATACTATACCTTCTGAACCATTGGTAAAGAGCACTGCTAATTTCCAATGTTGAGTAATAAGATGTTGCTCAGTACATTGTACTTTCTTCTTGCAAAATGTGCAGATGTCGCTTTTGCTGCAGATGAAGATGAAATCATATTGGTCTGAAAATCCAAACTTCATGTTTCTTTTTTTATCTGTTGATCTGTGAATGACATGCAGTATTTAAAATATAATCAAATAACAAAAAGAAAACACCATGAATTAAAATCTAAATACAATTAAACCTATAACTCATGTGCATTGCTGATGCAGCATTTCCTTTTAACTTTGCAAAAGCACCTCTATGGGGCCTAAAAGGAACACACTAGAACTCTTGCCTTATTAACAACAATCCGCATTCTGAAGACTGATGGAGGTATTGATGGTGTTTTAGGCCTTTGGCATGCAAAGAAAGACAAAAGTAGTAAATATAGCATGAGATATGTAGTGGCATCTATCTGAGAGCCGTTCTTTAATAATTCGTTTTGGACAAATAATTAAGCCTGGTGTCAAATTCCAAGCTTAGCCTTGAAAAACGATGTGACTCTTCCTCTATAATCTTAACAACACATTTGGAATGAGTTATTTAAAGCTATCCATTCTTTCAGATGCACTACAGAAATAATCTAGTCACATACGTTCTGTATAACAAATAGATGACTTAGGAAAAAAGTAGCAAGGCATGAGTAACAAAGGAACCTGTAGTTCTCTGTATCCACAACACCTGCTTGGAGGGGATTAGCATTTTCTAAGAAAGAGGGAGAGTACCTTTTGGTGGTGTTCCTTTGTCACGTGCTAGCAACACTACTTTGTATCTGCACAGAACCCGGAAAAAGGTTTGAATCTTAAATACCAAATGGATTGTGTAATTAAATAACTGTTGTACTATGTGCCCAAAAAAAGTGTACCGTATTGGTACTTGCCTACGTTCATAGCCATTTAACATTGTGGACAAATGCTAGTTAAAATTATGAGTAAATATTACTAAGAATACTTCAGCCAGTGTAAAATATATGTGTAGCCCTAGAAAACTAAAAAATATGATCATGTTTCAAATCATACAGAATGCAATGTGTGACATCTAGTACAACAGTGTACTATATTTACGAACTAAAAGACTGTTTGCTTTTCAAGCACATTGTGGGATTTAATGTATAAAAAGAGAAAATCAGTGATTGCTAAAAGTTTTTGAATTAATCGTAACCTCTGGCATTGCTCGAGAAAACACTCTAGGCCATTGTTCTTCGGTTTGCCAAGCCTTTTCAGAAGGGGAGAAAAGCATGTACAAATAAAATATTTTTCCACAAAAAAGGGGAAGTCTATCCAGGACACTTTTTTTAAAATCCATTGACAACAAGCAACCACAGACATATTTCAGACTCATTCTGCGTCATAAGCAAGGTATTACATGGGTCTCTAGTCACAACATGTTCTGGACCCACATCTGGGCTGAAACATGTGTGGGATTGGTTACATTTCTGTGCAGAGGGGTGGTCTGCAATTCAGGCCGCACCGCTTACATTGATGACAGGACCAAAACTAATGTAAATATAGCTAGTTCCTTTTTGCAACAGTGAACACATGCTTAATATAGGGTGTGGAAAGTTGCACAGAGCAATGTCAGTTGTTAACATTATTTCATAATGTCCCTCCGCTCACATGTTTTGGTTAAAGTATGTATGAATATATCAACATTTGGGGAAACAATTGCAATCAATCATCAATCACTGCTTCACTGCACACTTAATTTTAGGGAACACGTATAAAGAAATATTCATTAAATAATCACATAAAGGTAACAGAGTAATTAGGCACTGAGTGGGAATTCATATTTTTAGGAAGACTTCAAAAAACATGCACTCAATGGATTACTGTGTGTACTTGGACATAATTACTTGGTGCAGTCACCTGAAAAGTGCTAGTAAGATCATTATACTGATTGATGATGTAGGTTGCTCTGTGCGTTATAAATCCTAACTGACCAAAAGTGCAAAAGATATTTTAATAATTTTATCTAAGAACTGTTAGGTAGTAGAAGTAGAAGCGGGACACAAAGGATGATGTTAGAATGTCAATCAAAAGCAAATAGTTAAATGTCCTATGCCCAAAACCTATTTCTGTCCTTTACACTCCAAAGAAAACTATAACATAAGTGATACACTGTTTTCAGAAGGATGGATCCAAAATCCACGAATTTCATACCCTGCTCCTTTATTTGCAATGCACCCACCCACCCCTACTGGGGTACAACCAGGGTATTCCCTTCCCTGCCCTCCACACCCACCCCAAGCCCTATTTCACCCACATCTCCGGGGGCAAACAACACTTGCCCCCTGCTTACTCTCATGCATACTCATTAACACAAAATCTGCCAGCAAAAAGAAACACATCATATACAACTTCATTCCCTTGGAAAGTCCAGACTTCACTTTCATCATAGAAACCTGGTTCTCTGATGTCTTCTGATCCATCGCACACGAGGCATTCCCCCAGGCTACACACAGCAGCCATAACAGAACTAGCAGAGTAGGAGGGATTGCATCCTCCACAAACCAAACCTCTTCATTTCACACTCCACAGAACAAGCCTGGAACACAGACTGCAAATCCCTCCTTGTGACATTTCTCATCAACCCATATCTTACACACAGCTTTTTATTCATCTACAGACCTCCAGCAAACACCTCCTACTCAAGGCAGGAAAAACAGATATCATAATTTGCGGGAAGATAGCTCTCTTCCACCAAACCACCCCTTGGTGATCCCCCAAAACACCTTGGCCAAAGAGAGCACATGACACGCACCCACCGTGCCCTCCCTGGCTTCCTATAAGGTGACAAGCCACTTTAAAACCATGAGCATCACCCACCATGCCCGCCACAAGACAGGCCCAGAATACCTCCAAAAGAACCTCATCAATTACCAACCCAAAAAAAACTTGCGATCAGGCAACAATTCCATGATTTACATTGGGTTAGTGTTAGGAGAGGATCCAACCCATGTGGATCTCTCCATGTAAACATGCCGTATATAGTTCTTTTACATTGCTTTCTATTCTAAGCCTCATCTCAGGGGCCTGTCTGTTCTTAGAATACTTGGTGCCTAACTACGGTCTCCATGTATACTTGTGGTGATTCGGAATGTGGAATGGTGGGGGGTTGGAGGTTGAAGCTCTGGAGGGAGTTGGTGTCTGGCTTCCAGGCTGGGGTTTGTTTTACCATGTCTCTTGAACTAAACCTCCTCGAAGTTCCTTCTTGGTGTGGCGTACTTTATTGGTTGGGCCCTCCACAACAGTTAGTCAACCACCTCTGAGGTAAGCCAGGGCAGCAATGAGCCTGCAAATAAATTGTAACAGGCGACAGAGAAAATAAAGTCCAGAAGAAAACAGGACAGAATGCAGGCAACATCTGCAAAACCAGGAAAACAGCCAAAACACAGCGGCACGTATCACATTCCATGCTCATGGAAAATAACCGATGGCAACGCCACCAACTCACCGACATCTGCCAACACAGAACACTCTCAAGATACAACACACAGCATATCTGTCATAAACATGAGGCTATCACTTATGACAAAAATTCAGTCTAGATGGACACATAATGAATCTGCCGCGCCTGCATACTATACCGATGATCGTACTGCACCCATCCACATGCCAGCTTGATATTGGTAGGTAGTAGGGGCTTGACTACCCCTACCCTACTTTGTATTGACCATAATACACAAACCCATTTTAAAATCATCTGAAAAAATGTCTCATATCTTGGACTCTGGTCCACCAGGGGCGTTCACCACTTGCTTAAAGGCAGGGCTATACAAATGACAAATTACATCACATTATTTGACCTTTCGAGAGGCTCTGAAAACTTTCATGGGGCAAGCTTGAATGTGTTATATGTCAGTGCTGTTTAAACTAAATCTGAATATTTAGCAACATTTGCAAATGATGTTTTCATGATCATGCATATACTCTGAAATATAAATTATAAATATTATCAGTAGGATATGGTTGTTTTGTACTTATCATAGTTCGTACAGTCAAGTGTGAAATGCATGAATTAATGTACAACAACACACACACTTTAAGATTCCTACCATACTGTTTTGGAAAAAAATGTACACAGTGCAATTGACATTTAAAGAATTACACAGTAACAGATTTATGATTGAACCGTTTAATAAATTTAGTACTATGCAAGAAAACCACAAGATGCAAATACTTACATTAAATTGTTTCGATCCTGCCAACTTTCCGAATAGCATGTGCAGTTTGTTTAAAGATGTAACTCAAAATAGAAAAGGGACCATCACTGACCATGTGACAGTTCACATTAGAGGAAGAATTTGAAGGACTCATAATTGCACGTGCAGTTTGTTGTAACATGTGACTTAACTTTCTGAATCCAATGTGCAGTTTGTTTTAAGATGTAACTCAAACTAGAAAAGGGACCATCACTAAACCATGTGAAAGTTCACATTAGAGTTTGAACAACTGATTTCTATGGGATGTGGTGGTCTGGTGGATAAGGAGCTAGCCGCGGAGGTCTTGTGATCGAATCTTCTTAGGAGCTTTCCATTTTTATTTTTTAAAATAGGATTATAATTAATTGGAGCTTCCCATTTTTATTTTTGAAACAGGATTATCATTTTAAAAACTAAGCGACATGCGGGACATCTATTTGTTTTGCCGTGGAAGTGACATGCGGGACATCTATTTGTTTTGCCGTGGAAGTGACATGCTGGGCATCTATTTGTTTTACCGTGGCATGTGACACCTGTTAGTTTAAATTAGAGGAAGTATTTAAACAACTCCTGCTATGAGTGTGGTAGTCTAGTGGAGAAGGAGCTAGCCATGAGATATTGTAATCGAATTCTACGAGGAGCTTCCCATTTTTATTTTTAAAAAGAAGATTATAATTGGAGCTTCACATTTTTATTTTTAAAAAAGAGGATTATAATTTGAAAAACGAAGAAACATGAGGCACATCTGATATTTTTGGGGACTGCCATGTGACACCTGCCAGTAGCACGTGTCACTTGCCAGTGGCACGTGTCACTTGTAGAACGTGTCACTTGTAGAAGTGACATGCAGTGGTACGTGTCACTGGCACATGACACATGCTATATTCGGCTCCTACCCTTACTGTCACCTTGACTCCGGTTCATTGCACAGAAATGGGTACATAAAAAATACCAAAATTAGGAAACTGATTTCCAGCTAAATGCCCTCGAAGTAATAACGGTGCTCGTGCGTGGCCTGGTTTATCCACCCTTGTGTACTGGGAGGTGCCAGAGGCATTTGGACTATGCCAGCCCTGTGCCAAATCGGCGGGTATTCAGTGTCTGAGGCCCTGTTTTGCATGCATGTGTCTGTGGCTCCTCCATTTACCAACCATTTCCTGCTCTGCTGCCGACAACGGTGAGCGTAAACAAAGAAGTGCCTGCACTTATCAGGTTACCCAGGAATGGGTGTTCCCCTACAATCAGATGTAGAAGGCCAACATTGCCATGTGCTTCTAATCCAAAACATGCACAACTCTTTTCCAGTATGCAGACCAACATGACATGATAGGGTATTTATAACGCACTTAATACGCATACCCAGGAATAGAACCTGTGGTGCTTGTGTGTCTTGCTTCCAAGGCGAGCACGTTGCCCCTGAGCTATCTTCCCGAGACCCTGTGGTACGATGGCCAATGGGTGTTTTCAATTTCACCAACTGTACGTCATACAACATATGTATTTGTGCTTATATATATTTTTTAAACCTATCGAACATTGCCTACCGAATGTTACATGTGCGTCAGGCAACTCTGCTATCGCTTGAACAGTAAGGATACACCTTTGGGGGATTAGAATGCAGCCTCCTGCATGGCAAGTCCAAACACTTATCACTTGTGCCACTGGTCTCTCTAATGTGGATATTAGCAAATGGACAGTAGTTGTCATTCTAGCAGAAGAAAGCTGGGCCAATACGTAAGCAGTAGTTGCACAGCAGCTCCTGAGGCAATGCTGCTTTGCGACTAATTTGTAAAAGAGCAACTCTGCTGTCGCTGCTGTGGAGCTCTCTGTTTCAATAATGTGCTGCACAGCGCCTGCAATATCTGCATGGATAACCATCTTCAACAATATTCACCCTTCAACAACTTCAATACCAACCCTAAAGATCTAAATCTCGAAACCAATTAATTTGTATCAGCAGAGACTCTGCGGCCAAAAAGTGAAAGCTTAAGAAGGAAAGTTAGACTGACTTGCACAACTAGTCTCCATGCGGCGTGGCGACCGTGTGGCGACCGTACTCGGCGCAGTGCCAAACAAAGTGAAATACACACCTTGGAAACGGCCTTCCTAAATGCAATGAGGCGAGGTAGCCGTATAAAGACAGCCATTCAACCTGGCGGCAGTGATGTAAATACACACAGTACTGTGCAGGCCACTAAAAGCACACCCAGCGTTCATTGAACAACATTATAGCATTGTACTTTTTCCACTCCAAATATTTCCACAGCTCGGACAGAAATAAAAAAAAACGAAGCTTCGTATATTTCCACGGCTCGGACAGAAATAAAAAAAAACAAAGCTTCGTAAATACAAATCTCGCACAAACGAGTAACACTGTCCATGTGCTTTCCACACTCTCCACTGTGCACTGCCTACAGAAACTTCCAAAGGCTCATATACAGCGTTGCAGCTGCCACATAGCGGCCGTAAAAGTTAAGCCATAGCTCTCAACCATTTGTTTTGCAAAGGCGGGTGAAATCACCCGATTTTGTTTTTGGCGGGTGAGACGCCCATTGAAATGAATGGGCGTGTAGGAGGCTTGGCGGGTGAGTCAGCCCTTTAGAAGGCGGGTGACACCCGCCAAAAGCGTGTGAGTTGAGAGCTATGGTTAAGCCATAGCTCTCAACTCACACGCTTTTGGCGGGTGTCACCCGCCTTGTTAACAGCTGACTCACCCGCCAAGCCTCCTGCACGCCCATTCGTTTCAATGGGCCTCTCACCCGCCAAAAATAAAATCTGGTGTTTTCACCCGCCTTTGCGACGTAAATGGTTGAGAGCTATGGGTTAAGCACTTGCAAACCCAACTAATTGGTGCATCCATGGCACGGCAATACCCACGTGGGCCTCCAAAAACATACATCCTTTTTTGAACAACAAAGATAAAGCACCCCACAATTGGGTGCATTTTTCACCCAGCAGGCAGCGATGGACAGGGAAACTGGCAGCATAAGATCGCAACCCTAACAAAGCACGTTAACACTATAACCATCATTTGCTTGGAACAATGCGGCACTGTGGCCACAAAATGTAGATGCAAAAGAAATTGCGATATGGCGATCACAAGTCAGCAAGGCCACACGAAATGTACAAAGGGACACGGTGGCCGCACAGCACAACACAACACGCAAATTCATGCAAACTCTTGTACATGTATAACATATTTACCAAGCCCCTTTTTGATGATCTGGACTGTTTCAGTGTCACCTACACTAACTATGCAGATGACACCCAGATTCTCCTCGACTTACAGGGGATTACAATCAGGATTTGGCCTTAGTGAATAGAATATACTTAATCATCCACGCATGGATGGCACTCCATGGTCTATGCCTGAATGATGACAAAACAGAACTCATCATTCTGGGGACCACATCCAACATTAACAAACTTGGCCATAAT
This sequence comes from Ambystoma mexicanum, assembly GCF_040938575.1. Taxonomy (NCBI): domain Eukaryota; kingdom Metazoa; phylum Chordata; class Amphibia; order Caudata; family Ambystomatidae; genus Ambystoma; species Ambystoma mexicanum. Next base: position 1,003,284,084 of record NC_090931.1, on the reverse strand, counting down.
TATTCGTCCTTTGATATAGATGGCAACACAATTAAGGGCATGGTCTAGTAAAAATATTTATTGTCCCTACGGGTCGGCCATGTTTTTTTAAGCCTAAGTGGCTCGATTTTAGAAAACTTTCCTATGGACCTTACCCGAGTTTTCGTCCATTAAACGCACGCGAAAAACAGGCACCAGGAAGCTGCCATTTTGTGATAATCCTATCATTTCCCGCATCGTCCTGGCTGACCTGCTTTTGCGGCACTAAATCATATCCCCGCCCCTGAGCCTGTCATCAGCAGACTCGTACCGCCCATTTCCCAACGCCAAAGCACGTCTTGTGTCAACATTCGCTGCGCTTCAGCTAATGACTTGTCGCCATGGAAATGGCAGGACGCCTCTTTCCTCAATAAGTATAAACAGACGGTTTCACAGCACACAGCAGCAGATTTTCGATTCCATTCCTCTCTCTGTGTTACATAGAGTATTCTGTGACTCGTCTCTGTGCTCTGGTCAGCTACCTTCGCCGCTTGTAGCCCGTGTGAACACCTGTACCATCTCAGTAAATTATTTTACTTTGTTTACCACATAATGGCTACAATAATGACCTACATGTACGAGCCCGAGTATACCGAGGAGGAACTACTGGAAAGGGAAGCACGCAAAAACGATGGGGATTCGGACGGCAGTTGGCAGGACGAATCAACAGATGAAGAGCCTGGGCCTAGTCGCATGGACAGCGTCTCCACCTGGTGCACATGCAATCGGTGCAAGCTAATGCCAACCGAGGAGGAGAACTGCTGCTGCCGAGAAAACTCGGGATGCCTGGCCTACATTTCGGAAGGCGAGCCACGACCGCAATGCATCACCGAGCTGCCAGACTTCAGGGCAGCCTGCCTCACATGGGCCGTGTTGAGTATAATGATGGCGCTTATGCACGAACTTCGCGCAACTGTTCGTCCTCGTAATCCGAGTAACGAGTAAGTATACTCTGCTTGTCATGCCACTCCTATTTCATGTTCTTCTACTATATCCAAAATTACATCTACATATCATTGTAACGCATGTAAGTAGTTCAATAGTGTGCATTGTCTAGATAGCATTTGTCTGTGCAGAATGCCATTAGTTACAAGAATTGTCATTGACAACAAACGTTTATTAAACTTATCTTGGTCATTTAAAAACAGTTTGTTTCATTCCTTTTCACAGGTGGTACAGGATGGTGGCCTATCGTTCCTTTACATGGTGGCTCCACGGGAGGCTTGGACACCGCGTTCGAAGAGTGATAACCGCCTGTGCCGTTCGTGCCATTAGAGAAACGTTCCTGAGTGACAGCGGTCAGTACAGGGGATTTTCTCTCGCTGTGCTGCAACCTGACCTGTATAATCTTTAAAGTCTTGTATTTTTGTGTCATGAAAATAAGATACAAAATAAAACACCACATATATTTTAACAACGGTTGTTTCGATTTTTTAAATGAATCAAGTGTGTCTCCATTCAAGGATGGACGTCAGACATATGTGCTCCGAATGGGTGAAGGTCTGGTCGCTGTGAAGCAGGGTGGTCACTATCTATCTAAACTAACATAACATATTCTCGATAATGCATGCACTAAATAACACTTGTTCAAAGTCTTTCAGTAGGTTATGTCTCTATAAAAGTCACACATATATCTATACTAACAATTACCATTGGATTATACAGGCCTTAGAGTCTTGACCACTATAATACACCGGTTGAAGTGTGGGTCTGTGCTCACAAGATTCTCCGGTATGTGGCATTTGTTATTGATAAGCAACGATATACTATCAAAGGCGGTTTGCGCCAGTGGAAGAGCGCTGGCATGGGGGGCTGTCAGGGGCGCGAAAGGCCAAGGTGCCAAACTGCATGTACACTTCAAAAGGTATCCCACGCCAAGGGGCCATCGGTCACATGGCCTCCTCAGACCCCGTGTCTCCAGCCAGGCCTCCCCTTGAAGCAGGCCGCCCCCCTGCAATCCACATAAGTGTGTCTCCATTCAGCAGTCTTCCTGTGCCTTATCTGCACGCCCCAGGCCCATCCATCCCACCTCCCTCTATCAAAGGCGGTTCACACCCGGGGATGAGTGCTGGCATGGGGGGCTGTCAGGGGCGCGAAAGGCCAAGGTGCCAAACTGCATGTACACTTCAAAAGGTATCCCACGCCAAGGGGCCATCGGTCACATGGCCTCCTCAGACCCCGTGTCTCCAGCCAGGCCTCCCCTTGAAGCAGGCCGCCCCCCTGCAATCCACATAAGTGTGTCTCCATTCAGCAGTCTTCCTGTGCCTTATCTGCACGCCCCAGGCCCATCCATCCCACCCCCCTCTATCAAAGGCGGTTCACACCCGGGGATGAGCGCTGGCATGGGGGGCTGTGATGGGCGCAAACGGGCAAGGTGCCAAACAGCATGTACACTTCAAAAGGTATCCCACGCCCAGGGGCCATCGCTCACATGGCCTCCTCAGACCCCGTGTCTCCAGCCAGGCCTTACCTTCAAGCAGGTCGCCCCCCTAAGACCACGACATACATACATCATTCATTCACAAACACACCCCTGTTTCTAATACTTTATAAACCACTTGATATGTCTCATGAGAACATCTTTGTGCTTTGCAAGTCAACTCCTGAACGTGTTACCTGGCAACCACTGAGATCTACGCTAATCTGCTCGTCGTCGTGCTATCCGTGAACTTCTGTGACCGCTTAGAGGAAACCCATCAGTGTGCTACCTGTGGCCACCCACCTATTCTCCTGCAACATACTGCTCTGCTTGCTGAATCCAACTGTTTGTTGGTCAAGGTAAGGCCATGTATCCTAGTCATATTTATCAGATTTTCAAATTTCTATCTATTTGCGAGTAGAGTACACAATAGTGCTATGTTCATTGGTCTCATTGCTATTGACTTGAGTTTCCATTGCTATGCTATCAATAGATCTATTTATTTTCATCTGTGTCTTATTGTCATCGAATTGCATCCTTCGGGGGTCCAGTGTATAATGTAAGCATGTTTCCTTCTCGTGCAAGACAGAACATCCAAGGGACGAGTCACATGTTCAGATTTTAGTCACATCATTTATACATTTCTGCAATTTATGCAAATACTGAGCCGCACATAATGAACTGGTATAGTTCCTGCGACCAAAACAAACCTTGTATTGATCATTGTATGATTCATTTACTTTTGTATCAAATCTTTATTCTTGAAGATTGTATAATAATGTCGATATTTACTTTTCAGATTTATCAACAATGCCTGCCTGTTCGATTAGCGGTTGCCCTTCGAAGACCCATGCGAAATCTGAAGGCACTACAATGCATGTATTCCCAAAAACTGTTGATCGAATAAGAGAATGGGTCAGACATTGCGGATATCCACTGGATGAGCTGGAAAGTAGAGTCCAACAAGTCTTACAGGACAAGAGGGGTTATCGATACCGCATCTGCAGCCAGCACTTTTCCTTGGACATGTACACAACATCTTGGGTAACAAAGAAGAATAAATGGCGAACGACACGGAAATTGCTCGAAAACGCTATTCCCACTCTATTCGTCCACATTCCGCCACCGGTGAGTCAAGTGTCCAGATTTAGCTTTAGGCTTTGGGGTAGTGTGTAGGTATCCAAACGGATTAATTGATATTGTAGGTGTTCTATCCCTTGTAATAATTTCGATATTGATATGATTGTATAGTTTTTTGAATAATGACATTTACCAATATATTCTTTTTCGATTTCATAACCCACAAACGCAATGTATAAATATGGGAACAGGGAACTGTGCTGTATTGAGCATTTTACAAGTATTCTGTCGCCTTACATGGCTATTTTTAATATTGGCATTTCATTATCAATCATTAATTTACCTTTACAACTTCTTGACTATCCCTTGAATCTAAAGAGAGAACATTCTACATCCTTGACGTGGTCGCAGTTATCAACCACTTCTAGCGCGTATCAGGTAATGTTACTAGGCTAATCCGCTACAGACTTGTTTTATGCATGTCAAGTAATAGTTTTATTCTATCGTGTAATTATTTTACTGAATGTTTGGTTAGTGCTTTCCAATTGATATACACCTTAGTTATCGTCCACTGGTGTTTGTTTTCAGTTATAATTAGTGTTATCCATACTAATGCAAGTACTGTCTTTCAGGGAGATGCTGAAGAGTCCGCCACATCTACAACATTTCCAGATGTTCTTCACCAGCAGGAGGTATGGATACTGACAGCTCCATCGAGCGTCATCATCAGAGCTGGAATTCTTGTCGTTTGATTGTTCTACACAATGTTTCATTCGTGGTTAGCCGTTGATATGTACCTGTGCTGTCGACCCCAGGTGTGTGTTATGTTTTCACTATTGTAATCCTCACTAATGCAAGTACTATGTTTCAGGCAGTTGATGGAGCGTCAACCCCTGCACTTGATGCAGAGCCTGACATTCAAGTAATTCCAGGGGAAGTGGAAGCGGGACCATGCGTATACGAATCGGCGCAACAGCTTTCGGAAGTGCGCACTACATTTGCAACATCCATAGATATTCTTCAGCAGCACGAGGTATGGATACTGACAGCTCCATCATGCGTGATCATATAACGTGATTCCATTTGCTATACTTTCTTCCCTATTAACGCAAGTGCTGTGTTTCAGGGAGACGACTAAGCTTCCACTACAATCACAACATCCAATTTAGATGATGCAGATGTAAATAAATTGGAGAAATAAGTCGATGAAATGTGATCATATTTAGATTTTCCTTGATTTTTTTGGACAATGCATCATTTGTGGTTATCTCTTTATATGTACCTGTGCATTCGACCCCAAGTGTGTGTTATGTTTCCAATATTGAAAACCATACTAATCCAAGTACTGTGTTTCAGGGAGACGACGGAGCTTCCACTACAATCACAACATCTCATTTAGATGATGCAGATGTAAAGGAATCAGAGAAATAAGTCGAAGAAATCTGCATACTTAAATTTTCCTTGATTGTTTTAGACAATGCATCATTTGTGGTTATCTCTTTATATGTACCTGTGCCGTCGACCCCAAGTGTGTGTTATGTTTCCAATATTGAAAAGCATACTAATGCAAGTACTGTGTTTCAGGGAGATGCGGATGCCTCCTCTCCAATACAACCATTCATGGCAGTCCATGCCGAGCCAGAGGTATGGATACTGACAGCTCCATCGAAATAGATCATCACTGGTCGAATACTTGTCGTTTGATTGTTGCACACAATGTTTAAGTCGTGTTTGGCTATTGAGATGCACCCGTGTGTTCGTCCTCACGTGTGTTTTATGCTAACAATATTTTGATACATAGTAATGAAAGTACTATGTTTCAGGGAGACGATGGCGCCTCATTCCGTGCTGTCTATGCGGATACAGAAAATATAGTCGTTGCAGCGCAAGAGGAAGGGAGGACATGCGGAAACTAATCGGAGCTACAGCGTGCAGATGTTGAAGGTCGAGTCAAAAAAGTTGCAAAGAAAAAAAACCAAAAAAAGGTTAGTTACAAACAGTTCATAACTTTATGTAAGAGGATTCAATTCAACACTACAGCTAAGTCAATGCCTAGTCTGGGATACTGAATGGAAACCCTTATTGATATATCTTTATGTCCAGTTCATGCGTTCTGGATGACTACCCCTATATAACACCCCTCTCTTGGAATCCCCCTGACCCCACTGAGACAAGAAGTAGTTCTGTTTTGCAAGTTAAAAGGTTTATTTGAGAATTTAAACAATTGAAACCTATGTGACACTCAAAAGTAGGTCACTCATTTCTTTTAAACATTTAGATTTTTAGTGTCTTTCAGTCCAAATTTACTTAAACTGCTGAAATCCACAGCTCAGCCAGTCTTGTTATAAACCTTCAAGTCACTTCAGAAAATAACTTTACATTGTATCCACCCCTCAGTAAGTCTTTCTTTGGCCTGCTTTGGGTTCATTTATTCAGTTTACACAAATGTCTGGTGTTGTTTTAAAACGCCGGCTTTCTGATAGTGGTGAGTACTGGTAATGCACCCATTTTTGGGATTTAAGAAAATGAATTCCCCACAATTCTAGGTTGCTTTTGGCAATCAGCATTGCCATTCCCAATGGTTTCAGGCTACTGTGTGGGTAGTCCAATGGTGGTTTTAGGCAGTGCCCTTCTGTGCCCATAACATCGGCAAAAATGGGTGGCAGCCTATTCTTCATGCCTTTCCCTGGGCATTTTCTGGGAAGCTCTGGCCATCATGATGTTTTCAATGCCAGTACTGCACAGTTTTTGAGGTAGGGCTCGGATGCATGGGTAAAAGCATCCCACAAGCTCCCCTCTTGCGATGGCCATTCTGTTTCACTGATGGGACTCGCAAGACCTGGGATGTTTCCTCATCTTCTTCCAATAGATGGCACAGTTCAGCATCTTTTCCTCCATCTGGTACTGATCGATCGGTTCTCCTCGCCGGTCCTGATGGGAATATTGGGCGGTACACTGGGCCCCTTGCGTCTCTGCTCCCGGTCTCCGGATCGTCCTCCTTGGCCAGCCTGCAGGTTTTCCTTCTCCTAGGACGACAAAAGAAGAGCGACAATACCTATTCATGGACATTTCTCCCCCACCATTGATATAGTGGGGTGGCATATAAATTTATAGTCAAAACATATGAACATGCACATTTCTTTTTGCATTCAAAAACCAAAACACCCACATTGAGAAACTCAGAATTTGATAGGCGATATGTAGGATATTTTAAGTTAGAACTGAATTAATCTGAGAGAGTAACATCTAGGATTCCAGAGGATTCCTCCAGTTGTTGCAGAGTGTGCCTGGGATGGCAACACTTCAACTGGTTAATGTGGACCCACTTGTCTTCCCCCTCTGCCAAACCGCCTTTGGGGATGCGGATCTTGTAGGCCACAGGGGAGATCTTGTCTATAATCTCAAAGGGTCCCTTCCATGTAGGCAAGAATTTTCGCTGTTTTGCCTGGTTTCTTTGGAAGTTGTATAGATAGACCCGGTCCCCCACCTGATATTCCTTCCTGGAAGTTTTCAGGTCATAGTGGGTCTTCATGCTATCAGCTGATCTTTCTAGATTCCGCTGAGCATAAGCAAAAGCATGTTGAAGGTGTTTCCTTAAATTCTCCACATACTCATGAGTTGTGGAGGCATTTATCAGTGTCTGCTCTTGGGTCCTGTAGAGCAAATGCTGAGGAAGCACCATCTTGCGCCCAGTCATCAACTCAAATGGTGACATTTTGGTTGCAGATGAAGGGGTAGATCTGATGGCCATTAGGACCAGAGGTAATCGGATATCCCAACTTGGCCCAGAATCTGCCACAAACTTCTTTAATATGCTCACAATAGCTCGGTTATATCTCTCTGCTGCCCCAGAAGAAGCTGGCCGGTAAGCAGTATGCAACTTCCTTTTGACCCCCAGTATCTCCCACATCTTTGTCATCACTTCACTGGTGAAGTGGCTACCTCTGTCTGACTCAATCCTTTGAGGTAGACCGAAACGGGAAAAGATGTGGTTAATCATCAGGGCAGCTGCAGTTTCTGCCTTGCAATTTGGGGCTGGGAGACATTCCACCCACTTGGTAAACAAGCATGTAACGGTCAACATGTACTTGTTTCCTCTAGATGAGCGAATCACAGGGCCTACAAAGTCGATTTGCAAATCTGACCATGGCAGTGTCATCCCCCGCTTTTGGAGAGGCGCGCGGTGTGTGAGGGACGTCGGCTGAAATTGCGCACACACAAGACACCCCTTCAAGTATTGGTCAAGGTCCTGCCCCATGTGTGGCCAGTAGGCAACCTCTCTTAAGATTTCCAGTGTTGTGTGAAACCCCCTATGACCGGCGGTGGCCGCATCATGGGCGTGACTTAACATCAGGCTTCGGAATGAGGTAGGAACCACCCACTGATCGTGGCCAGCTTTGGATTTCCTTACCAGCAAACCGTCTTGGATTCGGAACATTTTTGGACATTTCATCAACACTCTTAGGTCCTCTTTCCCAATATAATCGGTATCCGTCAGGGGAAAGTTCGCAGGGTCCTCAAGGTGTTGTTAAAACTTACCAATAATTGGATCCCCCTTCTGAGCGGTAATCAAATCAGCATCAGGGGTCTCCTTACTCCATTGTGCAATTGAAAGGTCGTTGTGAGCATTTGTCTGGGACCTAGTGATAGCAGTGACCTGGATTTCCCCCAACAGGGACTCAATCTCAATTAGATCCCCTTGGATGGCCCCAGTTTTGGCCAGCTGATCAGCTAAGTCATTTCCAGTTTTGTCTGGTCCCTCTACTTTGGAATGACCCTTGATCTTCTTCCAATAGATGGTCATTCCTTTCGAGGTGACCAGATCATCAATGTTTTGGATCAACTTCCCATGTTTCAAGGGTTTGTTGTTAGCACATAACATGCCTTTTCCAATTAACCAGGTGCTCCACGAACCCGTTCCGTACATAATCCGAATCTGTGATTATGACCAGTTCGTGGAGTTGATGCTGGACAGCAGTGAGGATGGCCTGATGCACAGCCATCAATTCTGCCACCTGACTACTTCGGGGACCAATTTTTTATCCAGCGGAGGGTTCTGGGGACTCATTCACCCATGCATTCCCTACGCCGGCCACCAGTTCTTTCTCCCCGTCGTTGTCAACATGGTAAGAGCATCCATCCACATATATAGTGGGCATTCCCTCACACTTGTCTTCTTCAAAGACTTTGTGGGGGGAATTAAGGTATGCCTCCATGTTGTCCTTTATTTTTAGACTTTCGTCCTTGAGACAGTTTTCTCTGGCACAATCATGCAAGTCAGCCAGACCTTACGCGAGGGGACTCTTCTTGTTTTGGCCATATCTGACCTCCACAGGAAAGCCTTGCATTGACAGAATCCAGGAAGTAATTCGGGAATTACTCACATTTCCGGCCCGGATTCTGTCACTTTGGAGATATTGCAGAGGCTGGTGTGGAGTCTCCACTATGATGTGTTCCCCCTGGATAAACGGGCGGTAATTCTTCAATGCCCACACCGTTGCCAGGAATGCCTTTTCACAATCGTTGAATTTTTCCTCCACAGAGGATAAAGTTTTGCTCGCATAGGAGATTACTTTATTGACCTTGTCATGCTTTTGGTATAATACTGCCGTCAAGCACGTATTAGAGAACCCCGTCTCCAGGAAGAACTCCTTGTTTCTGACAGGGTAAGCTAGGCAAGGTGCTTTTGAGAGGCTTCTTTTGAGTTGTTTTACTGCCTCGGCTTGTTCTGGACCCCATTCCCACTTGACCCCACCTTCAGGAGATGAATCAGGGGTCTGGTGATCTCTGCGTAGCCCTCAATGAACTTTCTGCTGTAATTAGTCAGTCCAAGGAGGCTCCTTAGTTCCCGCAGAGTTGTGGGGTCTTTCAGATCCTGAAGTGCTTCCACTTTCTTTTCCTGGGGACAGAGACCCTGAGGAGTAATCTCATGCCCCAAGAAATTAACACGGGTTCTGCACCACTGTGCTTTTTGAAAGGAAAGTTTTGCTCCGGCGGCCCTCAACTGAGTCAGAACATAACGGATCTCCGCTATGTGTTCCTCAACAGTTGAGCTTTTGATGAGGACATCATCTACATAAGCCAGGTTACCCCTCGCACCCAGGTCAGGCATGGCCTTATGTAGGAAAATATTGAACTAATTACCGGAGTTAAGGTATCCGAAGGGAGTCCGGGTCCATGTGTACTGCTGGCCCCCAAAGGTAAAAGCCAGTTTGTATTTGTCCTCCCTGCTGACAGGCACGGTCCAGTATCCATTGGTCAGGTCTATTGCAGTGAATACCTGTGACCCCTGAATCTGGGCCAGCCCTTGGTCAATGTAGGGAAGAGGCCATCGGGAAGTATGGACCCGTTTGTTGAGCTTCCTGAGGTCGGCGCAGAGTCTCCACTGGCCGTTTGGCTTCAATATTCCCAGCACCAGATTATTGAAGGTGCTGTGGACTGGACGGATTATTCCCCGGGACTCAAGGTTCTTAATTATTTCAGTAAGGGACTCCAATGATGCGAGAGGCAAGCGATATTGCTTCACAAACACAGGAGTCATGCCAGGGTCCGTGGGGATTTTTGTTGTGTGGATGTCAGTGCGACCACAGTCATATGAGTCTACCGCAAAGAGATCTTGGAAATCCAAGAAAACTTGTTTCAACTTTTGCTTTTGTTCCAGAGTCACACAGGCATCAGCTAGGTTGACTCTCTCTTCCACCATCTGCCTGAAACCTGGAAAGACTTCTGGTTTGGCTATCTCCGCGGCCTCCTCCAGCTGGGTGGAGAAGTCCCTGGTCAGAGTGCTGATTTGGACCGGAGGCTTCAGGTGGGAAAGGCAGCCCTCATGGACCTGGAAAATCACCTCATCCCTCCTGAAGTCACAAGTCACATCTTCCTTACCATAGGGGCAGGAAGTGTACACCAGGAAGTTCCCCCCATGCCGGGTAAAAATCCTGTCTGGTGTTGTATTGTCCTCACTGTCACTGTCAACGCAGTCCTTGGGGATTGGCCCTAACAGTTCATTACCTAAATGAATGGAAAAATGTCGGTCATCAACCGCCATTCCAATAATGGTGCCTGCGGCTAGAGTAATACTCTTTAAGTCGCTGTTATCCACCTCTATTAGAATGGTGTCATGTTCTATGTTGACTAATGGTGTTGGGTTTACCCCTAACCCTTGCTGTTGGAGAGAAGCATTTAGATGTATGTAAGCATCAGGGATTTGCAAATATTGTCCTCTTTTAGCTTTCACTTCCAGGGAGAATTGTCGGGTCCTTTCTGGGATGGTGACCTCCTCTTTGATCTGAATTTCAACTGCATAAGGTAGCAATTGAGCTGACCTAAATGCTTTTTCTGGATCATCAAAACCCATGGGATTATCCGCTAATCGGGACCAAGCTTTGAAGTTTATTAGGTCCAAACTAATGGCAAAGCGATTGAGAATGTCACTGCCTAAGTAAAAGGCGGCAGGGACGTCTCGCACGACCCAACAATTGTGGACTATGCTCTTGTTGCCAATGGAGATTTGGGGCATACACCTGCTTGGCAGGAGATGTTTGGAATTAGGTGCTTCCAGGTCAATTTCCCATTTGTCTATCAGTTTGAAGGTGGGAATGGCTGGATCTTTTGGGAGTTGGCGAAACATGGCTTCGCTGATGAAGCTCTTACCGTTGTTCACACACACTCGAGCGAGAACAGAGTCCTTCCCATCATTTAACTGAACAGGGATGAACAACTGCTCTCCAATTTGCTGAATCTCAGCCAGGCTCTGAGCTGATTTCACATCTTTCTGGACTATAGGAGTGGGAGTTTCTGATTGTGGATTAGTAAAGAATTTCAGGGTGTTTCCTTCCAGTGTGGAATACCACCTTAAACTGGAAGGAAGGTTGATTTTCAGAAATAGAGAGGACCCCCCCCATCACCAGTCTGTTGTCCTACTGCTATTACTGTCACGTCTGGAATTTGGTTGTTCTGGAAGTGAAATTCTACTTGGTCAGATTTTTGTTCAACCATGTGGCAGGTGCCGTTTAAACTAACATGGTTGACACTCTGTTTTAATTTTATTGGTCGGCTAGTCTGGGTCCAGAGGACCTTGTTTACGCAATCTATTAAGGGTGACAACCTCCTCAGGAGGTCACTCCCCAGTAAACAAGGGGTGCCCTCTGGAGTCACTACTATGACCGGGTGTTTCACCTTGTGTCGCCCGATCTTAATGTCCAAGTCTGCAGTCCCCTCAACGGGAATTTCCTTCCCGTCAAAGTTCTACTGTTGTCCAGGAAGAGAGGTGAGAGGAATTTGGTAATTCTCTCCCCTTCCTGCATTCAGTTCGTCAAAGGCCTTTCTGGACAGAAGGATAGCTTGAGATCCAGTGTCCACCAGTGCCAAAATTGTACCCTGCCCCTGTACTTGTACCGGGGCATAGTATCTTCCCTCCTTCTTCTCAAGGGGGCACAGATAATGCACATTTTTGGACAGCTGGTGGGCTAACTTTCTGGTTTTGGACATCGCTAGCGAAGAGATTTGGGCAGAATTCTGTGGAGAGCCTTGGGAATCTGAAAGAAAAAGTTGGCAACTGGAGATCAGAGCCATTGTGGGTTCCCCTGGCTCCGGTTCTGGGCCGCCCCCCCCTTTTGGAGGCAGTCACTAGGATGGGTTTGAACCAGGGGATTTCGGTATTGTGGGTTCTGGGATGAGATGATGGGCGGCGGTAGCTCAGTCTCCATATCTCCCCAGTCTGAATTGACATCCCTTGGGACCCATTTTTCTTTGGGAGGAGTTCCCCCATCTCTGAAGGAGAAGATCCTTTTCCCAGGATCTTCTGAGGATCCCTCTCCCTCAAATTGGAAGACCTGTACTTCCTCCACAAAGTGGGTCTGTTTGGGTACTTTGTTTCTCCTACCCCCCCTCTGCTCCTTGGGAGGCAGGCTTTCAGGGGCAGGAGATTTTGTTTCCGGTTCCTGGTTTTCCAGGGGCTGTTTACAAGTTGGGAAGGAAGCTTCCTCCAAGGCTTTACACCCCCCTTCCCCTTGTGCCTCCTCCCTGGGAACCGGTGTGTTATCGGGGTGCTGCCCCCGCCATTGCTCTGGAGCACCAGGCCCAGAGTTTGGTGCATTCTGTGCCGGCATGCCCATCTGAGGGTTCTGCTGAGCCCTTAGCACGCGACCCAGCTCCTGTGCCATGTTCTGAACCTGGCGCTCTAACTGGGAAACCCGCTCAGGCTGATACAGGGCCCTGTTTTCTCCCCTGGGCTGATCCCGGGAAGGGTAGCTATCCCTTCTCTGGTAGTACCCCGGGTTGGGAAGATTTTGGTTCCCCTCCACCCTTGGCCTCCCCTCTCCCGGATTAGGTTGTCTGGGCTCAGGGAATTGGGGAAAGAAGGATGGATGATTTTGGGGCTGGAAGTGGGGTGGATACCTGGGGAAAAAGTTCTGCCCAGGATTTGGTGAGTTTCTGCCCTCCTGTGAGAAGTTGGGAGGGAAGTTCTCTGGGTTAGGTGCTTGGCTGGATCCCCCCCCTTGGGCTGGAGGAGTCCACACATAACCCAGGATGGGTCTGTTTCCCTTGTAACGGGGGCTTACATAATCAAGAGGGCGAGGGACCCCATTTGTGGGGCTGCCTCCCTGGCTCCCTGTCTGTGACTGGCCCGAGGACTTTCTGGGCCTAGCATTATTAGGTGCAGGTAGGTTTTTAGGCCCCCCCATCTCCAAATCTAAAACGGGGGTGACCTTTACCTCTGCCACCTTGGCAGCAGCAGGGGTGTTGTTGGCTTTGGGGTTTTTGGGCGCATTATTTTTATTTTCTATTGGCTTCTGCACCTCATAGATCCGGGTCGCCTGTTCAATGACCCAGTCTAAAGATCTTTTCTTGTGAAAATCCCTCACGAGCTGGGTGTTTATGTATTTGGGCAAGGCATGGAAAAACGTATTAATAAATTCTCTGCTATCCGTGCGCACCCTTCTTGTGGTCTGTGCAAAAGCACGCTTTAACTCCTGCACAAATTCTTGTGGGGCCTGATCCTCCCCACATTGTAAATTGTAGGCTGCCTTGCGAGCCTCTTGAGGATTTCTATGAGTAGAAAAATGTTTCAAGATGGCCGCCTTATAGGTGGACCATCTTAAATGATTTTGGTCCTCCAGCCCCGCAAAGAAAGTGGAGTATTCCGGGGAGAAGGTCCACTTTACATATTGAATACAGCTTTGGCTGTCCTTCAAATGGAAAGTCTCCATCATTTGCTCAAACAACTCTAAGTGCTCCCAAACAGAATACTTGGCGTTCTTATGATAAGGCGTGATGACGCTCCTGATTGCCTTAGTCTGCTTTAAGGGGTCCTTAAGCAAGGCCCTTTTTGTCTTATTGGCCCTTTTGGTCCGGGTAACCCTGGTCCATTCATCTTCTGACTCAGAGGCACTGCTCCCAGAGGTTCCCGTCTGTTCTTCCAGGTTTTCCCGGATTCTGCGAGCCTCGGAATGGCTGGCAGAATGTGGGGACCTGGTCTCCTGTGTCCTGTACCGCTCAGAGGAGTCTTCAGATCCCTCCTTGCTGCCAGGATTTGATGGGTACCCCCCCCACTGACCTAACTGGGCAGAGGTTTTCAGGATGCCCTTAATTGGCCTACTCTCCTGGGGTTCCCCATTAAATTGCACTGTGCTTGGGTGCCCATACCCGGATGCCCGCCCCTCCATTCCTGGGTGGTACTGGCCTATGAGCCCCATGCTTCTGGCTGGATAGTAATCTGCCATCCCTGTGGCCCTGTGCTCATGTGCGCCAGGGGACATGGGGGTGGCAGAGTCCAGGGTCTGAGAGAGATAAAGGCCTCTGGTACTAGGGCTCCTGGGGTTATGCTCAGGAGTTTCTCTTTCCCAGCGAACCTCATCTCTATCCGCCCCTGCTCCCTGTTGCAATGCAAGAGCCTGCGCCTTCAGTTCCTCAGTTAAGGCCTTACTAGACTCTATCCGTCTCTCCTGCATCGCTACCTGTTGTTGGAGTCTATCATTGTGCCGGCAGAGAGCCTCATTCTCTCTCTGTGCCTCCTGATTGGTCCTGGAGCACTGGGCCAGTCTTTGCTGCAGGAGGGTTACCTCCTGAGCTGTTCCCTATTGGCCTGCTCCTTTCTTGCCAGAGCATCCTCCACCCTCCTGGTGTGTTCTAACAAGTTCTGGTGTTCTTTTTGGAGGTCACCCAGCCCCTGGAGGGCCAAGTGATTTTCTTCTGTTTTTCTTTTTAAATGGCAGACTTCCTGGCCTAAGGCGTCTCTTTCCTGACTAAGAGCCTGCATTTGTGCCGCCAGGTCGTCCCTCTGCCTTTGAAAGGCACCAGCTTTCTGGCGTTCTTCATCAAACTCTGCCTGGGTATCCAGGTCTTTCAAAATCAGCTTTCAAAAGCATCTGCCTTCACTCTATCTAGATGACTTTGCAGGGTGGCTACCTGCTCCGTGCATGCCCTGTTAAAGTCTAATTGTTGCTCCAGCTTTTTCTGGCTCTGCAGTAAGGAGTCCAAACTGTCTTGGTGCTCCTTCTGCAGGGCCAGAAATCTAGTATCCTGGTCAGCCTTTTCCTGTTGCAGTATATCCATGTCCTCTTTTATTTTAATGATATACTGCCTACTATCATTTTCTGACTCCTGGCTCCTCTGCAGCCTCTGCTCAGAAGAGTCCAGATCAGATTGGGCCTTCTGTAATGCCAGCAGTTGCCTACTCGCCAGATCTTGGCCTTCAGCACATTTGTCCTGCATGGCTCCCATATGTAAATATAAATATGCCGCTACCCTGGCAATCTTGTTGTGCTCATCCTTGGCCTTAGAGGACATATATAGTTCACTCAGGGCCACATGTAAGGGACCCTGGTCTCTACATATATCTGACCCTATTTCCGTGATCTGGGGTGCGAATGCTTGCAACCAGACCGTCTGGTCCTGATGAGTGCACTCACCTCTCACAAATAGCTTATGTAAGAAGTGCTCTCTGGCTATTTTCATATCTACCAAGGTCATCATTCTGGAATTTGAGTTCCTTCCTGACTTACAGAAGTTTGTATTTTATTTTTGCAAAACAGACCTTTTCCTTAGAGCGTTCCTTTGAGGAGTGCTTTACAGCGTAACACAGCGTGGTGATCCGACCGGATATGTGTATCTGGTCAGCTGGCACACTGTATTAATCTGCACAAGTGATAGATCTTATCCGGAATTCCCGGCTACGAGCCCCCAATTTGTAAGAGGATTCAATTCAACACTACAGCTAAGTCAATGCCTAGTCTGGGATACTGAATGGAAACCCTTATTGATATATCTTTATGTTCTGGATGACTACCCCTATATAACACCCCTCTCTTGGAATCCCCCTGACCCCACTGAGCCAAGAAGTAGTTCTGTTTTGCAAGTTAAAAGGTTTATTTGAATTGAAACCTATGTGACACTCAAAAGTAGGTCACTCATTTCTTTTAAACATTTAGATTTTTAGTGTCTTTCAGTCCAAATTTACTTAAACTGCTGAAATCCACAGCTCAGCCAGTCTTGTTATAAACCTTCAAGTCACTTCAGAATATAACTTTACATTGTATCCACCCCTCAGTAAGTCTTTCTTTGGCCTGCTTTGGGTTCATTTATTCAGTTTACACAAATGTCTGGTGTTGTTTTAAAACTCCGGCTTTCTGATAGTGGTGAGTACTGGTAATGCACCCATTTTGGGGATTTAAGGAAATGAATTCCCCACAATTCTAGGTTGCTTTTGGCAATCAGCATTGCCATTCCCAATGGTTTCAGGCTACTGTGTGGGTAGTCCAATGGTGGTTTTAGGCAGTGCCCTTCTGTGCCCATAACATCGGCAAAAATGGGTGACAGCCTATTCTTCATGCCTTTCCCTGGGCATTTTCTGGGAAGCTCTGGCCATCATGATGGTTTCAATGCCAGTACTGCACAGTTTTTGAGGTAGGGCTCTGATGCATGGGTAAAAACATCCCACATTTAAAAAAATGTTTGTGCTGGGGACTATTTTATGTTTTTTTCCAGTCAATTGGACTACACTTTATCTTGTGTTTAAACTGAACATCCCTTTTCCAATCTCTCCTCCAGTTACCCGTGGGTGTCAGAACTATACATACACAGACAGTGAAGCGAATGAGAGATGTTGCTTGCCAGACCATGTACACTATGGAGGAACTATTAATTGAGGCGAGGCGTGTTCAGGCTCGAGATGCTCATGTCGAATGGCCAGAACATGAATTAACTGTGTTTGGAGACTACAGCAAAGTTGCATTGGACCATAGCTGCAGTACGACCGCACCACCACAAGAAGATGTTATTGAATGTATTGAAGATAGCTCTGAAGTAGTTGCAGATCAATTCACACAATCTACACCCGCCAAAAATTTGCCACCCAAAAACCTGTCGACATTGTTGTGTTCTCCCATCAATGTTGAAGTAATAGATGTCGAAATGACAGAGAATGAAACAGCCGCAGCATCCATAGTTGCATCAGAACTTGATATCAGCGATATTACTTTCCAATGTGTTGAAATCTCCACAACGTCACAGGCCGAAACAACATTGACGCAGGATGACAGTCTAATGAAAGAGAGCAAATACATTGTATTCGACAGCTGTTTGATGGAAATTATAAGTATGCTGAAATGTGTGCATTCCATTAGAGGTAAAGTATGTGGGAAGCCATTGATTAATGTGACTCGTCAAATAAAAGGCAGTAATGTCAAAATAAATGCCGCCTGTAGATTAAATCATAGGTTCTCATGGTCTGCACAACCGATGCTGGGGAAACTGCCAGCAGGCAATCTACTGTGTGCAGCTGCATCACTTTTTAGTGGCTCCAGTTTTAGAAAGTTAGAGGCTTTCTTTCAGTTTGTGGGACTCCATTTCATTTCTAAAGCGCTGTACTACATATACCAGTGTGATTATCTGTTTCCGGCCATTAGTGATGCTTGGAAAATTGAACAATTGTCTCTAGCAAGTACATTCAAAGGCAAACGATTCAGGCTAGCCGGCGATGGACAGTGCGACAGCCCTGGATTTTCTGCCAAGTACTGCACCTACCACTTTCAGGACATGGATAGTAAGAAAATTGTGAGTTTGGTGGTCGTGCAGGTAACACAATGTACATCGTCAGTGGCCATGGAGAACCTAGGATTTATAAAATCAGTGGAATATCTACAATCAAGGGGAATGCACATCGACCTCATAGCCACGGACAGACACGTTTCAATTGCCAAGACAATGAGAGAGCAGTTCCCACATATTAATCATCAATTTGACATATGGCATCTTGCTAAATCAATCAGTAAGAAAATCTCGGCTGCAGGAAAAAAAAAAGGTTTTGAAAGTATTTTGCAGTGGCCCCATTCTATCACCAACCATCTTTGGTGGAGCTCAAAAACTTGTGAAGGGTAGGTGGAAATACTACTTGAAAAATGGCAGTCACTGATGCACCACTGTACCAACGTTCACCGCTGGACAGCAAATCAACATTTCCACCAATGTGAACATGGGCCTTTGTCCCCAGAGGAGGCACGGAAGAAGAAGTGGGTGATTCCATCTTCACCGACACACAAAGCCATTGAGAAGATTGTTTTCGACAAAACTCTATGAAGAGATTTGAGAGGACTGACAGAATTCTGTCACACAGGAGATTTGGAGGTGTTCCACAATATGTGCCTAAAGTACAGGCCAAAGCGCTTGCATTTTAGCTTTCGGGGCATGAAACATCGCACTATACTAGCGGTCTTGGCCCATAACAGCAATGTCGGACGTGAACAATCTAGGACTAGGGGTAAAGTAAGGATGCCTCGCTACACTAAGGTGTTTTCAAAACGAAGTAAGCAATGGGTGATCAAACCAGTCTATGATGAAATGCAGTTCAACTTTGTGAAAGGCCTTATTGTTGCTGTGTTAGAGAAGCACAGATATGGAATTTTGGACGTTTCTGTGCAGAGCAGTGATCCATTGCCACCGAACATTGCGACTGTGCCATGCCCACCCGAAGCACAGCTGGTTGTCAAGTACAAATCCCGGTTTAAATAATTGCAATACGATTGTCTTTTTGTAAATAAATGTTATTGTACAGTGTACCTGTAACCCTAACCCCTACCTTCACCATCATGGGTGGCGAACAAGCTGGGTGTCATCTTTGAATTCTCTCTATTCACCTCATATATGTGTATGTATATATTTTTCTCATGTCTCATCTCATGTAAATGTAAATGCTGCGCACTGTTAACGGAGGGGAGGCTTGCGTATTGCAAATAATAAAACAAACAAGCAAACAATAAATCTCACTTTTAACTCAACTCCTGTGGTACTTCATACTTTCCCTGACCTTCCGCCAAAAATTAAATGTCTCAATTTGGGCTGCAAAGCTCGCAGACAACGGGGACAAAACTGGGGCACTTAGAACGCGCCAAGCGGGCCATGGCATTTGGGAGAGAAGCCAGTTCGCAATTGCACATTGAGGCGCACTACATAGACGGATTCTAAACTTCAAGTTCTCACAGATGCCTATACTACGTGATGTTGCAAATAAAGAATGCGAAGGACAGCGGCTTTGATTTTCAGATCGCGCCCAGATGAGGCCCACAAGTCGCACTGGAAGTATTAGGGTCTATGTTTTTTGACCTTGAGACAGGGACCATGCCGAAAGAACTACATTTGAAGGGGGTGCGCAATAACGTAAGAGACGATAAGGCAGAAAATTCAGAAACTAGACCGAGTTTCATTTTAGTTCAGTATGCGAAAAATCGTTGTCAAGAGCACGGTCTGTTTTACAGACTGCATTACGAAGAGACACAATGGAAATTTCAAATATAATGTAAGTAAATCTTTACACGCTTTTATACCGGAATGAAGATTTAATGAATGGATGCATGAATAAATGAATGAATGAAGAGCTAGGAAAAGCAAGGAAAACGTGTTCGTAGTGGGCACATGGGCATGCAGGTCCACTGGTCTCACCGATCTCGGTCCTTGGCCAAGCCACTTTTCCCTGCACTGCCTACCTGCACTACGGGACTGTCTCTGTATCCTTCAGCCCCTTCTCCCGGCATTTCCCTTGCACTTGCCACCAGCTGGCCCTATTATTTAATTTGTATTCAACTAACCATGTACAGCACTTTTACCCCCCCTCCCCCCTTCCCCATGCGCGATCAGAAAGTCACCTGGCCTAGTAGGATCGTTGTCTGTCTGCCCTTGTTCCCCACCTGCCTCGTCGCGCCTTGAAACACTTGAGTATAGGCGCGTTACAAATGCCATATCATATAGCATATCGTTCCTCACGCATGTAGACTAACTGTCGTTTATCATTGTGTGTTGACCTCGATTTATTTCGTTACTTTTCGCATTGATTTTAGAGCCGGACATACTCCATTGAACTATCCTTGCAAGCAAATAGTTTCTAATCGGCTGTAATAAATAAAATGAGTAATATTAATGAAGATCGGCTGGCGAGACTAATTATAATTCTTTTGTTTGCATAACAGGTATTTGCTCCCCTTCTGCTACTGCCATCGGTTTGAGACACCAGCAGATGGCTTTTACAGTAGACACCTGCAGCTTCGTGTGAACAACTGGAGCACACTGACAATTTTATGGGACGATCGCCAAGGGCCCACATGCCCTAACGCTGTACTAGTGGCTAGAAGCAACATATCAACCTTTACGATGGACTAGTGCCTAGTTGATGGAACAGCCTTGCGGTTCACCGTGCTTCCAAAGTGCTTCTTTTAACGAAAAACAACACCCTGTGTACCATGGCGGATACAGATAAAAGAAAATAAATGGCTTTCGGAGTTTATATGGCAATTGCTGAATATTCTCTAAACATTTAATGTCAAATAAATGTACTTTACCAAATGTACCGTGTTGCTGTTTGATTTTAAAGTACAGTTTCATATTCCGAATTGTGGCGCGCTGTGTTGTGAGATGGTCTGTGTTGGTTTCCGGGTTCTGTGTGGAGTCGCGTAGAAGACGACTGGGCGCGTTTGCCTACGCAGCACAGTAACGTCACGGAGAGAGGCGGGGAATATGAATGTTTGGATAATGTCAGGCTCAGGGGCGGGGGAATTGATTTAGTGCCGCAGAAGCAGGTCAGCCAGGGCGATGCGGCAAGTGATAGGATTATCACAAAATGGCGGCGCCCTGGTGTCTGTTTTTGCATGCGTTCAATGGACGAAAACTCGGGTAAATTGCATAGGAAAGTTTTCTAAAATCGAGCCACTTAGGCTTAAAAAAACATGGCCGACCCGTAGGGACAATAAAAAAATTTACTAGACCATGCCTTTAAGGTTGCTAAGGAGGTAAAAACCAGCCTTACTTTGACGAAACAAGTGAATGCAATGGCATCATCCACAGCCTACACATGTAAGTTGATCAGATCGGCTTAACCCTTCCTCTCAACAAGCAGTTGTACCACACTGGCAAGAGCACTTGTGCTGTCCAAGTTGGACTACTGTAACGTCCTATACCTTGGGTCCAATAAACACATCACCAGGAAAATTCAAATACTTCAAAATAACGCCCTGAGAGCAGCGTTAGGAATGACCAAAAGAGAACATATCTCAGCAGCAAGGAGACAGTCTAACTGGCTCCCCACTATCGACAACATTAGACTAAAAGCTGCTTCACTAACATTCAAGTGCCTTAATAATGCAGCACCTCACTACTCGACAGAGAGGTTCAATAGAAGACCTACGCTCTGACCTACCAGAACGGCCTATACAAACTGCCTGACAGTCCCTTCCTTCAAATTGATGACAATTGGCAGCAATAGCTTCCCTGTCAAAGCTGCCCAACTTTGGAACTCCCTCCCACCCATCCTGAGGGCGGACCAAACCTACCCTCATTTCAGACTAAATATCATCAACTGGTTTAAAGGAAATGATCGTTAACCCAATATGACCTTCAAAGCCTTTACACCTCTCACTTCATGGAGATCACTTAGCTTAAATGCACTGTTTATAGCTATAATTGTACTCCATCTGCTGCACATCCCCCGACCTTGTATTTGGTAACTTACACCCTGTTTCACATGCTTGTGTTGATCTCTGAAATATAACCTATACTGTATTTTGTATTGCATCTGTGTAACTCTGTAAGCTACGCTGTATTTTGTATCGCACCCTGTAACTATGTAAGCTGAAAACTTCCTTGTCCTTATGCCCTGATACCCTTGGGTCTGGTGTGCGTTACAAATAAATAAACAAACAAACAAACAAACAATGAGGCTATTGGTATAGAGATTGCGAGATAGCAAGGCCTGGGGGCCTTGCCGCACCAGGAATGCACAAGCGGTACGGCCGCCGCACAGTGCAACAGGTAGAAGCATGGCCAACTTTCAAATATAGTTACAAAAATAAATTGCAGCATGGCTATAGCAAGGCCAGGGGGCTGCAAAGGAAAACACAATGTGGCACGACGGCCGCACCGGACAATACACATCATACAGGCAAAACTCGAATCAAACTCTGCTGCACTGGCCGCCCAGTGAACATACCAAACAATGCAGCCCAGTAAAATGCGAACGCCGGGCCAGCGAACCACAATGCCCGCAAAATACAAATGCAAACACCTGCCCAGCGAATCGCAATGCCCGCAAAATCCCAGAGGAGGCCTCATATCCCAAAAAAACAACATCCAGGCCTGAAAGGGGGGCACACATCACTACTTAACAGGGAAATCCTGGAACCTGACTTAAAAGCGGTGTGGTGGGGGTGCTGCAGTAAACAAAGAGGATGAGCGACTGCCTTATATGCGCCCCCCGGGCCGGATGTGTAGGACCCGCAGGGAGAGGAGGTGTAGTGTATGTGGACTCTGGGGGTGGTGGCCAAAAGTGGCAGCCCGCTATGTGGGCTGGCTCTCTAATGCCTTCTTTGGGGCCGGACCAGCCTCTTTGTCAATCTAATGGGTGGTCCTAGCCTTACTTAGGCCACAAATGTATCTGGCTTACAAACACCTCCCCGGTGGCCCATCGCCATTACTGGGGTTCCCCAAACAGGTGAGCCTTCGGTTCGTTTTGGCATACTTCCGGGAGCCACGGTCACTTCCGTTCTCAGTTCTAGCGAGCACGCCCACCTCTGGTTTTTATACTACCAGGCCAATAGACTCCCATATCCTTGTATGGAGCGAATAACCCTGGGCAACTGCAGTCAGTTTTTGAGGAATCCCAACTGTCCCTAATGGTGTCAGTGGCTGTCGAACTCTATCCTGAATCATGCAGCCAGTGGGTAATGCTTGCTGCAGCATCCGCAGCGTTACTCCTTTTTGGCAAGGACCACCCATGTAACTCCGCCATGCTTTGGGGGTGGCCCGCTGCGACCCAAAATTCACCCACTTACTTCAGACCATATACTCGCTCAAATATGCTTACCATAGGTGCTTATGCATATCCTGCCCTTTTTAGAGCTGTAAAAAACATACAAGAGGAAAACATCGTGCCCTTTGTCCGACAGGTGAACCCCGTCCTTAGCGGAATGTACCTGGTCCTTCTCACACAATATCTTGTGCCTGATGAAATCCAGTCCTTCCAATTGCATAAACCTTTCCATGCTTTCGTTCACCATCTTTCTGGATTTCTCCATAGCCATATTGGACCCTGTACCTCGCCACATACTCCATGGTTGTTGTGGCTGCTGCTATTCTGGATCCATGTGAGGACCAGCGTCTCCCATGGTTTACAGCTTTGCCCAGTGCCACTGCCAGCACCTTCCGAAATTGAATCAACGTCAGCAGGGTCCATCTTCGTGTACCAGCATGTAGTCATCACTCCCCCACCCACCCGGAGGCCTGCCCGCCATGTAAAGCGAAAGTAGCCCGGTAGGGCAACTATCTCTGTCCAGTGAACAGTACAAATTAATCCATCTCCCTTTTCCTTCTTGATCTGTCTTGGAACTTCTTATTCTGATCTTTAGCCCCACCTTGGTAAATGTCACATCCCCTATTGTAAGAGCCCTCTCGAACTTGCCCCCCTTATAGGTCACGTCAAGTTTGCTAACTCGGGACGTCCCGAAAAAAGCCACTGCAAGGCCAACCCTGAAAAGTGCCACTTTGTGCAAGTTATAACATGCCCCTTGCAGCACCCCCAGGAGCTTCACCATCACTCTGAAATCAATGGGCCTGCGTCCATCTTTCCTTGGACATTCCCATTTCCCCCATCCTTTAAGGATAGCCAACACTGTGAAACCATTGGTGGGGTTGGCCTTCCCGCTCAGCTTGGTGTAAAAGTCTATTGCCGTCAGGGGCCCCGCTGCCCAACTCTGTGTTGTATCTTCTTTGTGCACACAGACCAGAAATATTTTCTGCTCCTCCAACCGCCCTTTTGCACACTCCAGTTCGTGCTTCATGCTCAAGAACTTACCGTAGTCCCGCTGGTACATGGACCTCATTCCTGGTGTGAGCAAATGCTCCCCGAGGTCCCAGAGCATTTGGTCCATGACACTAGCTGCCACCATTCCGTTCCAAACTCTTTCCCCTGCTGATAGAACTTCTCCCACTGAAAATGAGAGAGAGTGTCAGCTGCAATGTTAGCAATACCTTGGACATAGTGCACCCTAAATTTAATGTTTTGGTACAGGCAAATCTTCACCGGGTTTTCTTAGCAGACCCAGGAAATTGTAAATAAATAGCCTGCACTACCGCCCTGTTATCTGACCAAAAATGCACCTTCCTGTTACCCAACTCACTGGTCACAACAGGAGGGATATCACAATTGGGAAGAGTTTGATATCCATGATGTTACCAATCCTCCCTTTCTTTCACCATTGGGTAGGCCACCTCTGTATGCATCATTCCTGTCCCAGTATGACCCTGAAACTGTCCATACCTGACAAGTCTGAATACATCTGTAGGTCCCTACTGGTCACCCATGGGGCTCTTCACAACCTTATACCATTAAACCCTTGGAGAACATTACACCACATGCACAGATCTTCCTTGATGGGTGCGCTTAGCGTGATATGATGATGTTTCAGGATGATGCCTGCCGTTGCCCTTGCCAACCTCCTAGCAAAACCCTATCCACTGGCATCACCCTAGATGCGAAATTCAGTTTGCCAAACAGTTGCTGTACCTTCTCGAGGGTGGTCCTGTCTTTTGCCAGGTTGTTGGCAATCTCAGCCACCAGTGCGTACACCTTATCTCCGGGTAACCTACAAGCACCTTTCACAGTGGCTAACTCAATGCCCAGGAATGTGATCACCTTGCATCGTTCCTGTGTCTTTTCCTTTGCCAGTGGTATGTTTAACTCCCCCATCAAGATCTGAAACGAGGCAAGCACAGTGGCGGACTCCTCTGATCCCCCTCTTCCCACAAAGAGAAATTTGTCCAGTTAGTGCACAATGCCTGCTCTCTGCTCCTTCTTACGCGCAGCTCACTCAAGGAAAAAGCTAAATTGCTCAAAGAACACACAGGACACCGCACAGCCCATGGCGATGCACCTATGTAAATAGAAGTGGCCCAGCCGCTGAAAACCCAACAAGTGGAAGCTTTCCGGGTGAACCAGCAGAAGTCTCATTGCAGATTCGATGTCCACCTTAGCCAACAGTGTTCCTTTCTCTACCCCTGGTACTAAATCCATGACTTGGTCAAATGAGGCATAATTCACTGAGAAGTACTCTGTCTCCAGCCAGTCATTGACTGAACCCCCTGTTGGGTAAGATAATTGGTGTATGAGCCTATACTTTCCTTGTTCCTTCTTAGGCACCACTCCTAACAGGGACACTATGAAATTCGCAAGTGGGGGGTTAACGAATGGGCCCTTAACACTACCAAGCTCTTTTACCTTCCTGGTCTTCTCGGTCCCAATGTCGGCAGTCTGTCTGCCGATGGCAAGTTCTGTGCCACCCTTGCCATCAAGGGCCCTACATAAGGAATGTGGAAGCAGTCCCTGAAACCTTTACACAATAGTTGGCACTCATTTTCCATGGGATAGTTGTTTAATAACACATGTAGCTGAGTTATGTTAACTGGAGATGGGCCCTTTTCCAACTGCGCCCTGTTACGCCACTCTGTGCTGGCCTCTGCCCTTCTGAGACCCTTGGGACTTATGACACGCTGTTGCTGGGTGTCCTCCCCCACATTTGATGCATTTGTGGGAAAACTTGCAATTCCTGATCCAGTTTCAGAAACCCCCATTAAAAGAGCCGGTATGAGCCGTTTCCCCCCCCCACACCTCTGCCGTTTTCCCCTTTCTGCACCTTGTGGGACACTCTTGCATGCCCACTCCTGGCCCCTCGGGCCTGCTTGCCCTGGCAAAACGACATCCACTCTCTTTTTACCCCTCATCAAACTTACCGAACAAAGCCTGCCGGGGGGTCTTACCGTCCTCCACCACCCATATATATCACCCAAACTTTCATACCCTTCTGATCCCATATCATTGTGGTGACCCGGGGCATTTTGGACTGGAAATACCGATCATAATCCAAACAACCTGTTGACCCAGAAAGCATGTGCTCCTCCACAATTGTGTCCCTGTACTTACATAATGCTGCCCCTGCTCAGGGAACCGTACCATAATTATCGCAGATAACAAAGAAAATGCCTTGTTCCAGGTACCAATAGCTTCCTCTGGTCTATACATTTTCTACCTTTTCTTCTCATCCTCCTTGGTGATTGTAATGTCGGGCCCTGCTGTCTCCAGTGACAACAATGAAAATAAATCAAATTACTCCCTTACACAAATGTGCTCCTTCACCCGCTTTGGAATGTGCCATGCCAATGTTGACCTACCTAGTAGTAATGGAGCAGTAGTCACGAGAGAGCTGTCCACCCCTGCGCTCCCTAAGGCTGGGGGCTGTCCTTCCACCGCTGGGCAGGCCTCTTTCTCTACCCTGACCCCTGTTGCACCTGCCCTGTGCACTCTAGCACACTTGCCGGGGCAAGGGATCAGCCAGAACCCGCTGCCCTCAAGCTGACAAGTGTCTCGGATCCTGGTTGGTCTCCCACCACCGCTGGAACCTGCTGCGCCCCTCTCACCAGCCCATCTTTTGCACCTGTGCCTCCCACGGCTATGAGGGGGTCTGACTCCACCTGCGCCCCCCCGTGAACACTGGGCTCAGAAGGCCTTTCTCAAACCACTCTAGGGCTCCCCACAGTCCCAGCCCCGCTTGAGTCCTGTGACACATTCTGCATTACTTTCAAGATTTGTTCCATAAACATAGCCATTTCGCTATTCCCCCATTCCTGTCCCCTGTTAACTCCCAGCATTTCAGCTGGTACCTCATTACTAGCGCCAGTGGTGGATAGCCCCGGGCCTCTCTCTTCGAGCCGCTCGTTACCCCCTAAACTAACTACCTTACCCGTAGGCTGCCTCGTGGCTCTCTTCCTCTTCGCTGGTGCGCTCGCTGCCATTTCAGGCATTGGAGGGGAGTCCAAGGTGGCTGGGGGGTATCCAGGGTGGGCTCCACGCATTTCTGTTCTAGCATCTTTTTTCGCCCAGCATGTCCCCAAGCTGCAGACCATTTCTTGGAAGAGTGCAACGAGCTTTGAGCTCTCCCTGCTATCGAACCCCATGCTCCTATAGAGATGCCCAAGCATCACATTGTTAGCAGTTGGCTAATATCAGTGATGCCCAACTATATCTTAAGCCCACACACTCCACTTACTTATGTCCGTGCGGTGGTGTTTTTCACGGTCTACTACCGCTCGATTCTAACCAAAAGGTTGTGTTCAGCTGGAAAGGCTCACTCGCCTTGGCATCGCGATTGTATATGCGTCTCACCACCATCTTGGGTTGGTGTGATATTCATGCTGACTTGGCGCTCACGTATGCGTGTGTTTTCGCGTAGTCACCATTTTGGATAGGTGTAACCTTAATGCTTACACTGCACATCATGTTGATGTGATATTAACGCTAGACCGGCGCTCATGTGAGCGTGTATTTGCACGTAGTCGCCATTTTAAATGGGTATAAGATTAATGCTTACGTTGCTCTCATGTTAACATGTGTTAACGGCTAGCCGCCATCTTCAGATAGTGTATAGTACACCATTCATCTTGTTTCTTATTTAGAGAATGAGTCTAGGGTGGATAAAGTGATAGCTACCGTTCACAATTTGATATTGGACCACTAACAGAGATCTAAATCATATTTTTGTGACAAAAATGGGTGGGTGCTGCGCACAGTAAGCAGATCACATATGCCATGGCTGTATTCGGTACTGTTGCCGATAACACTCATATATGACTCACATATCAGTGGAAAAACAGATTCCACTCCACAGCAATATTAAGACCCATTTTCACAGTGTTTAAATTATAGATCCATTTCTGCTCCAGTTTTTTGAGGGCCAGGTCTCTATCACCACCACATGGGTGAGCCCTCACTGATTGGATCACAAACCAATATAGATCAATATGTGAATGCTTGGCTTCCTGAAAATGAGCTACCAAGGGTTTATCTGCAATTAGATTTCTGATTGCAGATTGATGTTCACATATATGTGTTTTCACTGTTCTCTTCGTTTTTCCAACATACAAGAGGCCACAGGGGCATCTGATGCCATAAATGACCCTTTTGGTCAGGCAGTTTGAAAAGGTTTTGAACCTCCAATTGCATCCATTTTAATCTATTTGTTTGATGTTACTCGTTAAATGACAAACGGAAGATTGACCACATTTAAAATGGCCACATACCGGAGGTAGATGCCATAGTTGATTCTGATCCGAAGTCTGATTTTTTTCAACTGGGTACGTGTGCACTAACTTATCACGTAGATTTGGCATTCTCTTGAATGCAAATCTCAGAGTGATGGGTTTAAAGTCAGCTGATTGAATGATTCTCCAATTTTTGAGAATGATCTTTCTTAGGTCATTACTCAAGGGGGAGAAGGTAGAAGTACATGTCATTCGATCATCCTGAAATTTCCTTTGTTTAGTTAAGCACATTTCTATATTGGTGTTCCGTGCTCGCGGCAATTTAGTCGCATGCGTTGAGCGCAATTACGGAGGAAGTATAAGGAGTAGAAATTTTGTTCCTAGGACAAACGGTTCCGGAGATACGGACGATTTTGTGAAGGTATATTCTCGAAATTAAATTTTAAAGTTCAGAATGACAGATGACAGTTTTGCAGCTTTGAATCAAAAGAAGGGACACAATTTCTATGATGCAGTTCTCAATAGGTTAAAATAGTTTGAATTAGATTATATTAAACTAAGAGATTGGGTTTTGCACAGTTCTGGCTGAGTACTCACACTATATTTTGGACAGGAATGCGACTTCGTCACGGATCGGGTCAGGATTGGCTGCGGTTCTCTCGCCACTGGGTACTGGTTCTGCACACAGCGATTTGGGTCAGCTCTCAGGGATCTGGTCTGGGTCTGGTCTCTCTGGATCTCTGGTCTCTCTGGATAATTCTGCCTTCTGGGTCTGCTACCGGTTCTGGCAAAAGTTCTTGGCAAAGAATTCAAACAGCTCGCCCGGCTGTGAATAGTTTGGTTAGGTTTTGAGGCCTGCTGAAGAGAACTGAGCTTGTGGGTTAGGCCTTTGCTTTGAGTTCTGGAGTCAGAGTTCTAAGTTCTGGTCTCTGTCTTGCTGGAGTCAGTCCGGATCTCTGGATGTGAAGTCGTCTGTCAGCGTGCTCCGCAAGGAAATGGAAATTGAATGTCCCTACCTGTCCTGCACAGTCTCCTTTTATGTGTTTAGAAAGTGGGTGGGTCGGCTAATTCTGCATGCCCAACCCTCTCAACTTATCATTGGCCCAGTTCTCCTCTCTCCTTTGGTTGGGGGAACTGAGTTGTGAGTCAGAGTGATGAGGTAGGTTTATGTCAAGGGGGTTCGTCCCGTTGTGAAATTGCACAAATCTATTTCTGATCCAAATACATATTTATCTATGTACCATTTTTCTAATGTTATATGTCCAGTTAACATATTTTCTGTAGCACCAAACCATCCGATCCCTGTCTTTGTAAGATGTCGTGTCCACTTATGACAGAATTCTCCCCTTTTCATCCAGATAACGACCTCTAAACCTTTCCAGTTTTTACACAAATGCGCACCAGGGATATGGGTTTCAGATGATAAAGTGTCAGATTTTTAACATGCATACATTTGGAGTACCAACCTTTTTTCCGCTACTATCCCCAGGAACATACCACAGAGTCCTAACACCTCTTAAAACGTGCACAAAAAATCACAAGAATGATGATGTTATTTATATAATTTTTACAAGTCTGCACTATGAATTATCCATCTTTTTAAAATTATGCTCTGGCCCGAGGGGTGTGGTTTTACAAAGCACATGGTGGAATTTCTGGTTTATCCACTTCACCCAAGCTCAGCTTGCTCACAGATGCAGTGCCTCTCCCGGTTTCCTTCCAAGAGGAAGCCATTTACGACCCCCCTAATTTAACATTTGCCTGGGCCAAGGACAGTCCTTTGTTTAGTTTCTTGCAGTCCCCAGGTGCCGCTCCCCTAATTCAATCAGAGAGGTGTCATCTCCTTTTGGCAGGGGCAGCAGAATGCAGCCAGGCCTGGGAACACAGCTGCTGATCAAGTTTCAACTCCTGTCGGGGGTAGTTGCCGGGCAGAATTCACTCTCTTCAAGCCAGGCTTCAGCCAAATGTCACTTTGGTTCCCAGTTTTCTACATTTAAACCAAACTTGCAATTTTTACAAATGCAGCTAGACGCTGATTCTAAGTTCAAAATTATGACATTTAACAGTTGCAAACTATGTGACACTCAACAGTAGGTAACTCATTTATTTTAAACATTTAGATTTTAATGTCTTTCAGTCCAATTTCACTTGAGCTGCTGACATCCACATCTCAGCCAGTTTTGTTATAAACATTGTTTTGGGCTCTTTCTCTTTCCAGATTTAGTATGCACACAAGAATACATTCTGCCAAATGTCTGCTGGTGTTCAGTGAGTTCTTTGAATATCTTGCAATGTTTAAAATAGGCATTTTTAGCTTGCATTTCAGAGAAACAAAGGTGATTTCAAAGCGCTTTTTGAGCCAACAGGCCCTGCTGTTTTTCATTGGGCACCACCTTTTACCCATGGCGCTTCCGGTCCCTCACCCTCACACTGGTGGGTGGCAGGTCAGGCGACCATTTTGTTGTGCGCAAAGACTGCGCGGTTCTCCAGGATTCTGGCGCAAATGTGGGCTTTTCCGCCCTCTTGGATTTCATAAGTCCACAGCACCAAATGTTGCAGCATAATAGTCCAAACGTGGGTCATGACACCCAACACATGTATTCTTCAAAAAAACGCCTATGTCTCTTTCGTTTTAGTCAGACTATATATGTGCTTTCATAACACATGGTTTTTTACAGTATTGTGTATACCTATTAAAATATGTTCTTTTGATGCCTGATTGATGTTGACTGATACAGCTGAGTGTACATTTTTATCACTCTAGGAGTACTCATCCCACGGCCTTTGTGTCGGGAAGTTGGGAAGCTAGTGGTGTAACTGTTTTTGTATACATGTAGTGGCATAGGGCAGTGAGTGATTAGGCAAGTACTGTGAGCAGGCAGAGGCAGAAGGCGATTGGGTATGGGGGTCAGGAACCAAGAAGACACATGAGGGCCCTGGTTTCCAATCTCAGCAACTGTGGGAATTAGCAGAAGAGGGAAGAAGGGAAGGAGAAGGTGAAAAGGAGGGTCTTGAGGAGCTTCCGAAATTTGAGGAGATTTGGCTCAAGACGAAGAGGAAGGGGGGACTGTTCCATAGGAGGGAGCCTGCTGAGGAAAGAGATTGGCCACCAGCTCGCTGTTTGGCAAAGCGCTTGACACACAGAAAGTTGGTGCCGGAGGAACGTAGAGATCTGGAGGGAGAGTATTTAGTGAGAACAAGTTGTAGGTAGCATGGTTCCTGGCCCCAGGTTGCTGTATGGACAATGCAGAGGGATTTGAATTTGATCCTTGCAGCAACCGGGAGCCAAGGGAGAGTTTTGAGGGGTGAAGAGATGTGGTCCCTTGGCTTGAGGCCAAGGATACGTCTTGCAGCCCTGTTCTGGATTAGACTAAGTGGTCGTAGAGGAGAAGAGGGTAGGAAAAGGCTATTGCAG
Source organism: Ambystoma mexicanum (assembly GCF_040938575.1). Taxonomy (NCBI): domain Eukaryota; kingdom Metazoa; phylum Chordata; class Amphibia; order Caudata; family Ambystomatidae; genus Ambystoma; species Ambystoma mexicanum. The sequence continues at coordinate 1,003,252,585 of NC_090931.1, read as the reverse complement.
TAGTCTAGCCTAGAGAGAACCGGAACTCTGGAGAGAACATTCTCGGTCTTCTTTTTGGAAATGCATGGGGTTCCCTGTTTTCCTTCGTGGCTTCGACACCCTAGGCCCAAATCTGTAGGTTGTCCACATGAGCGAAATTCCTGAAAATCTGCTGTGCAAAAAGACTTGGGGTTACCAGTGTTTTAGGCTTTTCCCTTTGCACCCAGGTTGGTGCACCCACACATGTGAGGTACCGTTTTTGTCGGGAAACCTGTGGGAATGCGGGAAGGTAGGCCATGTGTTGTTGGCTGCGTGTTTCGGTCGGTGACTAGAGTGAAATGTGTGGAAATTGTGGGTTTTTTTCTGTCATTTTCCCGATTTCCCCCCAAACTATGGAATCTTTCCCTACATAGTTGTTGCCTGACCTGCACAAATCACGCCTTCCTAAACTTGGAATATTGTCTACTTTTCAGGAATGTATGCCTTTCTGGCTTCCCATTCAGCTTTCCTACCCTTTTCTTCCATTCCGTCCACACATGTCCTATTGGACCAAAAAACGCGAAAATCGCCTACCGCTCACAAAACGGCTGATTAGCATATCAAAATATGTTATTTTGGTTTCCACTCAATCTGTTCTTGAAAGCCTGGAAAATGACGAATCCAGCACAGCAAACCATTTGTTCCTAGCTCTTATAAGGAAAACACCACAGGCTTCTTTGTACAACATTTTATTGGCATTTTCTGAAAAAAAAACAAATGTTCTTTTTTTTTGGTTATTTTCTCTCACCCCACTACAGCAAACTGGGATTCCTGGGTGGTGTTACAAACGCCTACATGTGGGAAAAAAGGGGCCAACTTTGGCTGAGATATCTCATGTGACAAAGAAGTTACAAGGGATTGAATGGCGACATACCGAGATCACCAAAAAAGGCCTTGGCACTGGCGGGAAATAACCATGGCAGTTAAGGGGTTAAGACGGTAAAGCCCCAGAGGAGATATCATTTGTAAGGTAGCTCAGTTAATTAATGCTCCAAACGCAGATTGTGCACAGGAATATGTAACACCTGTGTTCACTTCCTGGCTTGATCTTCCAGTGGTATAATAGGCAGAGTGAATACATTCAGCTTCCGATGCAACACAGCATTTTCCAGGTCAATTGGTTCAGAAAAAGTGGTGGAAAACACTATTACTGTCGCTTTTTCTAATTGGCCAGATTTTCGTGCATTTTCTGGGTGGAGTTCGGGAACTGAGTGGACATACCAGGACCCCCTGTATTTCCCGCTCCACCAGGCAAATGTGGCCTTACTGCCAGCATGGATTCTCATGCTGGAAATAAGGAAGGGGATTCCTCTGGGATCTGCTTGGAAATGAAACCTGGTAAAAGCGGGTGGAGTCCAGAGGAAGCCATTGTCAATTCTGCCAGCAATTGCTAACTGCGCGAGGTATTTACACTCCTCCAAAGTGCAAAAGCAATGTGATTTCACCTGCCTTTTACACTAAAATGTTCCATTTTGTGGCGGAAAAGTAAAAACGTGCGCCCACGGAAGTGGTCCACTCCATGCAGTTTACTTTGTGCCTTGATGCTTGGGGGTTTTGCGTGATGCTACACATGTAATAAATAAAAGCAATAAATACATTTAACATGACCCCAAATAAATGGCAATTCGTGATCAGAATGATTGAGCATGACATGTCGTTGGTAAGAGGGTGTCCTGTGCTTCTTGAATGTGTTGGCAAATGCCCTTAATTGCCATCTCGCGTTAAGCAGGTGCTTAAACCCATCAGTGTGGATTGTGCAATAATAAGTCGACAGAGGTATTTCAAATGGCCAATTTCGCTCTTTGGGTGAAATTGTCAAAGTGGGA